>NC_091184.1:14852096-14982798 GCF_040958095.1 Procambarus clarkii | reverse complement strand
GTTCCTTGACTCCAGTTGTGATGTGGTTCTCGGCTCAATTTACTGTTAGGTTTGCCATGATATCTTCTTTGATCACGGTGTCCTCCCTGAACCTTACGTACCTCATCACTGTTAGTAACAGTGCAGAACCGTTATTGGCACTGCACTCCATGACACGAGCATCACGTGCAGCATCTTCCATTCGACGAGCAATATCCAGTATCTTGGTAAGAGAACTGTCATCATCAACAAGTTCTAGAGCTCTTCGACGAAGACGTGTAGATGTGCATGATTCAATTATTTGCTGTTTGATTTCTTTGTCAACATCAGCAAACTCACAATGGGCTGCTAAACCCTGCAGACGTGTGTGGTATTGATCCACAGTTTCATTAGAGAGTTGTTTTGCTCTCCTGAAATGCATAATTTCCATAGCAGTATTTTGCCTTGGTTTGAAATGCTCTGTTAGTTTGGCTTTGGCAGTGTCATAATCTTTGGCACCACCAGTGTCTTTCAGTGTGTCAAAGATGTCACAAACTCTATCACCTGCATAATGAAGTAGAAAGGCACGCTTTCTTTCAGCACTTTTGATGTCAGAAAACTATCAACAAATTTTCAAACCTTTTAAGCCATTTGACCCACCTCTGTGACAGGTTTGTCTGGTCACAGTCAGGATCAAATGCAGGAAACTGAGGTATATTTGCCATTTTTACTGAATAAATGTAACTTATCACTTAAATGTTCCTCAGAATATTAAACACTTACTGCACTGTATATGTTAGTCAAGAATTCACTGTAATTACTTTAATTTTGCAAAGCACACAAGCATTTTAATGCAAAAGTTCACAACAGTGCACAATATAGCAGCAACTGACTTCTTACCTAGCCCTTGTGTACATGTGTTGTTCCTACTCACAGCAGCAGCACAGCAGTTGGCACGGCAGTTGGTACAGCAGTAGGTACGGCAGCAGTTGGTACAGCAGTTGGTGCAGCAGTTGGTACAGCAGTCAATTCAGTGTGATGAATTTTGTAGCACGAAGCGTCGTTTCGTAACCAAAACATCAGGTTTTGTACACATCAAAGCGTCGTTTCGTACACAACGTCGGCAGATTCCTCAGTACACAGTTTCTTCAGCACAGCTTTGGTAGCACACAGCTTGGGTAGCACACAGCATTGGTTAGCACACAGCATCGTTTAGCACACAGCATTGGAGCATCGGTTAGCATACAGCATCGGGTATGGCGCTCACAGCTTCTCTTCCTCCTCCAGGCAGCATGCTTCTCCCTTGTGTTTGAAACTGAACAAATACCTGCGTTCACAGTTCATCCTCGTCGCCAATGTGGTGTTTGTGTGTTACTGAGGAAGTCTTGGTTGTAGGGTTGATGTAAAGTCATGACTTGGTTACTGACTTTAATACTTAATATGATTACATGACTAGTAGCTACCAAGCTTGGCGGGCGTCCTGTACGCTCTTGTTTACCTTCCTTCTCTCTGGCGTCTCAGCCGCCGCACATAGAAAACGGATGGTACCATTTTCTGTGAACATGACAACGTCAATGAGATAATCCTTTCCCTTAAAACCAAGTCTGGTGCCCTTGAGGAGATACCAACTTTAATTTACAAAAAAGCCTCCAGATCTTTAGCCCCTGCTATTGCTTTGCTCTTCAACAAGTCACTTGAACTCCAAACCTTCCCAGATACTCTAAAAAAAGCGAGAGTAACGCCTGTCCACAAATGTGGTAATCTCACAGATGTTAACGACTACAGACCTATATCTATCCTGCCAAACTTGTCAAAAATTTTTGAAAAACTAATCTATAAGCAGCTTTACTCATATCTAGCCAAACTCAATATACTTAGCCCTTGCCAATATGGCTTCAGACCCAAAAAAAGCACTAACGATGCACTTATTAGTATGCTTAACTCGATTCATACAGCTCTTGATAAAAATGAGTTCCCTGTTGGGTTGTTTGTGGACCTGCGTAAAGCTTTTGATACTGTCAACCACCAAAACCTTCTTCTTAAATTACATCATTATGGAGTCAGAGGACACTCCCTACAATACCTCAAATCCTACCTTACTGACAGGCTCCAATATGTTTCTGTGAATAATACAATTTCTCCCACCCTACCCATCAACATTGGTGTTCCCCAGGGCAGCATACTTGGCCCTCTCCTCTTTCTCATCTACATTAATGACCTTCCAAATGCCTCCCAACACCTCAAACCAATTCTATTTGCTGACGACACAACCTTCATTTACTCCAGTCCTGATCCCCTTGCTCTAAATGCCACAGTAAATACTGAGCTAAATAAAGTCCATCTGTGGCTAACTGCCAACAAACTCACCCTTAACATTGACAAAACCTTCTATATTCTGTTTGGCAATAAATCCTCTAATCAAATAAATCTGAAAATAAACAATACCCAAATTTGTAACAAATTAGATGGCAAATTCCTTGGCATTCTCATTGACCACAAGCTGAATTTCCAGGGACACATTCTAAACATATCAAAAAAGTTTCAAAAACTGTGGGCATTCTTTCTAAGATCAGATATTATGTACCACGCCCTGCCCTGGTGACTCTCTATTACTCCCTTATCTATCCATATCTCAACTATGGTATTTGTGCTTGGGGCTCTACTACCCAAAATCACTTACGTCCTCTAATTACTCAACACAAAGCTGCTATTAGGACAATATCCAATTCTGGCTCCAGACATCACTCGGTACCCCTACTCAAATCTCTGAATATGTTAGACATTAAGTCACTGCACATTCTTTCATGTGTATTATACATATATAAAACGCTAAACTATAATGCCAATCCTGATCTCAAAAGCTTCATAGAAGGTTGTAACAGAACCCATGAGCACCACACCAGAAATAAATACAGTTTTGATATTCCTAGAGTACGACTTAATCAAACTAGAAATGCTCTACAAATCAAGGGGCCCAGAATGAGGAATGACCTTCCCAACCATGTTAAAGACTGTACCTCTCTCAACCAGTTTAAGTTAAAAGCGAAGCTATACCTAATAAATTCCCTGTAACCTACCTTACCCTTCTATTGTCAACCAATGTCTGTTTTTTCTTTAAAGAGCGCTGTTTGTCGACATAATTGTATTTGTGCTGCTTTTTCATCTATGTTTTCATTTCTTGTTTTCATTCTACTCATTATGCTCAATTAGTATTAAGCTTGTCATTTAAGTTTATCATGCCCGAAACGCTTTGCGTAATAGTGGCTTTAGGCATTGTATGTACTAGCTCTACCTATAAGTCAACCAATCCTTGTAAAAAAATTTTGTATGTATGTACCTTACCTAAATAAAATTGTATTGTATTGTTGTATTGTATTGTATTTGCCAGCAACATTTGGCTGCTTTAATTAATAAAAACAAAATCGCCTTTAATGGCTTCACTCATCCTGGCTGCTTTAATTAATAATTAATTAATTCTCTCCACAAACAGGACCAAAACTTGCTCCAAGCGGAATCACAGTTTCGGGCGATCGAGCGGCAACACGGAAAAGTGTATACTCTTTTCACTGTGCTGACCTTAATTTTCGATGTACACATTTCACTTTTGTACCAATGTGTTCGCAATAGAATGTTCTAGAAGAACATATGTATAAAATGTCACCAAACTGTGATTTAAACCATTACCAATAAAGAAACTAAGTGGATCACTTGGCGTGAGCTGCAAACAGCGACGAGATGTTTCCATTCTTTTCAGGGTTGTCAACTCCACATTTGTCCTACAGCGTTAAATTTGGTATCTTTGAGATCGCAATAAAATTTCCTACACGGACGTATGCATATAAATGTAGAATCATGATCGCGGCCCACCCGCAAAAGTGTGGGAAGTGGGCGAAATGTTACCCATTACCACACCTTGGCGATCTACAATAGTCTTACCACGAAGATACAAGACAATACCGTTCTCCCAAATAGGCGATGTGGCTGTTAGAAAAAACGTAAATTTTATGGTAAACATGTTCATACTGTTCCCAAGTCGATCAGCTAAGAATTGAATTTTATAGAAATATTTGTTCGTCGGACAAAAAAATATGTCTACTCGGGAAGCTTCAAGTGAGCCCCGGCGGACACGATCTTGTGTCCGCGGGGGGAGTAAAGTGTTTAATTATAAAAACAAAATCGCCCTTCATTGCTTCACCCAGCCTGACCAAAAAAAAAAAAAGATATTTTAACAATTTATTTATTTATTTATTTAAGTAAAATGATTTTCTATGTTTAGTGTGAGTTTGTTGGTTGACATCCACAAGTGGATTTTTTTAAGCATGTTAGAGACATTAGGCAGATCATTGATGTATATACGAAATAGGAGAGGTCCTAGGATGCTGCCCTGCGGCACCCCTATGGTACAGTGGGAGAGGATGTATCATTGATGGCTACATATTGGTGTCTGTCACTATAATAGGATTGAAAACATTTTGGGGGTACAAAATCGGATACAGTTCAGGGTAAGGCCACGGATTCTATAATGGTGGATTTTAATTAAGAGGTAGTTATGGTATCAATAGCCTTTCTCAGGTCAATGAAGAGTCCAATCGGAAACTCACTTTTGTCAAGGGCTGAGCAAGGGTTGCACCACCCACGGCAAAGCTATGGGTGGTGCAAGGGCATGGGAGGTACTCTTGAATACCATGATGGTATTTCACTAATGTTCCCAACTTTGGTTTTTAGTCCAAAGTTTGGACTTAGTTTAGTTTGGTCTTAATAATGATGAAGGATGCATATCGCCTATGCACCATTAACCTAAATACAGAGTAAGTAAAAATTTTAATTTTAAGTAATTACCCACTTAAATTGGAAATTAATAACTCCAAAAATTTATATATGCACTAAAGCGTTCTGAAGAATAATGGAAACAGACCCAAGTATCAGTTGGGTTAACCCATGTATCGCGTTTTCAAAATGGTCATCCCATGTTGGAATAGACGAACGCCGAAATAATATCGTTGAAAACATCTTGATAACTTATTAAACCAAAATTATTTGTCAGAATAAGGACAGAAATGGAAGCTATATGTAAGATATCTACCAGACAAATATCTAAAGTAACACCGAAGATATTTGATCGATCGACGGAGCTACTCTCTCTCTCTCACATCAATGTTTATTTCACGTAAATTCGTTAATAAACAAAAATGTTTTATATATCTTAAGAAAGACAGAAACATAAGCTTCATTTTAAATACTTTACTATAGACATATTTATAACCCAAGTGAAACTATATATGTTTACAATTACCTAGGTATCAGTATCTAGCCAGGCAGGGATCACAGGCTGCACAATACTGATAAATTATGTAATTCACAGAGATGCTTCAGCTAAGGATGGATAACTTAGGCACTCTGCAGGGGGTGCCTAAGTTATCCATCAATGGATAACTAGGCACCCCGCAGGGAGATGTCCTCAGTCCTACCTTATTTAATATCTTAATAAACACACTCTTGTTGATCGTGTTACTGAAATTAACTGTTAAATTGGTATAAAAATGCTTAGGCTAACTCATCCTAACCCTTGCACAGAAGCCCTCCAGAATTTCTTTATTGAAGGTCAGCATTGTTCCAAATGGATAACTAAAACTGGAACTGAACTCAAAATGTATCAGCTTTATAATTTGTACCAAGAGAAACAACAACGACACTTTCCTGCACCGTGGGAGATTAACCCTTTCCAATTTTAATCCCTCCCTTTCAACCCAAGAAGCAAATTAGAGGGCAGCCCAAGCTTCGTCTTGAGGCAAAGATCAATGCCTTAAGCCATATTGATGCTCTGTCCACAGAGCATTCTCTCTCTCAAATCATATACACTGATTGTTCCCTACACCGGCCCACGGGTGCAGTTGTTCTGACAATGGGCGATGGCTTGTACTTTGAGTGGGGAGTCCGTATAAACAACTGGGCCTCTACCCTTCAGATCGAACTATTTGCCTTGCTTCTTGCACTGAAATGTGTACAAGTCTCCAAACTTGATACATTAATTGTACGTGACTCCTTATCATCCTTAATTGCTCTCAACTCTTTAACACATAACTGTAACATGCTCGTGTCCGAAGCTAGACAAAATTATTAAGGATTGTAACAGAGTCCATTTCATGTGGTCTCCATCTCATGTTGGCCTCCGAATGCATGATAGAGCTGATAAGTTAGCCAAAGAATCTGCCTTTAAAGGAGCCGTTGAGTGTAACCTTGGATTGTCAATCAGCAATCTGAGAGCAGCAGTACACCGAGAACTTCAACAAGATCTTGTAGATCTGAGGCAAAGTGAAATTGACACCAGTAATTCCATCTATCATCATACTATCATGCAAGAGGAGCCACACATCTATGTTTCATCCAATAAAGTCACACCTTACCTGATATCCTTAAAACTGCTAACTGCCAACAAACTCACCCTTAACATTGACAAAACTTTCTATATTCTGTTTGGCAATAAATCCTTTAATCAAATAAATCTCAAAATAAACAATACCCAAATTTGTAACAAATTAGAAGGCAAATTCCTTGGCATTCTCATTGTCCACAAGCTGAATTTCCAGGGACACATTCTAAATATATCAAAAAAAGTTTCAAAAACTGTGGGCATTCTTTCTAAGATCAGATATTATGTACCACGCCCTGCCCTGGTGACTCTCTATTACTCCCTTATCTATCCAAATCTCAACTATGGTATTTGTGCTTGGGGCTCTACTACCCAAAATCACTTATGTCCTCTAATTACTCAACACAAAGCTGCTATTAGGACAATATCCAACTCTGGCCCCAGACATCACTCGGTACCCCTACTCAAATCTCTGAATATGTTAGACATTAAGTCACTGCACATTCTCTCATGTGTATTATACATATTGTGACGATAATCTCTTTCAAGAGAGATTGAGCCTGCTCTTCCCTCCAAAGTACGTCACCTCAACAGATAATATAGAAGATATATCCAACAAGTATCTCCAAAACGTTTTGCCCAGAGAGCAAAACGTATCCAGCACCGGCGCACCTGCTCACCCCCGCCACCATTAACCGGCAAACTGCTTGTCCATCGCCTGCCTGTCGCTGATTGGCTGGTGCCCAGTCGCACCTGCCCCACCACCCTCCACCACGAGTTGATGTCTGGGCTGCAGCGACCCAGAGAAGGCAGAATATCTCAGTGCTCCACACAGTTGACACGTCTCATTGGTAGACTAAGCCTTGGCTTACGTGTACTAAGGGAGGTGGCAGCTCGAAGCCAATATTCCTGCACTATTATTTACTTTGCTATTATTCACTTGTCTTAACGTAACTTTTCATTTGCCAGTGATTATTCTTATTATTTTGTTTGTTGATTTGTCTGTTACATTTTATACTCAATTTTATTCATGTCTTGCTTTTCTAACGTAATTAAAATTTCATTGTTAAATTTACTTGTGTTTTGTGTGTCTTCCCATTACCTTACCACAGACGAAAGTTCCAGCTTTTCTCTTTTTTTTTTTATGTGACGAGGCCATGCCCCTAGCTTTTGAAACAGCCGAACACCAACGCGTTACCGTCACAATATATAAAACGTTAAACTGTAATGCCAATCATGATCTCAAAAGCTTCATAGAAGGTTGTAACAGAACCCAGGAGCACTACACCAGAATTAAATACAGTTTGGATATTCCTAGAGTACGACTTAATTAAACTAGAAATGCTCTACAAATCAAGGGGCCAAGAATGTGGAATGACCTTCCCAACCATGTTAAAGACTGTACCTCTCTCAACCAGTTTAAGATAAAAACGAAGCAGTATACCTGATAAATTCCCTGTAACCTACCTTACCCCTCTATTGTCAACCCATGTCTGTTATTTTTTTTAATGAACACTGTTTGTCAACCTATTGTATTTGTGCTGCTTTTCAGTCATGTTCCCCCCTTTTTTTTTTCTTTTTATCTTTATTTGTATTTGTTCTCAACACATTTTATTCTTTATGCTCAATTAGTATTAAGTTCTAGATATTAATGTTTTTCCTGCCCGAAACGCATTGCGTAATAGTGGCTTTAGGCATTGTATGTACTAGCTCTATCTATATATTGATCCATTATTGTAACATCACTTGTATGTATGTACCTTACCTGAATAAACATATTTATTATTATTTATTTAAAAAAGCTAGAGTAACGCCAGTCCATAAAGGAGGCAATCCGGCGGACATAAACAACTATAGACCAATATCAAATCAACCCATTCTATCAAAAATATTTGAAAAGATTATTTACAAACAGCTCTATTCCTACCTCGTAAAATTCGACATACTCAGCCCCTGCCAGTTTGGCTTTCGGTCCCAAAAGAGCACCAATGATGCAATCATTAGTCTCCTTGACGCAATCTACTCAGCCCTTGACAAAAATGAGTTTCCGATTGGACTCTTCAGTGACCTAAGAAAAGCCTTTGATACTGTTAATCACAACTACCTCTTACTTAAATTCCAGCATTATGGAATCCGAGGCCTTGCCCTTGACTACATCCGATCCTATCCTAGTGACAGACACCAATATGTAACCATCAATGGCACAACTTCTTCCACTCTACCAATTACCGTTGGAGTGCCAAAGGGCAGCATCTTAGGACCTCTTCTATTTCTTATATAGATATATCAATGATCTGCCTAATGTCTCTAATATTCTTAAACCTATATTGTTTGCTGATGATACTATCCTTATCTATTCAGACCCCAACCCACATACACTAAATAATGTTGTGAATAATGAATTAAAAAAAAAGTCCACTTATGGATGTCAACTAACAAACTAACACTAAACATAGAAAAGACTTACTACATCTTATTTGGAAGCGAATCATCGAATGCAATTCAGCTACAGATAGGCAACATTAACATCAGTAATAAAAATGATGGCAAGTTTCTTGGCCTATTCCTAGACAAGAGACTCAACTTCAGCACCCACATTCAACACATAACTAAGAAAGTCTCTAAAACAGTTGGAATACTCTCCAAAATAAGATAATACGTTCCTAACTCTGCTCTCCTCTCACTATATTATGCACTAATCTATCCCTATCTTAATTATGGTATCTGTGCATGGGGGGTCTAGCACTGCAAACCACCTTAAGCCCATCATCACCCAGTAAAAATCTGCTATCAGAATAATAACAAACTCTGCTTTCAGACAATACTCAGCTCCCTTGTTTAAATCCCTTAACTTGCTAAATATTAACTCCCTCCACACATTCTCTTGTGTCAATTACATTTACAAAACCCTGTTCTTAAATGCAAACCATGCTCTGAATTTCTCCCTGGACAGATGTAATAGGACCCATTATCACCACACCAGAAATATATATCTCTTTGATATCCCCAGGGTCAACTTAATCTGTGTAAATACTCTATGCAAATTAAGGGACCTAGTCTATGGAACTCACTCCCTAGTGAATTGAAAAGCTGTCAAACTTTTGCCTCATTTAAAAACAAAAATAAAAAGTACAAAATTTCATCTTCGTACTTTCCTACACGGAGCTTTAAATTTGCTCTGTATCTAGTGTTACCCAATCTCCCAATCTTTATGTACTTAATCCAAAAAACTTTATCATTGTGTTCATTGCTGTTTTTTTATGTGCTAGCCATATGCTGCATTGTGCCTATTAATTTTTGTTAAACTACCATTCAAGCTGTCATTGCAATCAATCTGAGCTACCTATGTACTTTAATATGCCTACAATTTTCTCTCTCTTTTTTTTTTCTTGCTATGTAACTTTTATCATTTTCATAAATTTGAAGGAAATTAACTTAATATGGACCTGCCCGAAACGCTGCACGTACTAGTGGCTTTACATCAATGTAATTACTATGCTATGTATCCTCTCTATCTCAATGTACCTGTGAGCCTCTTGTTGATCACTTGTGACACAAAGATTATTGATGTGTGTATTTCGGTGGGTTATTAGATATGTATGTGTATGTATATATGTATACGTATATATATTTATGTACATGTATGAGAGTGTATACATGTATATAACATTAATAATTTTGTAACTAGCGTCAAAAATTGTTATTTGCTTAGCTAAACGAACTAGAAGGTTCAGTTCCTAAACCGATTATCTGCCTCTGTAATCCTTTACACCACTGCCCACGGGATGGGTATGAGGTGCATAATAAAGAAAGAAATTGAATTGACCTTCTTGAATATATATATATATATATATATATATATATATATATATATATATATATATATATATATATATATGTCGTACCTAGTAGCCAGAACGCACTTCTCAGCCTACTATGCAAGGCCCGATTTGCCTAATAAGCCAAGTTTTCATGAATTAGTTGTTTTTCGACTACCTAACCTACCTAACCTAACCTAACCTAACTTTTTTGGTTACCTAACCTAACCTAACCTATAAAGATAGGTTAGGTTAGGTTAGGTAGGGTTGGTTAGGTTAGGTAGGGTTGGTTAGGTTCGGTCATATATCTACGTTAATTTTAACTCCAATAAAAAAAATTAACCTCATACATAATGAAATGGGTAGCTTTATCATTTCAAAAGAAAAAAATTAGAGAAAATATATTATTTCAGGAAAACTTGGCTTATTAGGCAAATCGGGCCTTGCATAGTAGGCTGAGAAGTGTGTTCTGGCTACTAGGTACGACATATATATATATATATATATATATATATGTCGTACCTAATAGCCAGAACGCACTTCTCAGCCTACTATTCAAGGCCCGATTTGCCTAATAAGCCAAGTTTTCATGAACTAATGTTTTTTCGTCTACCTAACCTACCTAACCTAACCTAACCTAGCTTTTTTTGGCTCCCTAACCTAACCTTACCTATAAATATAGGTTAGGTTAGGTTAGGTAGGGTTGGTTAGGTTCGGTCATATATCTACGTTAATTTTAACTCCAATAACAAAAAATTGACCTCATACATAGAGAAAAGGGTTGCTTTATCATTTCATAAGAAAAAAATTATAGTAAATATATTAATTCAGGAAAACTTGGCTTATTAGGCAAATCGGGCCTTGAATAGTAGGCTGAGAAGTGAGTTCTGGCTACTAGGTACGACATATATATATATATATATATATATATATATATATATATATATATATATATATATATATATATATATATATATATATATATTTATATATATATATATATATATATATATATATATATATATATATATATATATATATATATATATATATATGTCGTACCTAGTAGCCAGAACTCACTTTTTGGCCTACTATTCAAGGCCCGATTTGCCTAATAAGCCAAGTTTTCCTGAATTAATATATTTTTTCTAATTTTTTTCTTATGAAATGATAAAGCTACCCATTTCATTATGTATGAGGTCATTTTTTTTTTATTGGAGTTAAAATTAACGTAGATATATGACCGAACCTAACCAACCCTACCTAACCTAACCTAACCTATCTTTATAGGTTAGGTTTGGTTAGGTAGCCGAAAAAGTTAGGTTAGGTTAGGTTAGGTAGGTTAGGTAGTCGAAAAACAATTAATTCATGAAAACTTGGCTTATTAGGCAAATCGGGCCTTGCATAGTAGGCTGAGAAGTGCGTTCTGGCTATTAGGTACGACATATATATATATATATATATATATATATATATATATATATATATATATATGTCGTACCTAGTAGCCAGAACGCACTTCTCAGCCTACTATGCAAGGCCCGATTTGCCTAATAAGTCAAGTTTTCATGAATTAATTGTTTTTCGACTACCTAACCTAACCTAACCTAACTTTTTCGGCTACCTAACTAAACCTAACCTATAAAGATAGGTTAGGTTAGGTTAGGTAGGGTTGGTTAGGTTCGGCCATATATCTACGTTAATTTTAACTCCAATAAAAAAAAATTGACCTCATACATAATGAAATGGGTAGCTTTAAAATTTCATAAGAAAAAAATTAGAGAAAATATATTAATTCAGGAAAACTTGGCTTATTAGGCAAATCGGGCCTTGCATAGTAGGCCGAGAAGTGCATTCTGGCTACTAGGTACGACATATATATATATATATATATATATATATATATATATACATATATATATATATATATGTCGTACCTAATAGCCAGAACGCACTTCTCAGCCTACTATTCAAGGCCCGATTTGCCTAATAAGCCAAGTTTTCATGAATTAATGTTTTTTCGTCTACCTAACCTACCTAACCTAACCTAACCTAGCTTTTTTTGGCTACCTAACCTTACCTTACCTATAAATATAGGTTAGGTTAGGTTAGGTAGGGTTGGTCAGGTTCGGTCATATATCTACGTTAATTTTAACTCTAATAAAAAAAAATTGACCTCATACATAGAGAAAAGGGTTGCTTTATCATTTCATAAGAAAAAAATTATAGTAAATATATTAATTCAGGAAAACTTGGCTTATTAGGCAAATCGGGCCTTGAATAGTAGGCTGAGAAGTGAGTTCTGGCTACTAGGTACGACATATATATATATGTATATATATATATATATATATATATATGTCGTACCTAGTAGCCAGAACTCACTTCTCAGCCTACTATTCAAGGCCAGATTTGCCTAGTAAGCCAAGTTTTCCTGAATTAATATATTTACTATAATTTTTTTCTTATGAAATGATAAAGCAACCCTTTTCTCTATGTATGAGGTCAATTTTTTTTTATTGGAGTTAAAATTAACGTAGATATATGACCGAACCTAACCAACCCTACCTAACCTAACCTAACCTATATTTATAGGTAAGGTTAGGTTAGGTAGCCAAAAAAAGCTAGGTTAGGTTAGGTTAGGTAGGTTAAGTAGACGAAAAAACATTAATTCATGAAAACTTGGCTTATTAGGCAAATCGGGCCTTGAATAGTAGGCTGAGAAGTGCGTTCTGGCTATTAGGTACGACATATATATATATATATATATATATATATATATATATATATATATATATGTCGTACCTAATAGCCAGAACGCACTTCTCAGCCTACTATTCAAGGCCCGATTTGCCTAATAAGCCAAGTTTTCATGAATTAATGTTTTTTCGTCTACTTAACCTACCTAACCTAACCTAACCTAGCTTTTTTTGGCTACCTAACCTAACCTTACCTATAAATATAGGTTAGGTTAGGTTAGGTAGGGTTGGTTAGGTTCGGTCATATATCTACGTTAATTTTAACTCCAATAAAAAAAAATTGACCTCATACATAGAGAAAAGGGTTGCTTTATCATTTCATAAGAAGAAAATTATAGTAAATATATTAATTCAGGAAAACTTGGCTTATTAGGCAAATCGGGCCTTGAATAGTAGGCTGAGAAGTGAGTTCTGGCTACTAGGTACGACATATATATATATATATATATATATATATGTCGTACCTAATAGTCAGAACGAACTTCTCAGCCTACTATGCAAGGCCCGATTTGCCTAATAAGCCAAGTTTTCATGAATTAATTGTTTTTCGACTACCTAACCTACCTAACCTAACCTAACTTTTTCGACTACCTAACCTAACCTAACCTATAGAGAAAGGTTAGGTTAGATTAGGTAGGGTTGGTTAGGTTCGGTCATATATCTACGTTAATTTTAACTCCAATAACAAAAAATTGACCACATACATAATGAAATGGGTAGCTTTATCATTTCATAAGAAAAAAATTAGAGAAAATATATTAATTCAGGAAAACTTAGCTTATTAGGCAAATCGGGCCTTGCATAGTAGGCTGAGAAGTGCGTTCTGGCTACTAGGTACGACATAAATAAATAAAAGTGAATATGAAACTCCTGGTGGTCAACTCTGCGCATGTAGTGCATCCACTGTGGGAGAGCTATTCCCTTCAAAAAGTATAATCGTGTGGCTTTATGTTTAAAGAAACAATTTCAATTACATTCTTTGATTGAAAATCATGAATATAAATACAAGTGTTAATTGTAAATGACCAGTTATAAACAAAAATAAGAAGTAGGAAAAATGATATGTGGAACCAGACAAAAACATTGGAACGCTTAGGTGATGAGAGGGTAAACAACCGCCGCCATTTTAGCGAGTCCCACCCGCCGGTGATGTCCAGCACGAGCATTAAGGGAAAACCTTGACACAAACTGCACCTATCATAAAGAAGAAGCACCACCACTGACCGCCAAGTGCTCACATCAAGTCTAACTCTAAGAAACAACACTCAAGCCTTGACGCTTCTCCCAACATCCGGGGGAGAAAACCTTCACACAAACTGCACCTGTCATAAAGAAGATGGAGACTCACCAGTGTCCACAGTGTCCGAAGGTATTCACCTGTCCTTCACTTGTGAAGACTCACATGTTAGTGCATTCAGGTGATAAACCTCACGAGTGTCCAGAGTGTGGGAAGAGATTCAGTCGTCTTGAAAATATGAAGACTCACATGTTAGTGCATTCAGGTGACAAACCTCATGAGTGTCCAGAGTGTGGGAAGAAATTCAGTCATCGTGGAAGTATGAAGCGTCACATGATGGTGTATGCAGATGAGAGACCTTTTCAATGTGCCGAGTGTGGCAAAAAATTTAGAGAACGTGGAAATATAATAAGGCACATGTTAGTGCATTCAGGTGACAAACTTCATGAATGTCCAGAGTGTGGGAAGAGATTCAGTCGGCGTGGACATATGAAGCGTCACATGATGGTGCATGCGGATGAGAGACCTTTTCAATGTGCCGAGTGTGGCAAAAAATTTAGAGTACGTGGAAATATAATAAGGCACATGTTAGTGCATTTAGGTGACAAACTTCATGAGTGTCCAGAGTGTGGGAAGAGATTCAGTCGGCGTGGACATATGAAGACTCACATGTTAGTGCATTTAGGTGACAAACTTCATGAATGTCCAGAGTGTGGGAAGAGATTCAGTCAGCGTGGACATATGAAGCGTCACATGATGGTGCATGCGGATGAGAGACCTTTTCAATGTGCCGAGTGTGGCAAAAAATTTAGAGTACGTGGAAATATAATAAGGCACATGTTAGTGCATTCAGGTGACAAACTTCATGAGTGTCCAGAGTGTGGGAAGAGATTCAGTCAGCATGGACATATGAAGACTCACATGTTAGTGCATTCAGGTGATAAACTTCATGAGTGTCCAGAGTGTGGGAAGAGATTCAGTCAGCATGGACATATGAAGACTCACATGTTAGTGCATTCAGGTGACAAGCCTCACGAGCGTCCAGAGTGTGGGAAGAGATTCAGTGAGCGTGGACATATGAAGAATCACAGGATGGTGCATGCGGATGAGAGACCTTTTCAATGTGCCGAGTGTGGCAAAAAATTTAGAGAACGTGGAAATATAATAAGCCACATGTTAGTGCATTCAGGTGACAAACTTCATGAATGTCCAGAGTGTGGGAAGAGATTCAGTCGGCGTGGACATATGAAGCGTCACATGATGGTGCATGCGGATGAGAGACCTTTTCAATGTGCCGAGTGTGGCAAAAAATTTAGAGTACGTGGAAATATAATAAGGCACATGTTAGTGCATTCAGGTGACAAACTTCATGAGTGTCCAGAGTGTGGGAAGAGATTCAGTCAGCATGGACATATGAAGACTCACATGTTAGTGCATTCAGGTGATAAACTTCATGAATGTCCAGAGTGTGGGAAGAGATTCAGTCAGCGTGGACATATGAAGCGTCACATGATGGTGCATGCGGATGAGAGACCTTTTCAATGTGCCGAGTGTGGCAAAAAATTTAGAGTACGTGGAAATATAATAAGGCACATATTAGTGCATTCAGGTGACAAACTTCATGAGTGTCCAGAGTGTGGGAAGAGATTCAGTCAGCATGGACATATGAAGACTCACATGTTAGTGCATTCAGGTGATAAACTTCATGAGTGTCCAGAGTGTGGGAAGAGATTCAGTCAGCATGGACATATGAAGACTCACATGTTAGTGCATTCAGGTGACAAGCCTCACGAGTGTCCAGAGTGTGGGAAGAGATTCAGTAAGCGTGGGCATATGAAGAATCACAGGATGGTGCATGCGGATCAGAGACCTTTTCAATGTGCCGAGTGTGGCAAAAAATTTAGAGTACGTGGAAATATAATAAGGCACATGTTAGTGCATTCAGGTGACAAACCTCATGAATGTCCAGAGTGTGGGAAGAGATTCAGTTGTCTTGGAAGTATGAAGACTCACATGTTAGTGCATTCAGGTGATAAACTTCATGAGTGTCCAGAGTGTGGGAAGAGATTCCGTCAGCTTGGACATATGAAGAGGCACAAGATGATACATGCAGATAATAGGCTAAACACTTTGAGTGTGGAAGATAATTAAGAAAATATTGAAGGATAATAAGGCACATAATGGTATATTAACTTACCTTTAATCACAATATCAGTTGGATGTTCTTCAGAGGTAATTATATTTCGTTTGTGAAAAACACTTCACCATGAAAGGTAAAAATCTGAAGATATTTTAATATATTGTTCTTTTATGAAAGTTAGATGACCAAGCAAGAACTACAGAAGCTGTCACTGTAGGAAAACTCGAAATTGCTTATAAGTATATAAATATCTATTTAGTTTAGCAAAGATAAAACAAAGCTTTAAATGTTTTTCTTCATATATATGTAAATAATAATGTGCTATGTTTTTGCTCTCTGTGCAAATTGATATAAAATTCAATATACTCTGTTGCTAAATCATGGACATTTTTGTTGTAATATTATTTAGCATTGGAGTTGGTGAAGAAGACAGTCTGAGATGTTTAGTATTCAACTATAGTGTACTTATAATAGTATAGTAAGCAAGCTTTTCATTTTATAGATTTCATAATTGATATTTTACTTTTTTGGTCATCTATTGTTATCAATTATTCTAGTTAATTTTTTACATTCCTAGTTCCCATTAAGTTTTTTTTTCTTTTTGCTTAAAATTACCATTAAGTTTATATTACTTTAGAATTTTTATTCTACTTTTTTCTTTGTTTTCTATTTTGTAATTTGCCATTCTTGCCTTGTTTTCCTGCAAACAGCCTTTTTATGCAGACAAGTATAGACCCAGAACTAAACCTCTTATCCACTATCTATGACAATCATCACTTCAATGATCAAAATTGCAGATATTTTACAGCACATGATGTAAACAATGTATTAACAGATAATCACAATATCTCTGTAATCAACTTGAACGTTAGATCCCTAGGTAAACACTTCGATGATGTTAGTGCCTTGATTGAAACTATTGACAACAAATTCTCTTTTATTATACTTACTGAAACGTGGTTGAAAGAGGATACTACTCAACTCTTTAACATGCCTAACTACTCGGCAATTCACAACTGTCATCAAATGCAGAGAGGTGGTAGTACTGCTCTTTACTACCACCAAGAACTAACATGCTTAAAAATAATTAGAACTAGAGACTGCTGTGGGGAGTATATCTTCGCCAGTTTCAGAGTCAAGGGTGCCGAGTCTGTCCTGTCTGTGGGTGCAGTCTATAGAATTCCTAACACTGATGTGTCTGAATTCAATTCAAACCTTAGAAATCTAATACTAGATAACAGACCGAACAAAAATCATCTTATTGCAGGGTACTTTAATATTGACCTCTGCGAGCCTGAACACCCTACTGCTGTTAGCTTCCTCAACTGTATGAATTCCTGCTTCCTCATACCCTTAATCACTAGACCAACTAGAATCACTGATAGTACTGCTACGACTCTAGATCACATCTGGACCAACATAACCTCTCCGCTTACTTCAGGTATAATCACCGATAGCACTACAGACCATTACCCCACATTTCTCTTAACTAACATTATCAAACCACCCCTTGAGTCAAGTGAGTTAAGCTTTAGGCTGCACAATGAAACTGCTTTAAACAATTTTATAACTGCTGCTGATAATGTCAACTGGGAGTCCGAGTTAGGTAACATAGGGGACATCAACCTAGCAGTGCAATCTTTTCTACAAACAACTCTTAGACTTTATAACACCCACTGTCCTATGCTTACAAAACAAGTCACAAACAAAAGGCTTAACAATCCCTGGCTTACAAAGGGAATACTTAAATCCATTAACAAAAAACACGACCTTGAGAAGAAGTATAGGTTAGGAACCGTCTCCAAAGAATTCTCAAAGAATTACTCGTTATTGCTATCTAAAATAATTAGACGAGCCAAAACTAAATACTATGAAGATAAATTTACCCAAATAAAGAGCAACATTAAAAAAACTTGGAGCACAATTTCACAAATATTGGGATCAAAGAAGATTTTAAATAACAAACCAACACTCCTGTCCAATAACGTTGGTCAGCTTTCAGCCTCTGATTCTGCATTGAGTTCAATAGGTTCTTCTCTTCCATTGGGTCATCCCTTGCAAATGATATTCCATCTTCCAGTACTGATGTTAAGGACTATCTTACTGGTAACTATCCACAGTCTCTGTACCTAAAGCCTACTAATTCCACTGATGTCAATGTGATAATCCTTTCCCTTAAAACCAAGTCTAGTGCCCTCGAGGAGATACCAACTTTAATTTACAAAAAAGCCTCCAGATCTTTAGCCCCTGCTATTGCATTGCTCTTCAACAAGTCACTTGAACTCCAAACCTTTCCAGACATTCTAAAAAAAAGCAAGAGTAACCCTGTCTACAAATGTGGTGATCACACAGATGTTAACAACTACAGACCTATATCAATCCTGCCTAACTTGTCAAAAATATTCGAAAAACTAATCTACAAGCAGCTTTACTCTTTTCTAGCCAAACACAATATACTTAGCTCTTGTCAATATTGCTTCAGACCCAAAAAAAAAGCACTAACGATGCACTTATTAGTATGATTAACTTGATTCACGCAGCTCTTGATAAAAAGGAGTTCCCGGTTGGGTTATATGTGGACCTGCGTAAGGCTTTTGACACTGTCAACCGCCAAAACCTTCTTAAATTACATCTTTATGGAGTCAGAGGACACTCCCAGCAATACCTCAAATCTTATCTTACTGACAGGCTCCAGTATGTTTCTGTGAATAATACAATTTCTCCCACCCTACCCATCAACATTGGTGTTCCTCAGGGCAGCATACTTGGCCCTCTCCTCTTTCTCATCTACATTAATGACCTTCCAAATGCCTCCCAACACCTCAAACCAATTCTATTTGCTGATGACACAACCTTCATTTACTCCAGTCCTGACCCCCTGGCTCTAAATGCCACAGTAAATACTGAGCTAGAGAAAGTACATCTTTGGCTAACTGCCAACAAACTCACCCTTAACATTGACAAAACGTTTTACATTCTGTTTGGCAATAAATCCTCTAATCATATAAATCTCAAAATAAACAACACCCAAATTTGTAACAAATTAGATGGCAAATTCCTTGGCGTTCTCATCGACCACAAGCTGAATTTCCAGGGACACATTCTAAATATATCAAAAAAAGTTTCAAAAACTGTTGGCATTCTTTCTAAGATCAGATATTATGTACCCCGCCTTGCCCTGGTGACTCTCTATTACTCCCTCATCTATCCATATCTCAACTATGGTATTTGTGCTTGGGGTTCTACTACCCAAAATCATTTACGTCCTCTAATTACTCAACACAAAGCTGCTATTAGGACAATATCCAACTCTAGCCCCAGACATCACTCGGTACCCCTACTCAAATCTCTGAATATGTTAGATATGAAGTCATTGCACATTCTCTCGTGTGTATTATACATATATAAAACGCTGAACTGTAATGCCAATCCTGACCTCAAAAGATTCATTGAAGGTTGTAACAGAACCCATGAGCACCACACCAGAAATAAATACAGTTTTGATATTCCTAGAGTAAGACTTAATCATACTAGAAATGCTCTTCAAATCAAGGGACCCAGAATGTGGAATGATCTTCCCAACCATGTTAAAGACAGTACCTCTCTCAACCAGTTTAAGATAAAAACGAAGCACTACCTAATAAATTCCCTGTAACCCCTCTGTTGTCAACCCATGTATGTTTTTTGTTTTTTTTCAAAACAACGCTGTTGGAATGTAATTTTCTGTAATAATTTGTAATTGTATTTGTGCTGCTTTTTCAACCATGTTCCCCCCTCTTTTACCTCTATTTTTATTTGTTCTCAACACATTTTATTCTTTTTACCCATTAGTTTTAAGCTTTAGTCATTAATGTTTTTCCTGCCCGAAACGCTTTGCGTAATAGTGGCTTTAGGCATTGTATGTACAAGCTCTATCTATTAACCCAACAAACTTTGTAAAATCTCTTTATGTATGTACCTTACCTAAATAAACATTTTATATAATTTTTTTTTTATGTACTTAAGATGAGATCATTTGATTGGTAGGGAAATGTATATTAATGAAGGAATTTTCTCATCAGATTCAAATGCAAATTGATGTCCATTCTTTATTTTTTGTTTAGGGCTATTTATGAGTTCTACTCCCTCCTGATTATAAATATTTCACCAAAAAGTTTATTGACGGCAGACTGGTATTTATAACTGTCAGTGAAGTGACTATGAAATTTAAATTTATATTACTCTAGAAATTTATATCACACTAAATTTACCAGAAATTTATATTACTCTAGCCTAACTTTATCAGATATGCTGTAATTGTCTAGGAATATTAATTTACCTGATTTACCCGAGGGCCACAAACCCTAGTGGCCTTGATGAGAATAGGAAGTCAGCGGCTTGTTGAATTTCCCCCTTCCCGGTTCCCCCATTTACTTTCAAATTCAGCACAGTTTTGGCAGCTATGTTTTTGGCGGTTGGGCAGTTCCATGGATCAATAACCCTGTGGGGTGAAAAAAGCCTGATTCGAAGTTATATTAGCCTGATTACCAATTATATTAGCCTGACTGGCATAATCCTCTCTGACAATTATATTATCCAAACTGGCAATTATATTAGGATGATTGTGAATTACATAAGCCTGACTGGCAATTATATTAGGATGACTGTCAATTTATATCAAAGGGATATTTATTTATGTTGTGGTGCTCGTGGGTTCCATTACATCTGTCAATAAAGAAGTTTCAGATTAGGATTAGCATTTAGGAACAAGGTTCTGTACATGTAAATATCACAAGAGAATGTGCAAAGTGTCTGTATATTTAACATGTTGAAGGATTTAAAGAGAGATTCTGTGTGTTGTTTCAAGACAGTTTTATAGTTCTCATAGCAGATTTTTGTTGGTTGATGATGGGCTTGAGGTAATGTGCAGTGCATGAATGAACGCCATGCATAGATACTATATGTTGAGATACCAACCCTAATTTACAAAAAAAGCATCTAGATCTTTAGCTCCAGCCATTGCATTGCTCCAAAACAAATCACTTGAACTCCAAATCCTTCCTGATATTCTAAAAAAACAGACATACTAAACTTAGTCCATAAAAGTGGCAATCTCACTTTAGTCAACAAGTTTAGACGTATATCAATTCTGCCAGTGATGTCTAAAATATTTTAAAGACTTAATCTACAAACAGCCTTACTCCTATTTAGCAAAACAAAATATACTTATTTCTTGCCATAATTGCTACAGGCCCCAAAAAAGACCAATCATGCACCGATTAGTATGATTAACTTGACATATGCAGCTCTGGGCAAAAATGGGTACCCTGTTCATTTATTTGTTGAACTACATAAGACTTTTTGACACTGTTAACACATTAACCTTCTTAAATTACAACATTATGGAGTAAGAGGTCACTCACTCCAATACCTACAATCTTGTCTCATTGACAGGCTCCGCTATGTCTCTTTGAATGATTGCAATTCTCCCACTCTAGCCATTAACACCGGAGTTCCACCGGGCAGTATTCTTCGCCCTCTCGTCTTTCTCATCTCCCCCTCCCTTTCCAGCCCATTGCCATTGTGATGGGCCTTGGTTGGCAGATGCTACCTTACTTTGAGGTTACCTTGAGGTGTTTTCGGGACTTAGCGACCCCACGGTCCGGTCGTCGACCAGGCCTCCTCGTTGCTGGACTGGTCAACCAGGCTGTTGGATGCGGCTGCTAGCAGACTGAAGTATGAGTCACAGCCTGGTTGATCAGGTATTCTTTGGAGGTGCTTATCCAGTAATCTCTTGAGCACTGTGAGGGGCCGGCCAGTTATGCCCCTCATGTGTAGTGGAAGCGTGTTGAACAGTCTCGGGCCTCTGATGTTGATAGAGTACCTGTTACCTAATACCTGGTACCTTATTAACTCCATGTAACCTTCCCTACCCCTAAATGTCAACCCATGTCTTATTTTTTTAAACAATGCTGTTTGTTGACCAACTTATATATTGGCTATTTTCTACCATGTTCCCCCTTTTTTTTATCTTTTATTTTTTCTTTCAACACAATTTTTACTTTAAGCTCAATTACTATTAAGTTTTAGTCTAAGTGTTTTTTCCCAACCTCACCTTGCCCGAAACTCTCTGCATACTAGTGGCTTTAGGTATTGTATGTACTAGCTCTATCTATAAATCCAACATTATGTTTGTAACTAATCTTCTATGTATGTACTTTTACCTGAATAAAAATTTGATTATATTTGATTTGTTGCACCTCTGCTTTTCATTGGGGGAATTCTCTACATCCTGCCATGCCTTCTGGTCTCATGTGATGTTATTTCTGTGTGCAGGTTTGGAACCAGCCCCTCTACTATTTTCCATGTGTAAATTATAATGTATCTCTATTACATTTTACATTAGTAAAAGTGCTACCTTGGGTAAAATGACAATGTAATACTGTAACATTCTATGCGGTTAACATTTAATTGCCGGGAAGGGGGGGTGCCAGACGCCCCCCCCCCCCCCCCTGTTAGATTAAGGACTTGCCCAAAACTATGTGGCTTTGCAATAATTGTAAGAACACCACTGTTATGTACTCTGACAAATCCAATGTACCTTCTTGTATATAACACAAACAAATATGTAAATAAATAAATATTGAACTGATAAATTCAATGAACTTTGGATGAGAAGGGATAGATAGTAATTTCTTTGGAAGAACAATATTGGATGAGAAGGAAGGATAGTAATTTACAGGATCCCCGGGATCCTCATGAAATGAATTGTTTGTGTATTTGCTATTTGTACCCATAGGCTAAAGCTATTAGCTCTTGGATTCCGCCTTTCTAACCATCTGCTGTCTAATATACTGACTCCCGACCTAATTTTCTCTCTTGTCTAGTATTACACACACACATTCCCAGGATAAAGATTCAGAGAATCTGATTCCTTTCACATCACTAATCTGATATCTTTCTGCTCACTTAGAAAGTCCTCTGTCATATATGGTGCAATAAACCCATCTGGCCTTGTTGCTTTCTATTGATAATAACTTTAGTCTCCACAAACATGTGTGCTTGGGTAACATTTAAGTGACATTCTTAATGGTTCAACTATAGACGAATGTGATAGAAATGCTACTGAATTTTTGTGGTCTCAATTCTTACCTGATCTGAAATGTTAATTAATATGGTTACTGGTACAGTAGTAGTTCTGCTTAGAGCTAGCTATACGCTACTAATTCCATTTGAATACTATAATTCTAAAACATATTTGCATGCACTCAAAAGATCTTGAATTTATCAAGCGAGGATTGAATGTAAATAATCTTCAAGGAATGAGTATGGGGTGTAAAATAAATTACTAATCACAGATTATGACACTATGATATTCGTGCTCTACTTTGGGGTAAATAAAATACATGATTATTTTCAGAACATATACTTTAATGACAAATATTTGAAAAGATATTTAAAGTTGAAATATTTAATTTAAAAAAGATAAAACCTCCTTGCATTACACAAGTATTGATGAAATATGACATATTTACCAACTATAATGATGGCATTGAATGTAGTGTTTATGTGTCCGGATACCGGCGATAATGTAGAATTATTTATTTAAAAATATAATGCCTCTCACGTAAATTATATATATTACTTGAAATGTAGCTACAGTAATGTTTACATCTCTGCCTTTCTTCTGACATATAAATATTGAAGGTTAATTAGCATATATATGCATGTTAATTAGACAATTGATTTGCTCGTGTGTAGCTCTCCACACACCCAGAGCGGGTCCATGTATTTTCCCAAAGCTATATCCATAGTTACCTAGTGCTACTCCGGCCTTCTAGCATTACACAAGTAATGAAGATATATGACATATTTACCCCCTATAATGATGTTATTGAATGTATTATTAATATGAATGCATGTTAATTACACAATTTATTGGCTAATGTGTACGGTTCTACATACACACCCAGAGCGAGTCCATGTATTTACCCAAAAGCCACCCATAGCTACCTAATCATACCCCAAAATTTCCTTGCATTATATAAGTAATGAAGAAATACGTCATATTTATCTATTATAATGATGGTATGTAATGTAGAATTTGGAAAAACATGGTTTTACTCTGAACTAATCTCTGGATACGTAAGTGCATAGTAGTTCAAGTAGCGAACGCATACCAGCGAATAATCATCAGCATCTATATAACAAAACTATTGTCCCAAGGAGTTAATTTCACTTCCAGATACCTATTTTTCAATACAATTTCAATATTTTCTGGCTATTTATGCTAAATATTATTGTAACTATGCATTATTAGAGTTTATACCATTATTTCAATTTGTGACAATTTGAGCAGAGAAGTGCGACGTGTGTACAAGAGGCTGATATGCCAGCAAACACTCTCCAGGCAACAATCTGTCTTGGATAAGTCGCTCCACAACATTGACGCTTGGATCGTCGACTTGATTTGGCGTCACCAGCTTTTTATTTTCGTCTAATTTCTTTATAAAAAGATACTTTTTCAGATTAAAATTATGTTTTTTCGTGTTGTACGTTCAGCACCAACATTATAATGAGTAAATTTAACATTAAACAAACTTGGAGAACAATTTCTCAAATATTGGGATCAAAGAAGTCTTTAAATAACAAACCGACTCTCCTGTCTAATAACGATGGTCAGCTTTCAGCCTCTGATTCTGCTACTGAGTTCAATAGGTTCTTCTCTTCCATTGGTTCATCCCTTGCAAATGATATTCCATCTTCCAGTACAGACATTAATGACTATCTTTCAGGTAACTATCCACAGTCTCTGTACCTAAAGCCTATTAATTCCACTGACGTCAATGAGATAATCCTTTCCCTTAAAACCAAGTCTGGTGCCCTTGAGGAGATACCAACTTTAATTTACAAAAAAGCCTCCAGATCTTTAGCCCCTGCTATTGTTTTGCTCTTCAACAAGTCACTTGAACTCCAAACCTTCCCAGATATGCTAAAAAAAGCGAGAGTAACGCCTGTCCACAAATGTGGTAATCTCACAGATGTTAACGACTACAGACCTATATCTATCCTGCCAAACTTGTCAAAAATTTTTGAAAAACTAATCTATAAGCAGCTTTACTCATATCTAGCCAAACTCAATATACTTAGCCCTTGCCAATATGGCTTCAGACCCAAAAAAAGCATTAACGATACACTTATTAGTATGCTTAACTCGATTCATACAGCTCTTGATAAAAATGAGTTCTCTGTTGGGTTGTTTGTGGACCTGCGTAAAGCTTTTGACACTGTCAACCACCAAAACCTTCTTCTTAAATTACATCATTATGGAGTCAGAGGACACTCCCTACAATACCTCAAATCCTACCTTACTGACAGGCTCCAATATGTTTCTGTGAATAACACAATTTCTCCCACCCTACCCATCAACATTGGTGTTCCCCAGGGCAGCATACTTGGCCCTCTCCTCTTTCTCATCTACATTAATGACCTTCCAAATGCCTCCCAACACCTCAAACCAATTCTATTTGCTGACGACACAACCTTCATTTACTCCAGTCCTGATCCCCTTGCTCTAAATGCCACAGTAAATACTGAGCTAAATAAAGTCCATCTGTGGCTAACTGCCAACAAACTCACCCTTAACATTGACAAAACCTTTTATATTCTGTTTGGCAATAAATCCTCTAATCAAATAAATCTCAAAATAAACAATACCCAAATTTGTAACAAATTAGATGGCAAATTCCTTGGCATTCTCATTGACCACAAGCTTAATTTCCAGGGACACATTCTAAACATATCAAAAAAAGTTTCAAAAACTGTGGGCATTCTTTCTAAGATCAGATATTATGTACCACGCCCTGCCCTGGTGACTCTCTATTACTCCCTTATCTATCCATATCTCAACTATGGTATTTGTGCTTGGGGCTCTACTACCCAAAATCACTTACGTCCTCTAATTACTCAACACAAAGCTGCTATTAGTACAATATCCAATTCTGGCCCCAGACATCACTCGGTACCCCTACTTAAATCTCTGAATATGTTAGACATTAAGTCACTGCACATTCTCTCATGTGTATTATACATATATAAAACGCTAAACTATAATGCCAATCCTGATCTCAAAAGCTTCATAGAAGGTTGTATCAGAACCCATGAGCATCACACTAGAAATAAATACAGTTTTGATATTCCTAGAGTACGACTTAATCAAACTAGAAATGCTCTACAAATCAAGGGGCCCAGAATGTGGAATGACCTTCCCAACCATGTTAAAGACTATACCTCTCTCAACCAGTTTAAGTTAAAAGCGAAGCTATACCTAATAAATTCCCTGTAACCTACCTTACCCTTCTATTGTCAACCAATGTCTGTTTTTTTCTTTAAAGAGCGCTGTTTGTGACATAATTGTATTTGTGCTGCTTTTTCATCTATGTTTTCATTTCTTGTTTTCATTCTACTCATTATGTTCAATTAGTATTAAGCTTGTCATTTAAGTTTATCATGCCCGAAACGCTTTGCGTAATAGTGGCTTTAGGCATTGTATGTACTAGCTATACCTATAAGTTAAACAATCCTTGTAAAAAAATTTTGTATGTATGTACCTTACCTAAATAAAATTGTATTGTATTGTATTGTAAATATATCATATTTATTCATTACTAACGTATTGCCAGGAAGCTTTCTGATGCTTGTATAGCTTGTGTTAGCTTGTGGTAATTAGACGGACCGAGCTGAACAGGATACGGTTTTAAAATGGCGGCGACTACCACAACATGCAACGAGCCTAAAGAATGTCCAGCTCTAGCATTATCTAAGCGCTATTATATATTATCAAGCAATACGAAAATCTAAAATAAAAAAAATGTTACAAATAATTGTATTAAATATTTATTTGCAATTACAATACCTCGGGAATATATTTTTGCGTTAGCAAAATTTATTAAGTTCGTATTTAGTTTAACTCATTTAAATTCTTTACAAATAATAACCTGATTTTACCTGATGGCCACTAACATTAATGTTTTATGTTGATACATTTCATACCCCTATTATTTCAATTTCTTTCTTTATTATGCACCCGATACCCATCCCGTGGGCGGTGGTGTAAAGGATTACAGAGGCACATAATGGGTTCAGGAACTGAACTCTCTAGTTTGTTTAGCTAAGCAAATAACAATTTTTGACGCTAGTTACAAAATTATTAATGTTATATATACATGTACACACTCTTATACATACATGTACATATATATATATATATATATATATATATATATATATATATATATATATATATATATATATATATATATATATATATATATATATATATATATATATACATATATATATATATATATATATATATATATATATATATATATATATATATATATATATATATATATATGTCGTACCTAGTAGCCAGAACGCATTTCTTGGCCTACTATGCAGGGCCCGATTTGCCTAATAAGCCAAGTTTTCCTGAATTATTTTATTTTCTCTAATTTTTTTCTTATGAAATAATAAAGCTACCCATTTCATTATATATGAAGTCAATTTTTTTTTATTGGAGTTAAAATTAACGTAGATATATGACCGAACCTAACCAACCCTACCTAACCTAACCTAAACTATCTTTATAGGTTAGGTTAGGTTAGGTTGCAGAAAAAGTTAGGTTAGGTTAGGTTAGGTAGGTTAGGTAGTCGAAAAAACATTAATTCATGAAAACTTGGCTTATTAGGCAAATCGGGCCTTGCATAGTAGGCTGAGAAGTGCGTTCTGGCTACTAGGTACGACATATATATATATACGTATACATATATACATACACATACATATTTATAATCACTCACACAAATACACACATACATTACAAACTTTTTCAGTGTCAGAGTAGTTAGCAAATGGAATGCATTAGGAAGTGATGTGGTGGAGGCTGACTCCATTCACAGTTTCAAATGTAGATATGATAGAGCCCAATAGGCTCAGGAATCTGTACACCAGTTGATTGACGGTTGAGAGGCGGGACCAAAGAGCCAGAGCTCAACCCCCGCAAGCACAATTAGGTGAGTACAATTAGGTGAGTACACATCAATAATCTCTATGTCACTTATTTTATACATATGTTCTTGTAGAACATTCTATTGCGAACACATTGGGCGCTGCCCAATAAACTCGCCCCTCGAGGCAAAATAATTTTTTTTTTTTCAATCTTGATGGAACATAAAATGGCCGCCTGTGTTTATGCTGTCGTCAGATGGCGCTGTGACGTCACAGGTGAGGGAAGCACGTACTGCGCATTAATGCCTCGATCCCTCGTTATTTATTTATTTTATTTATTTATATATATACAAGAACGTACATTGGGGGTTAAGAGACAACATAGAGCTTAAGTTAGAATTATAATCTTGTAAAACCACTAGCTTGCATATATAGCGTTTCGGGCAAGTCCTTAAACTAATCTTTGAGCAAATTCTTAAACAAACAAAGTTTTAGAGAAATAATTAGGTGTAAAATTGATAAAAAGTGTTTAACAGGTACATTACAGCTTTACTTTACAAGTACAGATGATTTTAAGTAGGATAATTACAGTAAAATTGTCAAAAAATTGTTTACAGGTACGATACAAGAATTTTCGACACAAAAGCAGATCAGAACAATACACAATAATGAACAAGGAATCCTAAGTACAATTAGGAAAACATCTCAGGGTTATACATTGGATTACTGAAGCACAATATGAGGATCATTACAAATAGTAATGCAGTAGAATATGCACTCATATTCAATTATTAAGTTAATATTAAGTTCCTTCCTCATGTTAAGTATCTTTGTGGTACTAGGGGCATCCAAGGATTATCTTCAAGGCTTCGTTCTGCAAGTTTTCAAGCCCTTTAAGCTTTCTTTCAGTCATCAAGGCAAGCAGAGGTGCAGCATAATCCACTAAAGATCTGATGTATGCAAGGTACATCATTTTGACAATTGTGACATTGGCACCATAGCCTGAGTGATAACCTGCAACATCTCCAAGAGGGCTTATGGAGCCTCTCATTATACTGACGACAGAGTCTGAATACAACAGGACAATACAAGGCCAAGGTATTTGAATCTGTTAACATAGTCAAGCTGGGAGCCATCATACAGTTACATCTTGCGAACAGCTCCTCCCTGCCTGGGTGAACACCCGTTTAGTATCTTTGTTTCCTCTGCTGAGATATGACTAAACCTAAGTCCTGACATAAGACTAATACAGAGTTAAGAGTGTTCTGCATGTTAGCATAACAAGTAGTGTGTATCATTATATCATCAGCATATACCCAGTAGTGTGTATCATTATATCATCATGTATGATGATTCATGATACAAGGGGGTCTAAATTGATCTATCGAACGATCTAAATTGGGTACTGAAATATGGTCAAAAGATTGGCAGAGCCGTTTAATTCTGACAAATGTAAGGTTTAGAGGATAGGTAATGACAATAGAGTTAGAAGCAAAAGGCAACATGAAAAGCAAATGGAATACCATGACATATCTATTATCCTAGGAAATAAACAACACTCCCACAACCAGATAACACTCTCTAAGGATGGCTTTACACCGTCAACTGACTTAGAAATGGCAAATGAATTTAATAGCTTCTTTTCATCGGTAGGTGCTAACCTTGCCAGTAAAATCCCACAGACTCAGACATATATCAACACATATATCTCTCAGGCAGCTATCCAAACTCTCTTCTCCTTTCACCAGTCAGTCCGACAGATGTTGTGTCCATCATACACACACTACAAACCAAAGCTGGGAACATCAGTGAAATCCCATCCATTGTATACAAGAGCGCCTCCCAAGCCCTTGCGCCACCTATAGCTCTGCTGTTCAACAAATCCCTTGAGTGTCATACCTTCCCTGATATCCTTAAAAACGCAAGAGTAACGCCAGTTCATAAAGGAGGTAATCCGTCAGACATAAACAACTACAGACCAATATCGAACCTACCCATACTATCAAAAATATTTGAAAAAATTATCTACAAACAGCTCTACTCCTATCTCGTAAAATTCGACATTCTTAGCCCCTGTCAGCTTGGCTTCCGCTCCCAAAAGAGTACCAACGATGCAATTATTAGTCTCCTTGATATAATTTACTCAGCCCTTGACAAAAATTAGTTTCCGATTGGACTTTTCATTGACCTGAGAAAGGCCTTTGATACTGTTAATCACAACTACCTCTTACGTAAACTTCATCATTATGGAATCCGAGGCCATGCACTGGACTATATCCATTAATCCTATCATAGTGATAGACACCAATGTGTAACCATCAATAATATATATCCTCTCCCACTCTACCAATAACCGTTGGAGTGCCACAGGGCAGCATCTTGGGACCTCTCCTATTTCTTATATACATCAATGATCTGCCTAATGTCTCTAACATTCTGAAACCTGTTTTGTTTACTGATGATACTACCCTCATCTACTCTAACCCCAACCCACATACACTAAATGATGTTGTTAATAATGAACTAAAAAAAGTCCACTTATGGATGTCAACCAACAAACTAACACTTAACATAGAAAAGACCTACTATACATCTTATTTGGAAGCAAATCTACAAATGCAATTCAGCTTCAGATAGATAATGTAAACATTAGCAATAAAAATGATGGAAAGTTTCTTGGCCTATTCCTAGACAAGAGACTCAATTTCAGTACCAACATACAACACATAACTAAGAAAGTCTCTACAACAGTTGGTATACTCTCCAAAATCAGATATTATGTACCTAACTCTGCTCTCATCTCTCTATATTATGCACTAATCTATCCCTATCTCAACTATGGTATCTGTGCATGGGGTTCAACCACTGCAAACCACCTCAAGTCCATCATCACCCAGCAAAAATCTGCTATCAGAATAATATCAAATTCTGCTTTCAGACAACACACAGCCCCCTTGTTTAACTCCCTGAACATGCTAAACATAATCTCACTCCATAAATTCTCTTGTGTCAACTACATTTACAAAACCCTGTTCTTAAATGCAAATCCTTGTCTGAAACTCTTCCTGGACAGATGTAATAGGACCCATTATCACCGCACCAGAAATAAATATCTCTGATATCCCCAGAGTTAAACTTAATCTGTGTAAACACTATGCAAATAAAGGGACCCAGTTTATGGAACTCACTCCCTACTGAATTGAAAAGCTGTCCAACTTTTACATCATTCAAAATCAATACTAAAAAGTACCTAATTTCATCCTCATAGTTTTCACTTTTTGCCTTAAAATTGCACTGTATCTATTGTTACCCAATCTCCCAACCTTTATGTTCCCAATTTGAACATCTTTACCATTGTGATCATTGCTGTCTTCTTATATGTGCTGCCAATCTGTTGTATGGTGTTTATAAATCTTGTTTATCTGTATCTTTTGCTACCCTGCAGTCTCCCAATCTTTATGTACTCAATCTGAACATCTTCACCATTGTGATCATTGCTGTCTTATATGTGCTGTCAATCTGCTGTATGGTGTCTATTAATCTTGTTTAAATTACTAATCAAGCTGTCAATGTAATCAATCAGAGCTTTAATATAACAATGTGCTTTAATATACTTACTAAGCTCTCTCATCTAATTTTTCTCTTGCAATGTATCTTTATCATTTATCAGTTCTGATAGAAATTACCTACTTAAAATTATCTGCTAGATTAAGGACCTGCCCGAAACGCTGTGCGTACTAGTGGCTTTACAAGAATGTAAATACTGTACTATCCAATGTATTCTCACAAACCCAATGTACCTTCTTGTATATATGTAAATAAATAAATAAATAAAAGTGAATATGAAAAACTTGTTGGTCAACTCTGCGCATGTAGTGCATCAACTGGGGGAGAGCTATTTCCTTCAAAAAGTATAATCGTGTGGCTTTATGTTTAAAGAAACCATTTCAAGTACATTCTTTGATTGAAAAACAAAAATAAAAATACAAGTGTTAATTGTAAATGATCACTTATAAACAAAAATAAGAAGTAGGAAAAATGTTATGTGGAACCAGACAAAAACATTGGAACGCTCAGGTGATGAGAGGGTAAACAACCGCCGCCATTTTAGCAGCACCCGCCGGTGAGGTCCAGCACGAGCATTAAGGGAAAACCTTGACACAAACTGCACCTATCATAAAGAAGAAGCACCACCATTGACCACCAAGTGCTCACATCAAGTCTAACTCTAAGAAACAACACTCAAGCCTTGACGCTTCTCCCAACATCCGGGGGAGAAAACCTTCACACAAACTGCACCTGTCATAAAGAAGATGAAGACTCACCAGTGTCCACAGTGTCAGAAGGTATTCACCGGTGCTTCATATGTGAAAACTTACATGTTAGTGCATTTAGGTGATAAACCTCATCAGTGTCCAGAGTGTGGGAAGAGATTCAGTGTCCACAGTGTCCGAAGGGGGGGACGTTACACAAGCCGTCATGACGTCACCGTTAACAGTGACGTTACACGAGCCGTCATATCGTCACCGTTAACAGTGACGTTACACAAGCCGCCATGACGTCACCGTTAACAGTGACGTTACACGAGCCGTCACCGTTAACAGTGACGCTACACAAGCGGCCATGACGTCACCGTTAACAGTGATGTTACACAAGCCGCCATGACGTCACTGTTAACAGTGACGTTACACAAGCCGCCATGACGTCACCGTTAACAGTGACGTTACACGAGCCGCCATGACGTCACTGTTAACAGTGACGTTACACAAGCCGCCATGACGTCACCGTTAACAGTGACGTAACACAAAATTATGAGAAGGATTAAGACAGAGGAGGACAGCTTGAGGCTTCAAGAAGACCCGGACAAGCTGCAGGAATGGTCGAACAAATGGCTGTTAGAGTTTAACCCAAGCAAATAAATAAATAATAAATAAATAAATAAATGTTTTTTTAGGTAAGGTACATACATACAAGAGATTTTACAAAATTTGTTGGATTAATAGATAGAGCTAGTACATACAATGCCTAAAGCCACTATTACGCAAATCGTTTCGGGCAGGAAAAACATTAATGACTATAGCTTAATACTAATGGGTATAAAGAATAAAATGTGTCGGGGACAAATAAAAATTGAGGTAAAAGAGGGGGGGGGGACATGGCTGAAAAAGCAGCACAAATACAATTACAAATTATTACAGACAATTACATTCAAACAGCGTTGTTTTGAAAGAAAACAGACATGGGTTGACAACAGCGGGGTAAGGTAGGTTACAGGGAATTTATTAGGTAGTGCTTCGTTTTTATCTTAAACTGGTTGAGAGAGGTACAGTCTTTAACATGCTTGGGAAGGTCATTCCACATTCTGGGTCCCTTGATTTGAAGAGCATTTCTAGTTTGATTAAGTCGTACTCTAGGAATATCAAAACTGTATTTATTTCTGGTGTGGTGCTCATGGGTTCTGTTACAACCTTCAATGAAGCTTTTGAGGTCAGGATTGGCATTACAGTTCAGCGTTTTATATATGTATAATACACATGAGAGAATGTGCAGTGACTTAATATCTAACATATTCAGAGATTTGAGTAGGGGTAGCGAGTGATGTCTGGGGCTAGAGTTGGATATTGTCCTAATAGCAGCTTTGTGTTGAGTAATTAGAGGACGTAAATGATTTTGGGTAGTAGAACCCCAAGCACAAATACCATAGTTGAGATATGGATAGATGAGGGAGTAATAGAGAGTCACCAGGGCAGGGCGGGGTACATAATATCTGATCTTAGAAAGAATGCCAACAGTTTTTGAAACTTTTTTTGATATATTTAGAATGTGTCCCTGGAAATTCAGCTTGTGGTCAATGAGAACGCCAAAGAATTTTCCATCTAATTTGTTACAAATTTGGGTATTGTTTATTTTGAGATTTATTTGATTAGAGGATTTATTGCCAAACAGAATATAGAACGTTTTGTCAATGTTAAGGGTGAGTTTGTTGGCAGTTAGCCAAAGATGGACTTTCTTTAGCTCAGTATTTACTGTGGCATTTAGAGCAAGGGGGTCAGGGCTGGAGTAAATGAAGGTTGTGTCGTCAGCAAATAGAATTGGTTTGAGGTGTTGGGAGGCATTTGGAAGGTCATTAATGTAGCTGAGAAAGAGAAGAGGGCCAAGTATGCTGCCCTGAGGAACACCAATGTTGATGGGTAGGGTGGGAGAAATTCACAGTATTATTCACAGAATAATACTGTGAATAATACAATTATTATTCACAGAATAAAAATTATTCACAGAATAATAATACATACTGGAGCCTGTAAGTAAGATAAGATTTGAGGTATTGCAGGGAGTGTCCTCTGACTCCATAATGATGTAATTTAAGAAGAAGGTTTTGGTGGTTGACAGTGTCAAAAGCCTTACGCAGGTCCACAAATAACCCAACAGGGAACTCCTTTTTATCAAGAGCTGCGTGAATCAAGTTAATCATACTAATAAGTGCATCGTTAGTGCTTTTTTTGGGTCTGAAGCCATACTGACAAGAGCTAAGTACATTGTGTTTTGCTAGAAAAGGGTAAAGCTGCTTGTAGATTAGTTTTTCAAATATTTTTGACAAGTTAGGCAGGATTGATATAGGTCTGTAGTTGTTAACATCTGTGAGATCACCACATTTGTTGACGGGGAGTTACTCTTGCTTTTTTTAGAATGTCTGGAAAGGTTTGGAGTTCAAGTGACTTGTTGAAGAGCAATGCAATAGCAGGGGCTAAAGATCTGGAGGCTTTTTTGTAAACTAAAGTTGGTATCTCCTCGAGGGCACTAGACTTGGTTTTAAGGGAAAGCATTATCTCATTGACATCAGTGGAATTAGTAGGCTTTAGGTACACAGACTGGATAGTTACCTGTAAGATAGTCCTTAACATCAGGACTGGAAGATGGAATATCATTTGCAAGGGATGACCCAATGGAAGAGAAGAACCAATTGAACTCAATAGCAGAATCAGAGGCTGAAAGCTGACCAATGTTATTGGACAGGAGTGTTGGTTTGTTATTTAAAATCTTTTTTGATCCCAATATTTGTGAAATTGTGCTCCAAGTTTTTTTAATGTTGCTCTTTATTTGGGTAAATTTATCTTCATAGTATTTAGTTTTGGCTCGTCTAATTATTTTAGATACCAATAACGAGTAATTCTTTGAGAATTCTTTGGAGACGGTTCCTAACCTATACTTTTTCTCAAGATCGTGTTTTTTGTTAATGGATTTAAGTATTCCCTTTGTAAGCCAAGGATTGTTAAGCCTTTTGTTTGTGACTTGTTTTGTAAGCATAGGACAGTGGGTGTTATAAAGGCTAAGAGTTGTTTGAAGAAAAGATGTTACATTACATTATTTATTTATTTATTTATTTATTTATTTATTTATTTATTTATTTATTTATTTATTTATATATATACAAGAAGGTACATTGGGTTTGTGAGAATACATTGGATAGTACAGTATTTACATTCTTGTAAAGCCACTAGTACGCACAGCGTTTCGGGCAGGTCCTTAATCTAGCAGATAATTTTAAGTAGGTAATTTCAATCAGAATTGATAAATGATAAAGATACATTACAAGAGAAAAATGAGATGAGAGAGATAAGTAGATATATTAAAACACATTGTTATATTAAAGCTCTGATTGATTACATTGACAGCTTGATTAGTAATTTAAACAAGGTTAATAGACACCATACAACAGATTGACAGCAATGATCACAATGGTAAAGATGTTCAGATTGGGTACATAAAGATTGGGAGACTGGGTAGCAAAAGATACAGATAAACTAAATTTATAAACACCATACACATATAAGCACATATAAGAAAAATTGGCAGCACATATAAGAAGACAGCAATGATCACAATGGTAAAGATGTTCAAATTGGGAACATAAAGGTTGGGAGATTGGGTAGCAATTGATACAGTGCAATTTTAAGGCAAAAAGTGAAAAACTATGAAGATGAAATTAGGTACTTTTTAGTATTGATTTTGAATGATGTAAAAGTTGGACAGCTTTTCAATTCAGTAGGGAGTGAGTTCCATAAACTGGGTCCCTTTATTTGCATAGAGTGTTTACACAGATTAAGTTTAACTCTGGGGATATCAAAGAGATATTTATTTCTGGTGTGGTGATAATGGGTCCTATTACATCTGTCCAAGAAGAGTTTCAGACAAGGATTTGCATTTAAGAACAGGGTTTTGTAAATGTAGTTGACACAAGAGAACTTGTGGAGTGAGATTATGTTTAGCATGTTTAGGGAGTTAAACAAGGGGGCTGTGTGTTGTCTGAAAGCAGAATTTGATATTATTCTGATAGCAGATTTTTGCTGGGTGATGATGGACTTGAGGTGGTTTGCAGTGGTTGAACCCCATGCACAGATACCATAGTTGAGATAGGGATAGATTAGTGCATAATATAGAGAGATGAGAGCAGAGTTAGGAACATAATATCTGATTTTGGAGAGTATACCAACTGTTTTAGAGACTTTCTTAATTATGTGTTGTATGTGGGTACTGAAGTTGAGTCTCTTGTCTAGGAATAGGCCAAGAAACTTTCCATCACTTATATTGCTAATGTTTACATTGTCAATCTGAAGTTGAATTGCATTTGTAGATTTGCTTCCGAATAGGATGTAGTAGGTCTTTTCTATGTTAAGTGTTAGTTTGTTGGTTGACATCCATAAGTGGACTTTTTTTAGTTCATTATTAACAACACCATTTAGTGTATGTGGGTTGGAGTTGGAGTAGATGAGGGTAGTATCATCAGCAAACAAAATAGGTTTCAGAATGTTAGAGACATTAGGCAGATCATTAATGTATATAAGAAAAAGAAGAGGTCCCAAGATGCTGCCCTGTGGCACTCCAACAGTTATTGGTAGAATGAGAGAAATTATATTATTGATGGCTACACATTGGTGTCTATCACTAAGATAGGATTGGATATAGTCCAGTGAATGGCCTCGGATTCCATAATGATGGAGTTTACTTAAGAGGTAATCGTGATTAACAGTATCAAAGGCCTTTCTCAGGTCAATGAAGAGTTTAATTGGAAACTCATTTTTGTCAAGAGCTGAGTAAATTATATCAAGGAGACTAATAATTGCATCGTTGGTACTCTTTTGAGAGCGGAAGCCAAACTGACAGGGGCTAAGAATGTCGAATTTTACGAGATAGGAGTAGAGCTGTTTGTAGATAATTTTTTTCAAATATTTTTGATAGTATGGGTAGGTTCGATATTGGTCTATAGTTGTTTATGTCTGACGGATTACCTCCTTTATGAACTGGCGTTACTCTTGCTTTTTTAAGGATATCAGGGAAGGTATGACACTCAAGGGATTTGATGAACAGCAGAGCTACAGGTGGCGCAATGTCATGGGAGGCGCTCTTGTATACAATGGATGGGATTTCACTGATGTTCCCAGCTTTGGTTTTTAGTGAGTGTATGATGGACACAACATCTGACGGGCTGACTGGTGAGAGGAGAAGAGAGTTTGGATAGCTGCCTGAGAGATATGTGTTGATATGTGTCTGAGTCTGTGGGATTTTACTTGCAAGGTTAGCACCAATCGATGAAAAGAAGCTATTAAATTCATTCGCCATTTCTAAGTCAGATGACAGTGTAAGGCCATCCTTAGAGAGTGTTATCTGGTTGTGGGAGTGTTGTTTAGTTCCCAGGATGTTAGAGATGGTATTCCATGTGCTTTTCATGTTGCCTTTTGCTTCTTTGAATCTAGTCTCATAATATGAAAGTTTTGCTTTTCTTATGATACTGGTAAGCACTGACGAGTACCTTTTAACTACTTCCATTGAAACTAGGCCACTCCTAAATTTCTTTTCGTATTCATGTTTTTTGTTGATTGATTTAATTATGCCACTTGTGAGCCACGGGTTATTTTTTCTTTTATCAGTTACTTGTTTGGTAAAGAGGGGACAGTGAGTGTTGTAGAGGCTTAGAGTTTTGGAGAGAAAGAGGTTAGTTTATGAGTTTATATCCTGTGAATTATTAAATTCTGATTCCCAGTTAATATTGTGGAGTGCATTAGAGAGATTGCCTAAAGCTGATTCACTATGTAGCCTGAATGAAAGTTTTTTGGTTTCTGGTGGTGATGTGTCAATGTTTGCAATGAGGAAAGTAGGATAGTGGTCAGTTGTTCTGTCATAAATTACCCCAGATGCAAGGGGAGCTGTTATATTAGTCCATAGGTGATCCAGGGTAGTGGCAGATGCTTGAGTGACTCGGGTGGGCCTGGTGATTGTGGGGATTAGCATACAGGAGTGCATGCTGTTACGGAAATAGTCAACTTGAGGGTTGTTTTGAAGACCCAGGTCAATATTGAAATCACCTCCCAGAATGATGTGATTTTTGTTGAGATTGTTATTTATGATAAGATTCCTTACATTGTCAGAGAATAAAGCTATGTTGGTATTAGGAAATCTATAGATGGCACCGATTATCAGGGAGGATTTAAGGGATTTACTGGAGAACTTGGCAAAGGTATATTCACAATAGTCGTCTCTATCACTAATGACACTATTGCAAGTGAAGGTATCTTTGTAATATATTGCTGTACCGCCTCCTTTTTTTATTAGGCCTGCAGTTATGAATGGCTTTATAACCAGCTAAATTGTAGAGTTGGGTATAGTCATTACTTAGCCAAGTTTCTGTTAAAATGATGAAAGATAATTTAGTACCTAGTGCTGTAAGAAGTGCATTTATATCATCAAAATGTTTACCAAGTGACCTAACATTTTGGTTGTAAACTGATAAGCAGGTGCTATTTAGGAGTTTGTTTTTTGCAAGATTTGCTGTGTAATACCTGCAATAATGATGATCAATGTGCTGATTTGTGTGGATATGGGACAGAAGATTTCGATCTGGATCAATATCAGTAAGCATATAGATAAGATAATGTCACGATACAATAAGATAAGCAATTTCAGGAACAGATGAAAACTAAATCTGCTGTAAAATAGAAAGTTATAGTAGCAAAACACAGCAATATAATAATATAACAATACAATAAGAGCTTACAAAGTATTGAGTCTGCTAAAATTAGAGAATAATTATGGCAAATCACAACAATAAATGCAAGTAAACAAAAGAATTGAAACAATTAGAGGTAGAATAAAAGTCACTAGATAGCCATGGAGGATACACAAGTTTGGTGGAGAGAACAAAAAATCAGTAGAGACTGTCAGGATGAATATATATACAAAAAAAAATTTGACAAATGATAATTGTAAAGTAAAATAATCTTAAAGATAATAAATTTTAATTAGCTTAGTTTTAACATATAATTAGAATGAACTTAATTAAAAGAACAAAATGAGATCAATAATTGATTTCAATAAATGACATAGATCAATGCAATTAAATTTACAATTTAAATGGAATAGGGTAAGATTAGATTTAAGAGTAAAATTTTACAATGAAACTGAGGTAGATGCTTGCATAAGTGCATGGAGACTTGATGGATTATTTAGGAAATTATATGAATGAGAGAACATTAGGTAAATGGTAAGGCAGAGACAGCACCTTAGACAAAGTTAGATTAAGTTAGGTTAGGCTCAGGCACTGAAAGAGTTATTTTACATTACATTTTACATTATTTTACATTACATATACATTTTCAAAGACTATAGTCTTTGAAAATGTAATAAGTTTTACGAAACGCGCTCAGACTAGAAATAAAAATGAATTTTGGAGAATTGATTTTTGAATTACCACCAACAGTGAAAAGAAATGTACGAAAGATTGAGAACATTCGTGTTAGAATTATTAATCTTACTTTTTCGGTGATATTTAATAATATATGTCTACAGGAAAGACTGCTACCAAAATATACTAATATATATATATATATATATATATATATATATATAAATATATATATATATATATATATATATATATATATATATATATATATATATATATATATATATATATATATATATATATGTCGTACCTAGTAGCCAGAATGCACTTCTCGGCCTACTATGCAAGGCCCGATTTGCCTAATAAGCCAAGTTTTCCTGAATTAATATATTTTCTCTAATTTTTTTCTTATGAAATGATAAAGCTACCCATTTCATTATGTGAGAGGTCAATTTTTTTTTATTTGAGTTAAAATTAACGTAGATATATGACCGAACCTAACCAACCCTACCTAACCTAACCTAACCTATCTTTATAGGTAAGGTTGGGTTAGGTAGCTGAAAAAGATCGGTTAGGTTAGGTTAGGTTTGTTAGTTAGTCAAAAAACAATTAATTCATGAAAACTTGGCTTATTAGGCAAATCTGGCCTTGCATAGTAGGCTGAGAAGTGCGTTCTGGGTACTAGGTACGACATATATATATATATATATATATATATATATATATATATATATATATATATATATATATATATATATATATATATACATATATATATATATATATGTATATATATATATATATATATATATATATATATATATATATATATATATATATATATATATATATGTGTGAACATCATACTCTCTGACCAAACTAAGTTCCAAAGGGTAACGAAGGACACTACAGCCGAATTAAAAGCAAAGGTCAGCAAACTGATCGAACCTGTGAACGCCAAGAAATCCGGACTCCACCTGCCAAAGATCATTGGGGAATATAAACCTGGATATGCGTATGGAAATGTCAAGACACACAAGCCTGGAAACCCACTTCGGCCAATCATTAGCCAGATACCCACACCCACGTACAGACTGGCGAAGCGACTCAACGGCCTGCTGACTCCTTATGTTCCTTGCGCCTTCAGCCTGAAGTCTCCAAAGGAATTTGTTGACTTACTGCGGGGCACACAGGCCACAGGGATAAGAGCCTCGTTGGACGTAGAATCGCATGTTTACCAACGTACCTGTGGACGAGACAATCGGAATGATAGCCGACAGAGTGTATCGTGATCCAGCCTGTACTCCTCTTGACATACCAGAAAATATTCTGAGGAAACTACTCCAAGCTTGTACTAAAGAGGCACCCTTCTTGAGCCCGGATGGGCACATGTATAAGCAAGTAGATGGGGTCGCCATGGGTTCTCCCCTAGGTGTCCTGTTTGCAAACTTCTACATGGGTACCATCGAGCAAAAAGTCTTAGTCGACATGAACTTGAAACCGGCCATATACTGCAGGTATGTTGACGACATTTTTACACAGGTACCTGATGTCAGACATCTGCAGGAGTTGAAGGAGGCATTTGAGCAGAGTTCCGTGCTGCGTTTCACTTACGAGATGGAAAAGGATGGGAAGCTGCCCTTTCTAGATGTAACAGTCATGGAAAAGGGCGGAGGTTTCTACACTGCAGTCTACACTAAGGAAACAAACATAGGAATGTGCCTAAATGCCAACAGCGACTGCCCAGACAGGTACAAGAGGAGTGTTGTTAACGCATATGTCGACCGTGCTCTCAGCCACAGCTCAGAATGGAAGCAAGTCGACGAAGAACTCTGTAGGGTAAGGCAGGTCCTAGTCAATAACGGCTTCTCCAATGGTTTCGTCGAAGACATCATAAGAAGGAAAGTGAAAAGCCATGCAACCTCTGAAGAGAAAACTAACACAACACCTATACCCCCTATTAGACTATTTTACAGGAACTTCTTTTCCACAGCTCATAAAACGGAGGAAAGGGTCCTGAAAGATATTGTTAATAGAAACGTTATCCCTACAGACAAAAATCAGAGGATACAACTGACGATTTACTATAAAACCAGAAAAACGGCCAGCCTACTCATGAGAAACTCTCCAGACACAAAACAGAACGCTTTAAAAGAGACTATAAATAACGTCGTCTATGCCTTCAAATGCCCTCTTGGGGACTGTAAGCTCCAAAAAACCCAGTATATAGGCAAGACAACAACATCTCTTTCTAGGCGTTTAACGATGCATAAGCAACAGGGCTCCATTAAGGAACATATAATCTCTCCCCACAACCAAACTATCGCCAGAGAAATCCTAGTAAACAACACAGAAATCATCGATAGATTCAGCGATAGCAGGCGGCTTGACGTTTGCGAGGCACTACATATCAAGAAGTCAACACCAGCAATCAACAGCCAATTAATGAACAACTATATTCTACCCACCTCAAGACTCCGCTCCAATATAGAAGCATCAAGAAATATGGACCAATAGGCTTTCTACAAACACTTCTATTCAATATCCATTGTTTCGTGTTCTGTCTTGTGTTCATGAAATTAATACCCTATTAATACCACTTCTTGTTCTGTCTTGTGTTGATGAAATTAATACCCTATTAATGCCACATCTTGTTCTGTCTTGTGTTAATGCCACATCACCCCTTCCACCTCACTCAAATGTAGATATAAAATCGGAGATGCGTAAGTTCTATTCAGTTGTGTATTTGTGAACTAAAGTCTTTGAAAATGTAATAAGTTTTACGAAACGCGCTCGTGTCGCGTCAGACTAGAAATAAAAATGAATTTTGGAGAATTGATTTTTTATTTACCTCCAACAGTGAAAAGAAATGTACGAAAGATTGAGAAAATTCGTGTTAGAATTATTAATCTTACTTTTTCGGTTCATATTTAATAATATATGTCTACAGGCAAGACTGCTACCAAAATATACTAATATATATATATATATATATATATATATATATATATATATATATATATATATATGTATATATATATATATATATATATATATGTATATATATATATATATATATATATATATATATATATATATATATATATATATATATATATATATATATATATATATATATATATATATATATATATTGTGACAATAATCTCCTTCAAGAGATTGAGCCTGCTCTTCCCTCTACAAATACGTCGCAACAAACTATATAAAACTACTAGGGAAGAAATGTCCAACAACGACAACAACATCTCCAAGGTTTGCCAGAGCGCAAAACGTATGCAGCCAGGGACACCTGTTCAGACTCAAACCGCCAAACTACCTGTTGATCGCTGCCGGCTCCTCGCTGATTGGTCGCCGGCCGGGCTGCAACTGCACTCCACCCCCCCATACTACTTGATGTCTGGGGTCGCCACGACCTCAGACCTCAGAATATTCTGTGCTTCCGCAGTTACCACTCCTCCCGGCTAGACGTTAGCGTGTACTGAGAGAGGTGGTAGCTTAAAGCCAATATTCCAGCACCTTACCTTTATTTTTGTATTGCACTTCTTGTTATTTTGTCTTAACGTAACTTTTCATTGTGTCATTTAATTATTCTTATTATTTTGATTGATTGATTTTATTATACGAATTTGTTTGTCCATTTTTTCATGTTTTGATTTATTTAACGTAATTAAAATTTCATTGTTAAAGTTTACTTGTGTTTTGTGTGTCTTCTCCTTACCTTACCACAGACGAAGTTCCAGTTTTTCTATTTTTTTTTATAACTATGTGACGAGGCCATACCCCTAGCCTTAAACAGCCGAACACCAACGCGTTACCGTCACAAGTTATATGGGGGCCTGTCCTAGGAGCTTCACTCAGGTACTGGTGCCAAGTGGTAATTTATGGTAAGCGTATTTAACTTTGTTAACGTAGCTTTACTATTTTTCATATTCAATTTCATTTTTTATAAGGTGCGGTGTATTGTGCATTACGAGAGTAACATATAGTGAAGGTGAGACAACTTTGGATTACGTGGTGACTGTAGGCCGCAGTCATACTCTTAATTGGTCATCTCTCCCTCTGTGTTATTACTCGTGTTTACCATCTTTGTCCCTTGAATATTTCTCATTTTGACAGATCATCATATTGGTACCCTGGTACTGTGGTCTGCCCCGGGTCAAGAGTACCCAATCTTCTGCAATCTGACTGTAGGAGGACAAAGAGGGCCATAGTTCCTCTAGCTCGAACTTTAGTTGCTGAATTGGGACCTCAGCAGCAGTTCTCGTCACCAGTTGACACCTCGCACCCCTACACGTCAGTCAGAGATGATGATACATACAACGGTAGGGAATTAGCTTACTTTTTCAGAGCACAAAAGTTCGCTAATTCTGTAAGTATCATATTAAATTCAGTAGGAAAAACTTGCTTTATGTCCTATAGAGACGTGGCAAGGTATGCCTACATCCTTGGACTACCAATTTTACTTTTGAAGCATTTAACTGCTTCATTTGTTTTCGAAACTCTGTTTCATTTGTTAGTAGGATTTTCTTGCCCTTATCCTCTTACATGAGTACCGGGTACAAGATTTCCTGCGCCCTTGATTTAATTTAATCATTTAACATCTTTTACTTAACTTTAATTGTTAAAGATCTCACAGGATAGGTACCAGTTGCCACGTTGTCCTGTTTCTGACATTCACTATTGAATATTCGTGTACCTTTATTTGCTAATTTCACCATGTTTCGTCTCCAAGCTTTCCGTACAAATCCAGCATATGAAATAGGGACTTTAAGTCGTGCCAAGAGGACTGAATTACAAACTCTTGCACATGAGTATCAACTAGAAGTTCCCTACCAAGCCAACAAAAATGACCTACACAACCTGTTGCTGGATTACTATTTAGAGCAAGGTAAGATAGACTCTGAAACTCATGAAACTTACTATATTGCAGATAAAACTGATTTGGCAACGCTGAAACTCAAACTAGAGCTGGCCAAGATTGAAGAACGAACAGCTGCCATACGGAGGGAAGAACACGAACGCGAAGCCGCTTTGAGGAGAGACGAACAAGAACGCGAGGCTGCTTTGAGAAGAGAAGAACAAGAACGAGAAATCACCCTCAGAGAACGCGAAGCTGCCTTGAGAAGAGAAGAACACGAACGTGGACTCGCCCTCCAGGAACGTGAGGTTGCACTACTCCGTGAACGTGAGAGAGTACAGCTCGAAACCAAACAACGCGAGTTAGAGATGCAACGCGAACATGACAAGCAACAAGCGACTCTGGCTCTAGAGTGTCGTCAACGGGAAATCGCCTTGGAGACTTCACACCTCGCTCAACGCCAGCAAGCTACTGCCAATCTTCCCGTCAGTTTTAATATATCACATGCAAGTAAGTTAATGCCATCCTTTGTAGAAGCAGAAGTTGATGTGTTTTTCACCACCTTTGAAACCCTTGCTAATCAACTCAGTTGGCCTGTCGACCAATGGGCCACACTTCTCAGAGTCCATCTTACAGGTAGAGCTGCAGTCACACTCAGTACTCTGGCGTCTGAGAATGACTACCACACTCTGAAACAAGCAGTGTTGGACGCCTACCTACTTTCCACCGAAAGTTATAGAAGGAAATTCCGTGACCACCTGAAGGCAAGTACCACTACCTTCCTCGAGTTTGCTAACACGAAACGGAGGTATTTCATGAAATGGCTGGAAGCAGCACATGTCTCTACTTTTACAGAACTCGTCAACCTGATGCTTGTTGAAGAATTCTTGAGGCGTGTGCCGCCTCCTGTCCGCCTCTACTTAGCAGATAAAGAAGAAACCGACTACCTGAAGTGTGCTAAGTCGGCTGACACTTACAGCCTCATCCACCGGCTGACACCCGAACCATCCTCCAGTAAGAAGTCGTGGTCCAGTTACGAGAAAGTGAACACCGATCAAGCTGGCTTGCAATTGTACTGCAAGTATTGTAGACTCTATGGACATACCATAGACAAGTGTGGTAAGTCTCAATACAAGGGAACCACTGACCCACAGAAACCCAAACCAACTCCTCCTAAGTCCGGTAAGCCTGTGATGAATGTTGGTGTTGATGTTAATGATCTTTCTCTTTTCAGTAACCACCTGTATACTGGAACTGTCTCTGCCATCGGTTCAAATCCGGAGGGACGTTTCAAATTGAAGATCTTGAGGGACACAGCGGCTCTTCAATCGATCATCTTGAAGTCGGCTGTGCCCAACATCGTCTACACCGGAGAAACTGTCTTCATCACTGACCTCACTGCTACCACTCCATACCCTCTCGCCAGAGTCCACCTGGATTGTCCCTACGTGAACGGAGAAGTCCAAGTCGCCGTCAGGGAAAAGCCTTTTCCCATGCCTGGAGTGCAACTTCTCCTAGGCAACGACTTGGCAGAAGACCTGCAACCGACCAACCTGATCGTCATGGACAAACCCCAGGTGTGTAACTCTGTGCCAAGTAACCCTATTCTAGCGTATGTTCCAGCAGAGGTTCAAGAGAGTGATGAAGTTTCTCCTCCGGTTCTCGTGACCACCCGTGCACAAGCCGCACGTCCACAGCCAGCTGACTCTACTGCTACCGCTGTCCCTCAAGACCCTCAGAAACTACCCCCGAATCTGACCAAGTTGGAGTTCCGTAAGTTGCAGAGGGAAGATCTTACTTTAACACCATTGTTTTTCCAGGCTGAGACTCAACCCGACAGTATTCCTGGGTTCTTCCTAGAGAACGACTTGCTCTACCGCAGATATAGACCCAGTAAACTGAAGGAGGAGGACGATTGGGCCAACATCGAACAACTAGTGATTCCTACCAGCCTGCGGCCCACTATTCTACACCTGGCCCACGGAGCACTCTCCCACTACGGCTTCAACAAGACTTACCATGGAATTCGTCAAGACTACTACTGGCCAGGTATGGTAAATAGCGTCAAACAGTACGTAAAACAGTGTCATACATGTCAGATGGCAGGCAAACCGAACATCTCCATTCCCAGAGCGCCACTGATTCCCATACAGGTGCCTGCGGAACCTTTCCACAGACTTATAATAGACTGTGTTGGTCCTTTACCTCGGACCAGTTCAGGTAACGCCTACATCCTAACCATCCTGTGTCCTACCACCAGATTTCCCATAGCAGTTCCAGTGAAGAACATCACGGCTGCTACGGTTGTAAAACATCTATTGAAGATCTTCACTCAATACGGATTTCCCAGGGAGATTCAGAGCGACTGTGGTACCAACTTCACCAGTGATCTCTTCAAAAGGACACTGAAGGAGTTCAACATCAAACAGGTATTGTCCAGCCCCTATCATCCTGCTTCACAGGGTTCTCTTGAACGTAGTCATCAGACTATCAAAGCACTCTTGAAAAAGTTTTGTAGTGAAACCTCTAAGGATTGGGATAAGCAAATCGACCTTATAATGTGTATTTACAGAAGTCTTCCCAATGAGTCCCTAGGAGTATCTCCTTATGAGATGCTCTACGGCCGTAAGTGCCGTACTCCCCTTAAGGCTTTCAAAGACTCTCTCCGAGATGCCACCTTCAGTGAGCATCAGAATGTGCCCCAGTTTCTTCAAAACCTTCAACACATTCTAGAGAGAGTCCACCGTTTTGCCCATGATAATCTATTGAAAGCCCAGGAGAGGATGAAGACTCATTACGACCAGACCAGCAAAGTACGAAAATTTAAGCCAGGAGACTTCATTCTAGCATACTTCCCTATCCCAGGTTCACCTTTACAAAACAGGTTTTCAGGACCCTACCGCGTCAAAGAGTGCAGAAATAACAACAACTACGTCATAGAGACTCCAGATAGGCGGCGGAAGACCCAGCTGTGCCACGTCAACCTCCTGAAGCAATATAATGGTACTCCTCTCACTGTTCTGATTAACTGTTCTACCTTCACAGAACCCTACATCCACAGTGAGACCTTCCCAGCTTCTCCTCCCGAAAGCACTGACAAGGAGTCAGCGCTTTCTAATTCCGAAATCCTTAATGATCTTCCCAAATACTTTCAGGATAATAATCGTGCTCCTTTGCCATATTCTAATTCCACTCTCACCTCATCAGATAAGCCCTTCATCCTCCATGTCGACGCCAGTGGTACCGATGTTGGTGGTGTCGTGATGCAGCAACGAGGCGAGGAGAATACACCTGTCGGCGACTACTGCTACAAGGAACTACGGAACAATTGGCAAGGAGCTACTCTTCATCATCCTGAAGCTCCAGCACTTCACTCCACACCTGAAAAGTGCTCGGTCCATCATCAACACGGACCACACCACCCTACACCTCCTGCAGCACGCCCACTTCTCATCTCAACGTCTTCTACTATGGGCTTGATAACTGCAGAAATTCAACCTGGAGACACGCTATACCAAGATTCCGTCAACATCTTAGCCCATGATCTCTCCAGAGTTTATGAAGTAGAAGCGACTCCATCTATTACTCCACCACATAACGACGTACTTCTTCCAGAACCGCAGGCTTCGGGGGAGAGTTGTGACGATAATCTTCTTCAAGAGATTGAGCCTGCTCTTCCCTCCAAAAGACGTCGAAATAAACATCTATATAAAACAAGTATAGAAGAAAAATCCAACAACGACAACACCAGCAAGGTTTGCCAGAGCACAAAACGTATGCAGCCAGGAACACCTGCTCCACCTCAAACCGCCAAACTACCTGTCTTGTCGCCGGCTCATCGCTGATTGGCTATGGGTCTAGCTGCAACTACACTCCACCCACCATACTACTTGATGTCTGGGGCCGCCACGACCTCAGTCTTCAGAATATCCTGTGCTTTCGACAGGTTAACACGTCTCTTTGGTAGACTAAAGCCCCTGGCTTACGTGTACTAAGAGAAGTGATAGCTTGAAGCCAATATTCCGACACCTATTTCCATTGTTTGCCATACTCTTGTTATTTGTTCATTTGTCTTAACGTAACTTTTCATTTTACCATTTAATTATTCTTATTACTTTGATTGATTTTATTATACGAATTTGTGTGTCCATTTTATTTATGTTTTGCTTTCTTTAACGTAATTAAAATTTCATTGTTAAAATTTACTTGTGTTTTGTGTGTCTTCTCCTTACCTTACCACAGACGAAGTTCCAGAATTTCAATTTTTTTTTTTATATGTGACGAGGCCATACCCCTAGCTTTTGAACAGCCGAACACCAACGCGTTACCGTCACAATATATATATATATATAATATATATATATATATATATATATATATATATATATATATATATATATATATATATATATATATATATATATATTATTAAATATGACCGAAAAAGTAAGATTAATAATTCTAACACGAATTTTCTCAATCTTTCGTACATTACGCTTCACTGTTGGAGGTAAATCAAAAATCAATTCTCCAAAATTCATTTTTATTTCTAGTCTGACGCGACACGAGCGCGTTTCGTAAAACTTATTACATTTTCAAAGACTTTAGTTCACAAATACACAACTGAATAGAACTTACGCATCTCCGATTTTATATCTACATTTGAGTGAGGTGGAAGGGGTGATGTGGCATTAACACAAGACAGAACAAGATGTGGTATTAATAGGGTATTAATTTCATCAACACAAGACAGAACAAGAGTATTAATAGGGTATTAATTTCATCAACACAAGACAGAACATGAAACAATGGATATTGAATAGAAGTGTTTGTAGAAAGCCTATTGGTCCATATTTCTTGATGCTTCTATATTGGAGCGGAGTCTTGAGGTGGGTAGAATATAGTTGTGCAATAATTGGCTGTTGATTGCTGGTGTTGACTTCTTGATGTGTAGTGCCTCGCAAACGTCAAGCCGCCTGCTATCGCTGTATCTATCTATCTATCGATAGATACAGCGATACCTACTCACCCCTACTCTTAACTGGTTGTACAGTACTCTGCATTTTCTACCATATTGTTCACTCCAGTATGTTGTTATTTTACTGTGCAGATTTGGGACCTGGCCCTCCAATATTTTCCCACTTGTATATTATTTGATATTTCTCCCATCATCTTTCTAGTGAGTACATACGGAGAGCTTTGAGACGATCCCAATAATTTAGATGCTTTATCTCGTTCATGTATCTCGTATATGTTTTCTGTACTCCCTCTATTTCAGCAATCTCTCCTGCTCTAAATGGGGAAGTGAGTACTGAGCAGTACTCAAGATGGGACAGCACAAGTGATTTGAAGAGTACAACCATTGTGATGGGATCCCTGGATTTGAAAGTTCTCGTAATCTATCCTATCATTTTCCTGGCTGCCGCAATATTTGCTTGGTTATGCTCCCTAAAATTTAGGTCATCAGACATCATTATTTCCAAATCCTTTACATGTTTCTTTCCTACTATGGGCAAATTAGATTGTGTTTTGTACCCTGTATTAAGTTTAAGGTTCTCAATTTTACTGTATCTTAGTACCTGGAATTTATCGCTGTTAAACATCACGTTATTTTCTGTAGCCCAGTCGAAAACTTTATTAATATCTGCTTGTAGTTTTTCAATATCTTCAGCAGAGGTAATTTTCATGCTGATTTTTGTGTCATCTGCAAAGGATGATACAAAGCTGTGCCTTGTATTTGAGTCTATATCTGATATGAGAATAAGGCAAAGCCATGGTGCAAGGACTGTACCTTGAGATACTGCAGCTTTTAACTGCTCTTGGACTCGATTTTATATGGTTAACTGTTACTCTCTCTGGTCTATTCGACAGAAAACTGAGTATCCAGCGTCCTACTTTACCAGTTATTCCCATTGACCTCATTTTGTGTGCTATCACTTCATGGTCACATTTATCGAATGCCTTTGCGAATCTGTGTATACTACATCTGAACTCTGTTTTTCTTCTAATGCCTCAGTGATTTTGTCGTAATGGTCAAGTATCTGTGAGAGGCATGATCTTCCTGCTCTAAATCCATGTTGGCCTGGATTGTGGAGGTCATTGGTCTCCATGAAACTAGTGACCTGACTCCTGATCACTCTCTCAAATACAGTAATTTTATTATGTGGGATGTAAGTGCAACTGGTCTATAATTCTTTGCCAATGCTTTGCTACCTCCCTTGTGTGGAGGGGCTATGTCTGCTGCTTTAAGCGCATCTGGTATCTCCCCCGTATCCAAGCTCTTTCTCCACACTATACTGAGTGCCTGTGCTACTGGCACTTTGAATTTCATTATAAATATTGAATTCCATGAGTCTGAACCCGGGGCTGAGTGCATGGGCATATTGTCAATTTCTCTTTCAAAACCTGCCACGCTCGTGTTGATATCAATTATATTTACAGGGGTTTGTATATCACGCATAAAGAAGTTGTCTGGATCTTCCACTTTCATGCTGTGTATCGGGGTGCTAAACATGTCCTCATATTGCTTTTTTAGGATTTCACTAATTTCTTTGTCATCCTCAGTGTATGAACCTTCACTAGTACGAATAGGTCCAATACTGGCAGTGGTTTTTGCTTTTGATTTAGCATATGTGAAGAAATATTTTGGGTATTTCTTTATTTTTTGAATTGCTTTCTGTTTTAGTTGCCTTTCGTCAAGTTGATATGAATGCTTCAGTCTGTTCGATTTCTTCAATCTCCCTGTTTAAATTATTCCTTCTTTGTATGGAAAGTCGTGCCTTCTTCAGCACTTATGTTAACTTTTTTCTTCTTCTGTAATGTCGTCTGTGTTCTCTTTCTACGTTGGACCTTGTGTAGGTTTTTTATTACTTAAACATTTTCCCATTGAATGTTGTAAGCTCCTTGTTTATTTTCTCCGAGTCTATCCTTTTATTATTAAAATTTAATTTGTTGAATAGCCCTTCTCGCTTGTTGTTTCTCTTGGGCCTACTACCGTTATTAATGTTAGTTTCCACTTCAATGAGCAATGATATTGTTCGTGAATATGAGGTCCAGCGTGTTCTCATTCCTAGTCGGTTCTGTAATCTGCTGATTGAGCGAGAATTTGTCACAGAATCTCAGTAGTTCTCTGACCTGTGATTGGTTATTTCCAGGTTGATTTCATGCTATAGTATTACTGTTTACTATTCTCCATTGTAAACTGGGTAGATTGAAGTCTCCAAGGAAGATAATATCTGGTACTGGGTTTGCTAGGTTACCAAGGCTATTTTCTATTTTGTGGATCTGCTCAGTGAATTCCTGAACTGTTGCATCTGGCAGTTTGTATATTAGAATAATAATTAGATTTATATTCTCTACCTTGATTCCAAGTACCTCTACCACCTCATTGGTCAAGTTCAGGAGTTCTGTGCATTCCAGCTCCTCTTTAATGACGTCATCTTGAGGTTATCTTGAGATGATTTCGGGGCTTTTTAGTGTCCCCGCGGCCCGGTCCTTGACCAGGCCTCCACCCACAGGAAGCAGCCCGTGACAGCTGACTAACACCCAGGTACCTATTTTTACTGCTAGGTAACAGGGGCATAGGATGAAAGAAACTGCCCATTGTTTCTCGCCGGCGCCTGGGATCGAACCCAGGACCACAGGATCACAAGTCCAGTGTGCTGTCCGCTCGGCCGACCGGCTCCCTTTGGTTTTATGACCGGTTCCCATGACCAACCACGACCTTACGGACCCCATAGCAGCCAAAGTACAATTTCGACTTTTTGTTAACATATCCATACTCAGGGAAGGGTTTTTGACACTAAAAAAATCCAGAGAATATATTTCCTGCGCACTGGCGGGGGGGGGGGGGGGGGGGGTTGCCGTATTTGGAAGCTGAGCAACCCAGAGGTTAAAATGTTTCTAAAGTGAGACATGGCAATGTCTTTCAACAGGTTTATAACACAGTTTGTCAGGGTGATAATTTTCAAGAAAATGTTTTCCATTTTGCACACCTTCCTTTTATTAGAGAACTATATTTAGGAATACCAAACTCTGTATCGAGAGCAGACACACAGGCACCACTTTCATATTCAGCTACGAGTTCTTTCTTCATCTGTGTCTTGATTCAAACCATTTGTTTTTTTTTTTTGCTTGGCCCTTATCACTAACTTCATAAGTGACATGATGACTTATTTACACTAAGAATATCAAACATATCCAAAATATCCAAGAGAAAAGTGTAGTGGGTTGTGTAGTGAACAACAGCTATGGTGAAACTGAAGCAGCAGAGACGCATGTTTACTTCTGAACGCTTGGCAAACGGATGAACACTGTGTCTGAATACTGTAAAGTGGGAATTGGAAGCAGTGCAAATATTGAGGTTCCTCTGTACAAGGAAATTATGTAAATATTATATAATTTGTATTGAAAAATACAGTACAGTACTGTAATATTACTTTTTGTTGCAACTACATCTAGCTTAACCAAATATTCTTTTCCACAGGATAACAAGCCAGAGGAATGTTCAGTGTGTTTTAACGATTATGGCGACAATCAGCTACGGCCTCGCACACTGCCGTGCGGCCACACATTCTGCTCCCAGTGTATTGACAATGCTATCAAGAATGGTCAGGTGACCTGCCCCAGCTGCCGGGCCCAGCACGCTGCCACAGCTGCTACTCAGTTCCCAATCAGTTATGGTATGGAGGCCCTTATCAGAAAACTAAAAGGTATTGAGGTTGTGCCAGGGGTAACAGTACCAGCAAAACCCATTAAAACTCCTGCGAGAGGAATCAGCAAGAAGTTACGCTCCCTGGTGCAGGAGCAGAAGAGCACCATCAGCAGCCTCATTACTAGCTGTGAAGAGGTACTGTCCCAGCTGGGGGAGTACCGGGGAGAGCTGGGGGACTGGAAGACTCACCACCTCCAGCTCCAGGACAGACTCTATGCTCTGGTAGAGCAGAACAAGTCAGCAATGAAGCTTTTGGAACTGGAGGATACCAGTGTGGTGAATATGACAACACAAGGAGAGGAAGGGAAGACTCAGCTGCAGGCCATGTTGGGGAGCCTCGACACAGTCAACACCCCACAGGAGGTTGACACAACCATAGACACAGCTGATGAGTGCAGCATGAAGATAGAAGATTGGCTCCAGAAGTGCCAGACGCACTTCCCAGATGTCAAGACTGTCCACACCTCAGTGAAGGTACGTTGCTGAAGGTCACATTGTTCTCACCCAACTGTGTGTAGTATTGCCTCTATATAAACACTTTTGACATAGAGACACATCAAGATGAGAGTAGACTTTATATATAGGAAACTTTCTGGGGGGAAGCCCCTTCGGCTCCACGAAGCTATCCGGACTGATATGAATGTATTAGACCCTAGCATCAGTCAAGCGAATGGAGTTCTAGGCCTAACGGGGACCACGAGCCAGAACCTAGCCTCCCCTCAGAAAGGCACGACGAGCAATGGCCTATAGAAACCCCCGTGTGGTTGAAAGCATTCTATATCTGCCATCGACCGGGTAATGCACCCAGAAAAGTAGGCATCCCAAAACAAACCTCTATTCTGGTTAAAAGATTGCTACTGGAAGCCGAACTATTGGACAGAACTCCCCAAATGAAAAATGAGCAAACGAACATGGTGTCACAACCTTCACCGTGCCGCCATCTGCGCAGCAACCCTCCCTCCCCGGGAGGGAGTAGGGGAGCCCCAGACCCCCGTGCCGGCTATCCACACACCAGTTCTGTGGCTGATGTGCTTCCTGGACGGTTGTGCGACTCTGGCTCTGAATTTTCCAGTGTTGTGCCTTGTGATGTGGTCCTGTCCTGTGGTGGTGTGCGAGCCAGGAGAACCAGTACTCGGTCTGCTTGCGTCTAGGGTTACCTTCCCTAGGTAGGTAGCCCTAGAGTACTGCCTGTAAGTACTGCCCATGGAGCTTGGGGCTACCTTCCACAAATCACCTTTGGGGTCTACCTCTGCTGTAGGCTTTTGCTGCGTGATGATTACCCTCCATTGGAGTCAGCTGGGGTGCTTCATGCACCCCTCTTTGTCTCTGGGAAGGAGGTAGTTTTCGTCACTGGTTGGGATGCAAGGTATTGTGCAGCTAGTTGTCACCTACTCATAGTGGCCGGCTCTGTTCCGCCTGGGCACGTTGTGCTCCTGCGAGGTTTTTTGTTTTTTTATTGTTTTTGTTTTCCTGCCTGGTGGGGGGTCTGCCCCTTGGTTTTGGTCCTCACCCAATTATATCTTGGTAGTCCTCTACTAGGTACCCGTGAGTGTACATGTCTCGTGAGTTCAGCAATTTGGAGTTTGTTTTGGTAATTTTTGGCGCTGGTTAGCAGTACTTAGTCTAGACTTCCCCTAGTGAGAATATACGACGAAGGGCCCTGGAAAACCCCATGTGGCTCAGTGGTCTGATGGAGGCGTCCCTCGAGTCCCATCTTGCTTTGTACGAGTTTTAAAGGTTGCTCTGTCTTCTTATCTCAGGGTGACATTCACTGTTTGTGCCTCCGTCATGCTGCCTGTTGGGTCGGTGACACCTTCAACCTGGAGTTCTGCGAGTTTTGTTCCTTGTTTGTACTCCAATACACCCAGTCCACTGATAATGATCTTCGGGTGCAGGCAGCTACGGCATTGCATGCGCGTTTTAGGTTGCTGCAATGAGCTAGGTTGGATGCTCACCCGGAAGCCCTGAGACTGCCCCATGTTTGGTTATAGGGACCCAGATTTGGGGGTGTTAGTCGTTTCGACTTTGGTTTCGTTAGTGCCCCCTTGTCCTTCCCCTGCTGTTGTTCGTTTTGTTCCTTCCCCCTCCCCCTTGCTTCTGGCTCCGATGCGTCTGAGAGTTTCAGAGTCGGGGTAGGGTTTAGTTGGTGTTGAGACTCTGACAGTTTCAGGGGATGCCCCTTCCTGTGTGACGATGGAGGCATTCAAGCCTGTTCCTTCAGCTGGTGCTTCTGGGATTGACCAGTGGGCCCTCTTTGTTCCAGCTTTTCCGGCGGCTTCTGCCTTTTCTTTTGAGGCAGGGGGCTTGGAGGACGGCTCAGCCCCGGGTCCTGATGTGGAGGCTCCCGGGGCGGGTGGAGGGGTTGACTTGGGAGGCTTGGGCCCATTACACCCCGCTTGGTTTTTGGTGCTCTCTGAGCAGGGCTTGTTACAGGGGGTTGGGTTTTCTTATCTTCCCTCCCTGTACGAGTTTGATATGGTGTCGACCCCTCCCCAGATTCGGTTCTGTGTTTCCTTGTGTGCTTCAGTCCAGTCCTTCCGGAGGTTTTTGGCCTCTTGCATCCTGCCTCATGAGGTGCAGGAGGCTCTTATGGTGGTTCAGGTTTACCTGGGGGACAACTTTGAGCACCTCAATGCGTGCTTGTTCGCCCCTGCCCTTCCTCGGGATGGCGGCATTGTGCAGCTTCACATGCAGGTTCTCACCCTTTTAACTGCACTGGTTGCTGAGGATTTTTGCGCCCGTAGCCTTTTGGTGTTGGTCTTGCGGTTCTTTTTCCTTCTCGAGTGGTCTTTGAATTGACTTGAGGAGGACATGGAGGCACTTGGGACCGATCCTGGGTCTAATGGTTTTGGGTTGGTTTTGGTAGTGCGGGCATCGTCTGCCCTGTTGAAGCTGTTCGCATTGATCCTGCGGGATGTGGTGTCTGTTTTTTGTTTCTTATCTCGCATGTCGGCAGGCAGTGATCGTTCAATCCGTGGAATCAGCTTGGGCTCTGGTTCTTAGGTTTCTTTGCCTGTTTGTCCTTTGCTGTTTGCAGAGTCTGCGGTGGTGCAGTATCTTCAGGTAGCTTTTTCCGGTTGCCGTCCCATTTCGAACTTGTCTTGTTTGTTCTCCAGGGGGCCTGTGGGGAGGTCGTCCCAGAAGGGTTGTGCCAGGGCTTAGGGTTCCTCTTGTCGTGGTAGGCCAGTGGTGCCAGTTTTGGGGACGACACAGCCTTCAGAACTGACGATGGCTGGTTAGCGTGATCGCTCTGCTCATAATGGGCTTTTCATATTGTTTCTGATGGCCTGCGGTGGTGTTGGGTGGCCTCTCCTCCTTTAGGGGGTTCAGGGCTGGTGGGTGGGTCCCTCAGGTGGGTCCTGCATGTTCCGGTTCTGAAACGGGACTGTGCAGACCTGCAGTTCACTCTGGACTTGTTCTATCTGAACCCTTGGGTCTCCTGCCCCTCCTTTCGGATGTCTACCCTGTCCCAGGTCTGTCTTTTCTTGGAGCCGGGCACTTGGATGGTGTCCCTTGACTCCGGGATGCATATTGGCATGTCCCAATTCATCTGGGGTTCAGGGACTGGCTTGGTTTTTTTGTGGGGCATCAGGCTTACCATTTTCATTGCCTTCCATTCGGCTCGAATCTGGCACCTTGCGTGTTCACACGCCTTACCCAGGTCGTGGTGGCCCATCTGCTTTTCTTAAGGGTTCGGGTTTTGGCCTACCTCGATGACTGGCTGGTGTGGGCTCCCAGCCAGTCCGCATGTCTGCTCGCCAGGGATTTGTTTTTTCCCAGCTCGCCTGATTCGGGTTCCTGGTGAGCTGGAGAAGTCCCATCTGGTTCGCTCTCAGGTTCGGTCTTGGCTGGGTCTTGTGTGGGACTCTCGGAGTGCTTCCTTGTCTCTTCCTCCGGAGGCCCTTTGGCAGCAGTCCCGCCTTCGCCTGTTTCTGGGGGGCTCCCGGGTCACCCGGCGGTTGCTCGAGGGTTTGTGCGGGAGTCTGAGCTTAGCAGTTATGGTCTACCCATCGGGTTGGGTTTGGCTTCGTTGGCTGTTCTGATTCCTTTGGGGTCATCCCTTTGGCCTCTCTCGCGATTGCTGGGTTTGGCCTCTGGGGGCCTTGCATCAGTTGCTGAGTCGCTGACTTCCTCTTTGGGTTTTTCGGGGGTTCACTGCCTTGCTGCCTACCCGAGCCCTCGCTCAATGTGTTCATGGACGCATTGTCTTTAGTCTGGGGGCTTTATGACCAGTGCTCAGAGGACCAGTCAGGGGCGGTGAGGTCTTTCCTTCCTGACCCACCGCTTGATGTGGGAGTTCGCGGCGGTGTGGCTGTCACTTCGTAGGGTTCAAGTTGCTCGCGGATTGATGGTCAGGCTCCATTTGGAGTGCTCCCCAGTGGTTCATTGCTGGGGTTCGATGTGGTCTTTGGCTCATTGGGGCTGGTCGCTTCGGTTGACTCGTCTGCTGAGTTCTCGGTGTTCGGCTCTCCTGGCAGTTCACGTTCAGGGGGGTGTCCAACGTCCTGGCGGACGGCCTGTCTTGGTTCATTCCACTGTCCACGGAATGGACAGTCGACGCTGACTCGTTCAATTGGCTCTGCCGGACATACGGGCTCCTGGAGGTGGACCTCTTTGCATCTGCATGGTTGGGGCGCCTCCCATTATATGTGGCACCCTTCCCCAACTGCAAGGCTGTCAGGGTCGACGCCTTCAGGCAGGACTGGTCAAGGTGGGGTTTCCTCTACCTCTTCCCCCTGGTTCAGCTGTTACTCCAGGTCCTAACTCGCTTGGAGACTACCGAGGGAGAGTAGTCCTCTTAGCTCCTTGGTGGCCGGCCCAGCCTTGGTTTCAGGTGCTGCTTGCTCGATGTCCGAACCCCGCGGGTCTTCCCGTGGCTCTGCCGATTTCAGTAGATCGGACTGGTCCGTTACGTAGCTGGTTCTATCTTCTCCTTGAGTCTTCATGTCTGGTCTTTTTGATGTGGGTCTATCTCCGTTTGTATGGTGATCAGGTGGCTTTGTTAATGGTGTCCCACCTGCATGCTTCATCTCTGTAGCAGTATGAAGTTTCCTGGCGGTCCTTCCGTTATTTCTTATCCCTTCATAGGTCTCTGATAGGGTTGTCCTCTTCTTCCTTTCGTTGTTGTTTTGGGACCGTCATCTTATGCAGATTACTGTATAAACCCGCTAATCCGGACTATATGGGTAGGACCCCATGCCAGATTAGCCGGTTTTCTGGATTAACATACTTTTTCACCGCGTGAGTCCAAAAGTGACCATTTCCAAAAATGTTTGTACAGACAACCACTTGGTTTGCAAACTTAAGTTATCCAAAGGCAGGCATGGAGGGAGCTGTCAAGTCAGTCAAGTCAGTCAGTCCAGTCCAGTCAGTGGAGGAGAGGTAGTGAGGGATGTGTAATTACCTAAGTGTAGTTACAGGATGAGAGCTACGCTCGTGGTGTCCCGTCTTCCCATCACTCTTTGTCATATAACGCTATGAAATTACTGACGGTTTTGGCCTCCACCACCTTCTCACCTAACTTGTTCCAACCGTCTACCACTCTGTTTACAAAAGTGAATTTTCTTATATTTCTCCGGCAGCTTTGTTTCGTTAGTTTAAATCTATGACCTCTTGTTCTTGAAGTTCCAGGTCTCGGAATTCTTCCCAATCAATTTTATTGATTCTTGTTACTATTTTGAACGTAGTGATCATATTGCCTCTTTTTCTTCTATCCTCTAGTTTTTGCATATTTAATGCCTCTAACCTTTCCTCGTAGCTCTTGTCCTTCAGTTCTGGGAGCCACTTAGTGGCATGTCATTGCACCTTTTCCAGTTTGTTGATGTGCTTCTTATGATATGAGCACCATACAACCGCTGCATATTCCAGTTTTGGTCTAACAAAAGTCGTGAACAATTTCTTTAGTATTTCTCCATCCATGTATTTAAAAGCAATTCTGAAATTAGTGTAGCATAGGCTTCTCGCACAATGTTCTTAATGTGGTCCTCAGGTGACAGTTTTCTATCTAGAACCACCCCTAGATCCCTTTTTTTCAGAATTCTTTAAAGATTACTCACATAATTTATAGGTTGTGTGGGGTCTATGTTCTCCAGTTCCACATTCCATAACATGGCATTTAGTCACATTAAATTCCATTTGCCAAGTGTTGCTCCATATACTTATTTTGTCAAGGTCTTCTTGAAGGGCATGACAATCATCTAGGTTTCTTATCTTCCCTATTATCTTAGCATCATCAGCGAACATGTTCATATAATTCTGTATTCCCACAGGTAGATCATTTATGTAGACAATGAACATTACCGGTGCAATAACTGAACCCTGTGGTACTCCACTCGTGACATTCCTCCAATCTGATATCTTGCCTCAGTTTACGGCCCTCATTTTTCTGTCAGGAAATTTTTCATCCATGTTAGAAGCTTACCTGTCACCCTCCAATATGTTCCAGTTTCCAGAGCAACCTCTTATGGGGAACTCTGTCGAAAGCCTTTTTTAGGTCCAGATAGATGCAATCAACCCAACCATCTCTTTCCTGTAAGATCTCTGTGGCTCGATCATAGAAACTAAGTTCGTTACACAGGATCTTCCAGATCGAAAACCATACTGTTTGTCTGATATTATATTGTTTTTCTCCAGGTATTGTACCCATTTAGCTTTAATTACTTTTTTTCCCAATATTTTGACTATTACACTTGTCAATGATACAGGTCTATAATTAAGGGGGTCTTCCCTGCTTCCACATTTGTAGATTGGAACTATGTTAGCCTTTTTCCACACATCAGCTACAACTCCTGTAAACAGGGGTGCCTGAAAAGTCAGTTGAAGTGGAATGCTGAGCTCAGGTGCACATTCTCTTAGAACCCATGGTGAAACTCCATCTGGACCAACTGCTTTGTTCTTACTTAGCTCCTTGAGCATTTTTTCCACGTCGTTTCTAGGCACCTCTATGTGCTCTATGTTGTTCTCTGGAATTCTTATTGTGTCTGGTTCCCTGAAGACTTCATTTTGTACAAACACCCTTTGGAATTTTTTGTTTAATGTTTCACATATTTCCTTTTCATTTTCTGTGAATCTATTTCCCATTTTCAACCTCTGAATATTATCCTTTACCTGCAGTTTGTTGTTTATGAATTTATAGAATATACCTGGTTCTGTTTTACATTTGTCTGCAATCCCTTTTTCAAAACTTCTTTCTGCCTCTCTCCTCACTGCCATGTAGTTGTTTCTCGCATCTTTGTATCGCTGGTATTTTTGGGGGTTTGGCCTCTTCCTGTATTGAATCCATTTTTATGTCTTTTGGTCTCTGGCCTTCTCGCAATTTCTATTGAACCAATCCTGTTTCCTAGTTCTGCATCTCTGTTTTGGTATAAATTTTTTTGTGCCTTTATCATATACTTCACAAAACTTGACATACATCTCATTCACTTCCTTGCCTAGCAACAAGTCTGTCCAATTATACTCACTAACAAAAATTCTAAGGTCGCCATAATGTCCTCTCCTGAAGTCAGGTTTTTCAACTGCTTCAACCACCTTATTTTCTTCCAGACTATAAAGCATTGCATATTTTATTCCCAAAAAGACATGGTCATTTTTACCCAAAAATGAAGGTACTGTTTGTCAAATATTTCTTCCTCCTTCCTGGTAAATATCAAATCTAGCATGGAGGGAACGTCCCCTTCCCTCATCCTCGTAGCTTGTTTAACATGTTGATACAAGAATGTTTCCAGGATGAGGTCTACAAATCTACAGGTCCAAAAATCTTCTGTTTTAGCTTCATATGCTTCCCAGTCTATGGATTTCAAGTTGATGTCGCTGACTATCAACAGTCATGATCTATCGTTATCCGCTCTCGCTATAATCTCTCTCATTATTGTTATAAAACCTTCTCATTTACTATCTAGCTCCTCCTTTGACCATGTGCTGCTTGGCGGTGGACTATATGCATTTATGATCATTAGTTTATCATCCTCATGGCAGATCTCTAGTGCTATTATGTCAACTTCTTGTGGATTGTCAGTCATTATTTCGTTCACCTTTTGGTGTTCTTTCACTAGCACAGCAACATCACTGCCTTTCCTAATTTTTCTGTCCCGTCTCCAAATTGAGTAACCCCTTGGGAATATGACCTCATTTAAAATAACATCTTCAAGTTTTGTCTCCGTGAGTGCAACAATTTCTGGTGTCTGCAGCTGTATTACATCACTTAACTCCAGTATCTTCAATCTCACTCCATCTATGTTGGTGTATGCAATCTTCAGGAACTTGTTTCCCCTCTCCTTATTCTTCACTCCCCCTCTCTCTAATGCTTTTGTTGGTTTGCCTTTATGTACCACTTTACTGGTCTGCCTATCCCTATCACTTTGTAGAAAAAAGAATTGATTTCTTCTTCATTCCTGCTCTCATTTAAACTTTTTGCCTCGGCGAGGTTCAGTTTCAGCTTCTTTCTATCTTCTTTTGAAAGATCTCGTCTTAACGACCACACTTTCCCATCCTCATCACTTTGTAATTTTCTAGCATTATTTAGTACTTCTTCCATCTGTTTGGCACCATTTAGGGTGATCCTCAAAGGTCGATCTTTCCATTTTACATACCTGCCTATTCTCCTGTAGTCGCACACATTCTCTATGGTTGTAAGACCTTCCACGAGGCCAACAATTTTATCTACTACTTTCGCTTCTTCTACAGCTCTTTCTGACCTAGATGTTATCTTCTTTTCTTTGCAGCCAAAAATTATCAGAGAATTACTCCGATCAACTGTGTTTTGCACCAACTTCGGGTTAGATCTATCTCAAGATAGATGCCAATTTCGTTCTGACTTCCAGCCTAATATTTGTTTTATCTTGATTACTGCAGTGTTTGGCTTCCTTTACTGCTTCTTCAATTTTTTCCTTCTCCTTGGCCACTTGTGCATAGGTGAGTTGCATATCCTTCTTGCACTGTTCTATTCCCTGTGTAACTTCCTCCATCTGTGCTGACAAAAGCTGTTTCTCCTGTTGAATTTCCTTACCTAACCTATTGTAGTTATTTATGTTTAAATTTATTTTAACTTCTTTCAAAATTATTTTTAAGAGTTTATTTTCTTCTTCCATGGCTTTGCAATTTGTTTCCAATTGATTCTTATCCATGCACAAGTCTTTCACTAAACCCTCAAGACATAAAACTTTGCTATTTAAATGGTCATTACTTTCTTTCAATTTACTAATTATTTCTACATGAGAGTTCACTATAGTATCTAATTTTACCGACTTGTTGTATAGACTGGGTATATCAATGCTTTCTTCATTGAATCCAGCAAAATCAAGCTCTGTTTTGTATTTCCTCTTGCAGGCGGCCATCTTGACTGTTCTTCTCTGCACTGGAAACACTAGGGCAACTTTTTCTCATCCAATTTTTCACTTCCCTTGGCACATTCCTGTTATCTCACCTATTTTTCAAAAGCACTATACCTTTATGTTCTCTGGGACACCACTCACTATCATCATCCTGTACTACAATACTTAGGATTGTTGAAATATGCTGAAGCTCCTTCGATGCAAGTGTTGACCCTGGGGGTGTCACCTTTTTGAAAAGGTGTGTTATGAAGTCAGCGTGTTAATTCACTGACAAAGCACCGAACAAAGTCTCCCACCCATATTAAAATTTATATCTTAGCTTTATGCTATTAAATGTTGATTTTTGTGTTAAGTGTACAGTCTTATGATAAATTAATAATCATTAACATGTTTTATTGCTTCCTGTTTATTAATTAAACAAATACATTTTTACTTATGTATTATGGACAGTTGAACTATGTGACCAGTATAGCAGTGTGTGTATACGGCATGTGGGGGGTGGGGGTGGGGGAGGTGTGTCGGTGGTGGGGGAGGGCTGGCTCACTCCAATAACCCTAACACACTCGACCCCGTTAGACAGATTTGTTTCTTAAATTCTGGATGTACATGCTCATATATATTTTTGGGTACAGATTTTGTTTAATAATATTATTAGGATAATAAAAAGTTATAAAATTACTTGTTTTATGAATGGTTTATTATATTTAATGGAAATTCTCCAGGCTATTTCTGGCTGGCAATCTACTGCCACCTACAGAAGGATCTCTTGGGAAGGGAGGCAGTGAATGTGAGTGGGACAGAGGAAGTGAGCAGCAGTGAGGGTGACTCCCTCCCTTCATGACTCCCTCACTTCTCGGTGGTGGTGTACAATGAGTGTTAGGCTGTTGATTTGGCCAAATATCTGCTAGTCCGGCTTCCATGGAAATTTTCGCCAGATAGAGAGATAACTTTATCCGGCCATGATTTTTGCCAGATTAGGGCATTTTCCGGATTGGCGGATTTCGGATTAGTGGGTTTCTACAATACTGTCACCTCATATCGTGCTGCGCTGGCAGAGCCACTGCAGCTTGCGTTCGGCATTGATGTTTCTTCTGCACTGTTCCCCAAGCTGTCTCGTGTTGTTTTACCTCCAGCCTGCTTATGTGCCTCCTGAACCGTCCTGGTCGTTGGACCGGATGCTCTTTTTTCTGTCTTCTCGGTTTGTGTGGCCCCTTTGGTTCAGGACTGTTTCTCCAAGGCTCTTTTCTTGTTGGCATTGGCCTCTGGGGGGTTTGGGTTGGGAAGCTTCATACTCTCCTCCTGCACAGGGGTTTTCTGCTCTCTTGGTCCCGGTGGTAGGTTTTTTCGGTTGCAGCCGTCTCCTTCTTTTCTGGCAAAGAATGAGACTGCTACTTTCTATAGTGGTCCTTAGGTTGTTGATGCTTTGTTGGTTCGGCCAGGGGGTGCGTCATGTGTTGTGTCCGGTTGCGGCTTTCCGCTGTTACATGCGTGCCACGGCCTCGGTGGCCGGGGACATGCTTTGGGTTGACCTGGTTTCCCAACTTCCCTTTTCCAGGGTTCGGGTCTCCCAGGTCATCCACAGGGTTATTTGGTCAAGCCAGCCTGCGGTCTATCCTTGTGCCCACGACGTTTGTAAGTTTGCTGTGTAGGCTGCCGTCTTCGGTAACATGTCTTGGCCTGACATTCGGTCATTCCTTAGTCTGGTATGTGTCGCATTGGGTCGGCAGTTGCAGCCAGTTGTCTCGACTTCAAGTTGAGGAGCGAGTGGCGACCGTCTCCCGGGTAAGTCCCTCCTTTTGTTGTCTTTGGGTAAGTAGCTCCGGGGAGCCAAAGGGGCTCCCCCAGAAAACCAGCATTTAATGTAATTAAATGCCAGAGGCTCCCTCGGCAACCTCCCTCCCTCCATCTGGTTGACAGTTTTATGCGTGTTTTGACATCCAGTCTCAGAACTGGGGCATGAATAGTCAGCGCGGGGGTCTGGGGCTCCCTCTTCCCCCTCCCAGGGAGGGGAGAGCTGCGCAGAAAATAAAAGGGTGACTGTTGTGACGTCATGCTCGATTTTCAGTTGGGGAGTTCTGTCCAATAGCCTGGCTTTTAGTAGCAATCTTTTAACCAGAATAGGGGGTTTGTTTTTGGGCATTTACCTTTCTGGGTGCCTGACCCCTGTCGATGGCAGACAGAAGGCGTCCAATAATATGGGGGATTCTATAGGTCATTGCTCCTTGTGCCTATGTGAGTGGGCCAGGTTCTGGCTTGTGGTCCCTGGTAGGGATAAGAACTCCATTCACATGACTGATGCCAAAGTCTAATATATTCATATCAGCCTGAATAGGTCCGGGGAGCCTCCGGGTCTCCCCCAGAAAATGGCGTTTCATTACATTCAATGCTGTATTTTTTGCTCTAACACCTGAAACAGTGTTAATAATAAAGTCAACTGTCATCTTGGCATTTCTCTACACTGTGGTCAATACAGTACTCAGTGTTCACTACACCCATGTCAACTGTCATCTTGGTGTTTCTCTACACTGTGGTCAGCACTCAGTGTTCACTACACCCATGTCAACTGTCATCTTGGTGTTTCTCTACACTATAATCAGTGTAGAGAAACAACATTACTTATATTGTCAATATATTTTATATTGTAATATATTTTATTGCCTGTCTCTACTTCCTCATCACAATCGACTTGAGAATGGTCCAGGACGGACCGAAACGTCGTCGTCCCTTCACCTTCTAGTGTGTGGTCTGGTCAACATACTTTAGCCATGTTATTGTGACTCATCACCTGCTTATATTGTCAAATTACTTTACTCAGTCTGATGCTTCATTATAGTCAATTACTTTACTCAGAGCCTGATACTTCATTGTAGTACAGTTTCTTTACTCAGAACCTAATGCTTCATTGTATTCCGGTTACTTTACTCAGAGCCTGATAGCCTTTATAGTCCAGGTTCCGCCATTAATGTTTGTGTTGGTAATGACAGGTGCAGGAGACCATCAGGGCGGCCCTGGAGATGATGACCACAGAGACAGGTGCCACAGCTGACCCTGTACACCTGGGAGACTCAGCCTCCACCATTAATGTTTGTGTTGGTAATGACAGGTGCAGGAGACCATCAGGGAGGCCCTGGAGATGATGACCACAGAGACAGGTGCCACAGCTGACCCCGTACACCTGGGAGACTCAGCCTCCACCATTAATGTTTGTGTTGGTAATGACAGGTGCAGGAGACCATCAGGGAGGCCCTGGAGATGACGACCACGGAGACAGGTGCCACAGCTGACCCCGTACACCTGGGAGACTCAGCCTCCAGCATCATGAATAAAGTTCAGGAAATCACTGGAGAGATCCCCCAGAAGCAATTAACAGTAAGTTTTTTCTCATATCACAAGATATTGAGTTGCAATTTGAGGAGAGGAAGCTGTTCTTAGGTTTATCGAGGTTCCCCAAGGTCAACTACTGACTTAATATACAATACACAATAGTTGCCTTACTCCTGGATAAACATTACTGGTAGGTGAACAGAGAAATCTGGTGAAAGGAAAAATGGGAACCATTTCTGTCCTGAGCAATGATTCAACCTGTGATCCTCTATTGAACCCTGGATCCTGGCCCCCTCAGAGAGGCGCAGACACTCCACCAACCTACCGGGAAAGCATCCAAGAAAACAGCGAACCAAAAGAGATCACTGCTGGGTACAGAGAGACTGAAGCCTTGAAACTGCCAACAAACTCTCAAACAATGCCAGCACCAACCCCCTGCCAGTAGAGGGGGGCTGGAGCTATAGGTCCAGCACCAACCCCCCTGCCAGTCGAGGGGGGGCTGGAGCTACAGGTCCACCACCAACCCCCCTGCCAGTCGAGGGGGGGCTGGAGCTACAGGTCCACCACCAACCCCCTGCCAGTAGAGAGGGGCTGGAGCTACAGGTCCACCACCAACCCCCTGCCAGTAGAGGGGGGCTAGAGCTACAGGTCCAGTACCAACCTCCCTGCCAGTAGAGGGGGGCTGGAGCTACAGGTCCAGCACCAACCCCCTGCCTGTAGAGGGGGGCTGGAGCTACAGGTCCACCACCAACCTCCCTGCCAGTAGAGGGGGGCTAGAGCTACAGGTCCAGTACCAACCCCATGCCAGTAGAGGGGGGCTGGAGCTACAGGTCCAGCACCAACCCCCTGCCTGTAGAGGGGGGCTGGAGCTACAGGTCCAGCACCAACCCCCTGCCAGTAGAGGGGGGCTGGAGCTACAGGTCCAGTACCAACCCCCCCTGCCAGTAGAGGGGTGGCTGGAGCTTCAGGTCCAGCACCATCCCCCTGCTAGTAGAGTAGGGCTGGAGCTTCAGGTCCAGCACCAACCCCCTGCCCGTAGATGGGGTCTGGAGCTATAAGTCCAACGCCAACCCCCCTGCCACTAGATGGGTAGGGCTGGAGGTACAGGTCCAGAATCAACCCCCTGCCAGTAGAGGGGGGATGGAGGTACAGTTCCAGCACCAACTTCCTGCCAGTAGAAGGGGGCTGGAGCTACAGATCCAGAACCAACCCCCTGCCATTACAGGGGGGGGGCTGGAGCTACAGGTCCAGAACCAACCCCCTGCCATTACAGGGGGGGGGGCTGGAGCTACAGGTCCAGCACCAACTTCCTGCCAGTAGAAGGGGGCTGGAGCTACAGATCCAGCACCATCTCCCTGCCAGTAGAGGGGGGCTGGAGCTACAGGTTCAGCACCAACCCCCTGCCAGGAGAGGGGGGGTTGAAGCTACAGGTCCAGCACCAACCCCCTGCCAGTAGAGGGGGGGCTGGAGTTACAGGTCCAGGACCAATCCCCTGCCAGTAGAGGGGGGGCTGCAGCTACAGGTCCAGCACCAATCCCCTGCCAGTAGAGGGGGGCTGTAGCTACAGGTCCAGCACCAACCCCCTGCCAGTAGAGGGAGGCTGAAGCTACAAGTCCAGCACCAACCCCTTGCCAGTAGAGGGGGCTGGAGCTACAGGTCCAGCGCCAACCCCCTGCTGGTAGAGGGGGGATTGGAGCAACAAATCCAGCACCAACCCCCTGCCAGTAGAAGGCGGAGCTGGAGCTACAGGTCCAGCACCAACCCCCTGCCAGTAGAGGGGGCCTGGAGCTACAGGTCCAGCACCAACCCCCCTGCCAGTAGAGATGGGCAGGAGCTACAGGTCCAGCACAAACTCCATGCCAGGAGAGGGGCGGCTGGAGCTACAGGTCCAGCACCAACCCCCTTCCAGTAGAGGGGGGCTGGGTCTACAGGTCCAACACCAACCCCCTGCCAGTAGAGGGAGACTGGAGCTACAGATCCAGCACCAACCCCCTGCCAGTAGAAGGGGGAGCTGGAGCTAAAGGTCCAGCACCAACCCCCCCCCCCCCCCGGCCAGTACAGAGGGGCCGGAGCTACAGGTCCAGCACCAACCCCCTGCCAGTAGAGGGGGCCTGGAGCTACAGGTCCAGCACCAACCCCCCTGGCAGTAGAGGAGGGCTGGAGCTACAGGTCCAGCACCAACCCCCTGGCAGTAGAGGGAGGCTGGAGCTACAGGTCCAGCGGTCCAGGAACAACCCCCTGCCAGTAGAGGGGGGCTGGAGCTACAGGTCTAGCACCAACCCCCTGCCAGTAGAGGGTGGCTGGAGCTACAGGTCCAGCGGTCCAGCACCAACCCCTTGCCAGTAGAGGGAGGCTGGAGCTACAGGTCCAGCGGTCCAGCACCAACCCCCTGCCAGTAGAGGGGGGGTTGGAGCTACAAGTCGAGCACCAACCCCCTGCCAGTAGAAGAGGGCTGGAGCTACAGGTCCAGAATAAACCCTCTGCCAGTAGAGGGGGCTGGAGCTACAGGTCCAGCACCAACCCCCTGCCAGTAGAGGGGGCTGGAGCTACAGGTCCAACACCAACTCCCTGCCAGTAGAGGGAGACTGGAGCTACAGGTCCAGCACCAACCCCCTGCCAGTAGAGGGAATGCTGGAAGTACAGGTCCAGCACCAACCCCCTGCCAGTAGAGGGGGGGTTGGACGTACAGGTCCAGCACCAACCCCCTGCCAGTAGAAGAGGGCTGGAGCTACAGGTCCAGCACCAACCCTCTGTCAGTAGAGGGGGGCTGGAGCTACAGGTCTAGCACCAACCCCCTGCCAGTATAGAAGGGCTGGAGCTACAAGTCCAGCATCAACCCCCTGCCAGTAGAGGGATGCTGGAGCTACAGGTCCAACACCAACACTCTGCCAATAGAGGGGGGCTGGAGCAATAGGTCCAGCATCAACCCCCTGCCAGTAGAGGGGGGACTGGAGCTATAAATCCAGTAGAGGGGGGGCTGAAGGTACAGGTACAGGACCAACCCCCTGCCAGTAGAGAGGGCTGGAGCTACAGGTCCAGCACCAACCCCTGCCAGAAGAGGTGTGCTGGAGCTACAGGTCCAGCACCAACCCCCTGCCAGGAGAGGGGGGCTGGAGCTACAGGTCCAGCACCAACCCCCCTGGCAGTAGAGGACGGCTGGAGCTACAGGTCCAGCACCAACCCCCTGCCAGTAGAGGGAGGCTGGAGCTACAGGTCCAGCGGTCCAGGACCAACCCCGTGCCAGTAGAGGGGGGGCTGGAGCTACAGGTCCAGCACCAACCCCCTGGCAGTAGAGGGAGGCTGGAGCTACAGGTCCAGCGGTCCAGGAACAACCCCCTGCCAGTAGAGGGGGGCTGGAGCTACAGGTCTAGCACCAACCCCCTGCCAGTAGAGGGTGGCTGGAGCTACAGGTCCAGCGGTCCAGCACCAACCCCTTGCCAGTAGAGGGAGGCTGGAGCTACAGGTCCAGCGGTCCAGCACCAACCCCCTGCCAGTAGAGGGGGGGTTGGAGCTACAAGTCGAGCACCAACCCCCTGCCAGTAGAAGAGGGCTGGAGCTACAGGTCCAGAATAAACCCTCTGCCAGTAGAGGGGGCTGGAGCTACAGGTCCAGCACCAACCCCCTGCCAGTAGAGGGGGCTGGAGCTACAGGTCCAACACCAACTCCCTGCCAGTAGAGGGAGACTGGAGCTACAGGTCCAGCACCAACCCCCTGCCAGTAGAGGGAATGCTGGAAGTACAGGTCCAGCACCAACCCCCTGCCAGTAGAGGGGGGGTTGGACGTACAGGTCCAGCACCAACCCCCTGCCAGTAGAAGAGGGCTGGAGCTACAGGTCCAGCACCAACCCTCTGTCAGTAGAGGGGGGCTGGAGCTACAGGTCTAGTACCAACCCCCTGCCAGTATAGAAGGGCTGGAGCTACAAGTCCAGCATCAACCCCCTGCCAGTAGAGGGATGCTGGAGCTACAGGTCCAACACCAACACTCTGCCAATAGAGGGGGGCTGGAGCAATAGGTCCAGCATCAACCCCCTGCCAGTAGAGGGGGGACTGGAGCTATAAATCCAGTAGAGGGGGGGCTGAAGGTACAGGTACAGGACCAACCCCCTGCCAGTAGAGAGGGCTGGAGCTACAGGTCCAGCACCAACCCCTGCCAGAAGAGGTGTGCTGGAGCTACAGGTCCAGCACCAACCCCCTGCCAGGAGAGGGGGGCTGGAGCTACAGGTCCAGCACCAACCCCCCTGGCAGTAGAGGACGGCTGGAGCTACAGGTCCAGCACCAACCCCCTGCCAGTAGAGGGAGGCTGGAGCTACAGGTCCAGCGGTCCAGGACCAACCCCGTGCCAGTAGAGGGGGGGCTGGAGCTACAGGTCTAGCACCAACCCCCTGCCAGTAGAGGGTGGCTGGAGCTACAGGTCCAGCGGTCCAGCATCAACCCCCTGCCAGTAGAGGGACGCTGGAGCTACAGGTCCAGCGGTCCAGCACCAACCCCCTGCCAGTAGAGGGGGGCTGGAGCTACAGGTCTAGCACCAACCCCCTGCCAGTAGAGGGTGGCTGGAGCTTCAGGTCCAGCACCAGCCCCCTGCCAGTAGAGGGAGGCTGGAGCTACAGGTCCAGCACCAACCCCCTGCCAGTAGAGGGAGGCTGGAGCTACAGGTCCAGCGGTCCAGCACCAACCCCCTGCCAGTAGAGGGGGGCTGGAGCTACAGGTCTAGCACCAACCCCCTGCCAGTAGAGGGTGGCTGGAGCTACAGGTCCATCACCAACCCCCTGCCAGTAGAAGGGGGAGCTGGAGCTAAAGGTCCAGCACCAACCCCCCCCCCCTGGCCAGTAGAGAGGGGCCGGAGTTACAGGTCCAGCACCAACCCCCTGCCAGTAGAGGGAGACTGGAGCTACAGGTCCAGCACCAACCCCCTGCCAGTAGAGGGAATGCTGGAAGTACAGGTCCAGCACCAACCCCCTGCCAGTAGAGGGGGGGTTGGACGTACAGGTCCAGCACCAACCCCCTGCCAGTAGAAGAGGGCTGGAGCTACAGGTCCAGCACCAACCCTCTGTCAGTAGAGGGGGGCTGGAGCTACAGGTCTAGCACCAACCCCCTGCCAGTATAGAAGGGCTGGAGCTACAGGTCCAGCACCAATCCCCTGCTAGTGGAGGGGGGACTGGAGCTACAAATCCAGCACCAACCCCCTGCCAGTAGATGGGGGAGCTGGAGCTACAGGTCCAGCACCAACCCACTGCCAGTAAAGAGGAGGCTGGAGCTACAGGTCCAGCACCAACCCCCTGCTAGTAGAGGGGGGAGCTGGAGCTACAGCTATAGGTCCAGCACCAACCCTCCCCCCCCCCTCCCTCCGGCCAGTAGACAGGGGCTGGAGCTACAGGTCCAACACAAACCCCCTACCAGTAGAGGGGGGCTGGAGGTACTGGTCCACCACCAACCCCCCTGCCAGTAGAGGGGGCTGGAGCTACAGGTCCAACACCAACACTCTGCCAATAGAGGGGGGCTGGAGCAATAGGTCCAGCATCAACCCCCTGCCAGTAGAGGGGGGGACTGGAGCTATAAATCCAGTAGAAGGGGGCTGAAGGTACAGGTACAGGACCAACCCCCTGCCAGTAGAGAGGGCTGGAGCTACAGGTCCAGCACCAACCCCCTGCCAGAAGAGGTGTGCTGGAGCTACAGGTCCAGCACCAACCCCCTGCCAGGAGAGGGGGGCTGGAGCTACAGGTCCAGCGGTCCAGGACCAACCCCCTGCCAGTAGAGGGGGGCTGGAGCTACAGGTCTAGCACCAACCCCCTGCCAGTAGAGGGTGGCTGGAGCTACAGGTCCATCGGTCCAGCACCAACCCCCTGCCAGTAGAGGGAGGCTGGAGCTACAGGTCCAGCGGTCCAGCACCAACCCCCTGCCAGTAGAGGGAGGGTTGGAGCTACAAGTCGAGCACCAACCCCCTGCCAGTAGAAGAGGGCTGGAGCTACAGGTCCAGAATAAACCCTCTGCCAGTAGAGGGGGCTGGAGCTACAGGTCCAGCACCAACCCCCTGCCAGTAGAGGGGGGCTGGAGCTACAGGTCCAACACCAACCCCCTGCCAGTAGAGGGAGACTGGAGCTACAGGTCCAGCACCAACCCCCTGCCAGTAGAGGGAATGCTGGAAGTACAGGTCCAGCACCATCCCCCTGCCAGTAGAGGGGGGGTTGGACGTACAGGTCCAGCACCAACCCCCTGCCAGTAGAAGAGGGCTGGAGCTACAGGTCCAGCACCAACCCTCTGTCAGTAGAGGGGGGCTGGAGCTACAGGTCTAGCACCAACCCCCTGCCAGTATAGAAGGGCTGGAGCTACAGGTCCAGCATCAACCCCCTGCCAGTAGAGGGATGCTGGAGTTACAGGTCCAGCACCAATCCCCTGCTAGTATAGGGGGGACTGGAGCTACAAATCCAGCACCAACCCCCTGCCAATAGATGGGGGAGCTGGAGCTACAGGTCCAGCACCAACCACCTGCCAGTAGAGGGGAGGCTGGAGCTACAGGTCCAGCACCAACCCCCTGCCAGTAGAGGGGGGAGCTGGAGCTACAGCTATAGGTCCAGCACCAACCCTCCCCCCCCCCTCCCTCCGGCCAGTAGACAGGGGCTGGAGCTACAGGTCCAACACAAACCCCCTACCAGTAGAGGGGGGCTGGAGGTACTGGTCCACCACCAACCCCCCTGCCAGTAGAGGGGGCTGGAGCTACAGGTCCAACACCAACACTCTGCCAATAGAGGGGGGCTGGAGCAATAGGTCCAGCATCAACCCCTGCCAGTAGAGGGGGGGACTGGAGCTATAAATCCAGTAGAGGGGGGCTGAAGGTACAGGTACAGGACCAACCCCCTGCCAGTAGAGAGGGCTGGAGCTACAGGTCCAGCACCAACCCCCTGCCAGAAGAGGTGTGCTGGAGCTACAGGTCCAGCACCAACCCCCTGCCAGGAGAGGGGGGCTGGAGCTACAGGTCCAGCACCAACCCCCCTGGCAGTAGAGGAGGGCTGGAGCTACAGGTCCAGCACCAACCCCCTGCCAGTAGAGGGAGGCTGGAGCTACAGGTCCAGCGGTCCAGGACCAACCCCCCTGCCAGTAGAGGGGGGCTGGAGCTTCAGGTCTAGCACCAACCCCCTGCCAGTAGAGGGAGGCTGGAGCTACAGGTCCAGCGGTCCAGCACCAACCCCCTGCCAGTAGAGGGGGGCTGGAGCTACAGGTCTAGCACCAACCCCCTGCCAGTAGAGGGTGGCTGGAGCTACAGGTCCATCACCAACCACCTGCCAGTAGAGTGGGGCTGGAGCTACAGGTCCAGCACCAACCCACTGCCAGTAGAGGTGGGCTGGAGCTACAGGTCCAGCACCAACCCCCTGCCAGTAGAGGGGGTCTGGAGCTTCAGGTCCAGCACCAGCTCCCTGCCAGTAGAGGGAGGCTGGAGCTACAGGTCCAGCACCAACCCCCTGCCAGTAGAGGTGGGCTGGAGCTACAGGTCCAGCACCAACCCCCTGCCAGTAGAGGGGGTCTGGAGCTTCAGGTCCAGCACCAGCCCCCTGCCAGTAGAGGGGGGCTGGAGCTACAGGTCCAGCACCAACCCCCAGCCAGTAGAGGGGGGGGGGGGCTGGAGCTTCAGGTCCAGCAATATCCCCCTGCTAGTAGAGTAGGGCTGGAGCTTCAGGTCCAGCACCAACCCCCTGCCCGTAGATGGGGTCTGGAGCTATAAGTCCAACGCCAACCCCCCTGCCACTAGATGGGTAGGGTTGGAGGTACAGGTCCAGAATTAACCCCCTGCCAGTAGAGGGGGGATGGAGGTACAGTTCCAGCACCAACCCCCTGCCAGTAGAGGGAGGCTGAAGCTACAAGTCCAGAACCAACCCCCTGCCAGGAGAGGGGGGGCTGGGTCTACAGGTCCAACACGAATCCCCTGCCAGTAGAGGGAGACTGGAGCACCAACCCCCTGCCAGTAGAAGGGGGAGCTGGAGCTAAAGGTCCAGCACCAACCCCCTGCCAGTAGAGGGAGGCTGAAGCTACATGTCCAGAACCAACCCCCTGCCAGGAGAGGGGGGCTGGGTCTACAGGTCCAACACCAACCCCCTGCCAGTAGAGGGAGACTGGAGCTACAGGTCCAGCACCAACCCCCTGCCAGTAGAAGGGGGAGCTGGAGCTTAAGGTCCAGCACCAACCCCCCCCCCCCGGCCAGTAGAGAGGGGCCGGAGCTACAGGTCCAGCACCAACCTCCTGCCAGTAGAGGGGGGCTGGAGCTACAGGTCCAACACCAACCCCCTGCCAGTAGAGGGAGACTGGAGCTACAGGTCCAGCACCAACCCCCTGCCAGTAGAAGGGGGAGCTGGAGCTAAAGGTAAAGCACCAACCACCCCCCCCCCCCCCCCGGCCAGTAGAGAGGGGCCGGAGTTACAGGTCCAGCACCAACCCCCTGCCCGTAGATGGGGTCTGGAGCTATAAGTCCAACGCCAACCCCCCTGCCACTAGATGGGTAGGGCTGGAGGTACAGGTCCAGAATCAACCCCCTGCCAGTAGAGGGGGGATGGAGGTCCAGGTGCAGCACCAACCTCCTGCCAGTAGAAGGGGGGTTGGAGCAACAAGTCGAGCACCAACCCCCTGCCAGTAGAAGAGGGCTGGTGCTACAGGTCCAGAATAAACCCTCTGCCAGTAGAGGGGGCTGGAGCTACAGGTCCAGCACCAACCCCCTGCCAGTAGAGGGGGGCTGGAGCTACAGGTCCAACACCAACCCCCTGCCAGTAGAGGGAGACTGGAGCTACAGGTCCAGCACCAACCCCCTGCCAGTAGAGGGAATGCTGGAAGTACAGGTCCAGCACCAACCCCCTGGCAGTAGAGGGGGGGTTGGACGTACAGGTCCAGCACCAACCCCCTGCCAGTAGAAGAGGGCTGGAGCTACAGGTCCAGCACCAACCCTCTGTCAGTAGAGGGGGGCTGGAGCTACAGGTCTAGCACCAACCCCCTGCCAGTATAGAAGGGCTGGAGCTACAGGTCCAGCATCAACCCCCTGCCAGTAGAGGGATGCTGGAGTTACAGGTCCAGCACCAATCCCCTGCTAGTAGAGGGGGGACTGGAGCTACAAATCCAGCACCAACCCCCTGCCAGTAGATGGGGGAGCTGGAGCTACAGGTCCAGCACCAACCACCTGCCAGTAGAGGGGAGGCTGGAGCTACAGGTCCAGCACCAACCCCCTGCCAGTAGAGGGGGGAGATGGAGCTACAGCTATAGGTCCAGCACCAACCTTTCCCCCCCCTCCCTCCGGCCAGTAGACAGGGGCTGGAGCTACAGGTCCAACACAAACCCCCTACCAGTAGAGGGGGGGCTGGAGGTACTGGTCCACCACCAACCCCCCTGCCAGTAGAGGGGGCTGGAGCTACAGGTCCAACACCAACACTCTGCCAATAGAGGGGGGCTGGAGCAATAGGTCCAGCATCAACCCCCTGCCAGTAGAGGGGGGGACTGGAGCTATAAATCCAGTAGAGGGGGGGCTGAAGGTACAGGTACAGGACCAACCCCCTGCGAGTAGAGAGGGCTGGAGCTATAGGTCCAGCACCAACCCCTGCCAGAAGAGGTGTGCTGGAACTACAGGTCCAGCACCAACCCCCTGCCAGGAGAGGGGGGCTGGAGCTGCAGGTCCAGCACCAACCCCCCTGGCAGTAGAGGAGGGCTGGAGCTACAGGTCCAGCACCAACCCCCTGCCAGTAGAGGGAGGCTGGAGCTACAGGTCCAGCGGTCCAGGACCAACCCCGTGCCAGTAGAGGGGGGGCTGGAACTACAGGTCTAGCACCAACCCCTTGCCAGTAGAGGGTGGCTGGAGCTACAGGTCCAGCGGTCCAGCACCAACCCCCTGCCAGTAGAGGGAGGCTGGAGCTACAGGTCCAGCGGTCCAGCACCAACTCCCTGCCAGTAGAGGGGGGCTGGAGCTACAGGTCTAGCACCAACCCCCTGCCAGTAGAGGGTGGCTGGAGCTTCAGGTCCAGCACCAGCCCCCCGCCAGTAGAGGGAGGCTGGAGCTACAGGTCCAGCACCAACCCCCTGCCAGTAGAGGGAGGCTGGAGCTACAGGTCCAGCGGTCCAGCACCAACCCCCTGCCAGTAGAGGGGGGGCTGGAGCTACAGGTCTAGCACCAACCCCCTGCCAGTAGAGGGTGGCTGGAGCTACAGGTCCATCACCAACCCCCTGCCAGTAGAGTGGGGCTGGAGCTACAGGTCGAGCACCAACCCGCTGCCAGTAGAGGTGGGCTGGAGCTACAGGTCCAGCACCAACCCCCTGCCAGTAGAGGGGGTCTGGAGCTTCAGGTCCAGCACCAGCCCCCTGCCAGTAGAGGGAGGCTGGAGCTACAGGTCCAGCACCAACCCCCTGCCAGTAGAGGTGGGCTGGAGCTACAGGTCCAGCATCAACCCCCTGCCAGTAGAGGGGGTCTGGAGCTTCAGGTCCAGCACCAGCCCCCTGCCAGTAGAGGGGGGCTGGAGCTACAGGTCCAGCACCAACCCCCTGCCAGTAGAGGTGGGCTCGAGCTACAGGTCCAGCGGTCCAGCACCAACCTCCTGCCAGTAGAAGGGATCTGGAGCTACTAGTCCAGCACCAACCCCCTGCCAGTAGAGGGGGTTCGACCTACAGGTCCTGCACCATCCCCCTGCCAGTAGAGGTGGGCTGGAGCTACAGGTCCAGAACCAACCCCCAGCCAGTAGAGGGGGGGGGGCTGGAGCTTCAGGTCCAGCAATATCCCCCTGCTAGTAGAGTAGGGCTGGAGCTTCAGGTCCAGCACCAACCCCCTGCCCGTAGATGGGGTCTGGAGCTATAAGTCCAACGCCAACCCCCCTGCCACTAGATGGGTAGGGTTGGAGGTACAGGTCCAGAATCAACCCCCTGCCAGTAGAGGGGGGATGGAGGTACAGTTCCAGCACCAACCCCCTGCCAGTAGAGGGAGGCTGAAGCTACAAGTCCAGAACCAACCCCCCTGCCAGGAGAGGGGGGCTGGGTCTACAGGTCCAAAACCAACCCCCTGCCAGTAGAGGGAGACTGGAGCTACAGGTCCAGCACCAACCCCCTGCCAGTAGAAGGGGGAGCTGGAGCTAAAGGTCCAGCACCAACCCCCTGCCAGTAGAGGGAGGCTGAAGCTAGATGTCCAGAACCAACCCCCTGCCAGGAGAGGGGGGCTGGGTCTACAGGTCCAACACCAACCCCCTGCCAGTAGAGGGAGACTGGAGCTACAGGTCCAGCACCAACCCCCTGCCAGTAGAAGGGGGAGCTGGAGCTAAAGGTCTAGCACCAACCCCCCCCCCCCCCCGGCCAGTAGAGAGGGGCCGGAGCTACAGATCCAACACCAACCCCCTGCCAGTAGAGGGGGGCTGGAGCTACAGGTCCAACACCAACCCCCTGCCAGTAGAGGGAGACTGGAGCTACAGGTCCAGCACCAACCCCCTGCCAGTAGAGGGAATGCTGGAAGTACAGGTCCAGCACCAACCCCCTGCCAGTAGAGGGGGCTTGGACGTACAGGTCCAGCACCAACCCCCTGCCAGTAGAAGAGGGCTGGAGCTACAGGTCCAGCACCAACCCTCTGTCAGTAGAGGGGGGCTGGAGCTACAGGTCTAGCACCAACCCCCTGCCAGTATAGAAGGGCTGGAGCTACAGGTCCAGCACCAACCCCCTGCCAGTAGATGGGGGAGCTGGAGCTACAGGTCCAGCACCAACCCACTGCCAGTAAAGGGGAGGCTGGAGCTACAGGTCCAGCACCAACCCCCTGCCAGTAGAGGGGGGAGCTGGAGCTACAGCTATAGGTCCAGCACCAACCCTCCCCCCCCTCCCTCCGGCCAGTAGACAGGGGCTGGAGCTACAGGTCCAACACAAACCCCCTACCAGTAGAGGGGGGCTGGAGGTACTGGTCCACCACCAACCCCCCTGCCAGTAGAGGGGGCTGGAGCTACAGGTCCAACACCAACACTCTGCCAATAGAGGGGGGCTGGAGCAATAGGTCCAGCATCAACCCCCTGCCAGTAGAGGGGGGGACTGGAGCTATAAATCCAGTAGAGGGGGGCTGAAGGTACAGGTACAGGACCAACCCCCTGCCAGTAGAGAGGGCTGGAGCTACAGGTCCAGCACCAACCCCCTGCCAGAAGAGGTGTGCTGGAGCTACAGGTCCAGCACCAACCCCCTGCCAGGTGAGGGGGGCTGGAGCTACAGGTCCAGCGGTCCAGGACCATCCCCCTGCCAGTAGAGGGGGGCTGGAGCTACAGGTCTAGCACCAACCCCCTGCCAGTAGAGGGTGGCTGGAGCTACAGGTCCAGCGGTCCAGCACCAACCCCATGCCAGTAGAGGGAGGCTGGAGCTACAGGTCCAGCGGTCCAGCATCAACCCCCTGCCAGTAGAGGGGGGGTTGGAGCTACAAGTCGAGCACCAACCCCCTGCCAGTAGAAGAGGGCTGGAGCTACAGGTCCAGAATAAACCCTCTGCCAGTAGAGGGGGCTGGAGCTACAGGTCCAGCACCAACCCCCTGCCAGTAGAGGGGGGCTGGAGCTACAGGTCCAACACCAACCCCCTGCCAGTAGAGGGAATGCTGGAAGTACAGGTCCAGCACCAACCCCCTGCCAGTAGAGGGGGGGTTGGACGTACAGGTCCATCACCAACCCCCTGCCAGTAGAAGAGGGCTGGAGCTGCAGGTCCAGCACCAACCCTCTGTCAGTAGAGAGGGGCTGGAGCTACAGGTCTAGCACCAACCCCCTGCCAGTATAGAAGGGCTGGAGCTACAGGTCCAGCATCAACCCCCTGCCAGTAGAGGGATGCTGGAGTTACAGGTCCAGCACCAATCCCCTGCTAGTAGAGGGGGGGACTGGAGCTACAAATCCAGCACCAACCCCCTGCCAATAGGTGGGGGAGCTGGAGCTACAGGTCCAGCACCAACCACCTGCCAGTAGAGGGGAGGCTGGAGCTACAGGTCCAGCACCAACCCCCTGCCAGTAGAGGGGGGAGCTGGAGCTACAGCTATAGGTCCAGCACCAACCCTCCCCCCCCCCCCCCTCCCTCCGGCCAGTAGACAGGGGCTGGAGCTACAGGTCCAACACAAACACCCTACCAGTAGAGGGGCGCTGGAGGTACTGGTCCACCACCAACCCCCCTGCCAGTAGAGGGGGCTGGAGCTACAGGTCCAACACCAACACTCTGCCAATAGAGGGGGCCTGGAGCAATAGGTCCAGCATCAACCCCTGCCAGTAGAGGGGGGGACTGGAGCTATAAATCCAGTAGAGGGGGGCTGAAGGTACAGGTACAGGACCAACCCCCTGCCAGTAGAGAGGGCTGGAGCTACAGGTCCAGCACCAACCCCCTGCCAGAAGAGGTGTGCTGGAGCTACAGGTCCAGCACCAACCCCCTGCCAGGAGAGGGGGGCTGGAGCTACAGGTCCAGCACCAACCCCCTTGGCAGTAGAGGAGGGCTGGAGCTACAGGTCCAGCACCAACCCCCTGCCAGTAGAGGGAGGCTGGAGCTACAGGTCCAGCGGTCCAGGACCAACCCCTTGCCAGTAGAGGGGGGCTGGAGCTTCAGGTCTAGCACCAACCCCCTGCCAGTAGAGGGTGGCTGGAGCTACAGGTCCAGCGGTCCAGCACCAACCCCCTGCCAGTAGAGGGAGGCTGGAGCTACAGGTCCAGCGGTCCAGCACCAACCCCCTGCCAGTAGAGGGGGGCTGGAGCTACAGGTCTAGCACCAACCCCCTGCCAGTAGAGGGTGGCTGGAGCTACAGGTCCATCACCAACCCCCTGCCAGTAGAGTGGGGCTGGAGCTACAGGTCCAGCACCAACCCCCTGCCAGTAGAGGTGGGCTGGAGCTACAGGTCCAGCACCAACCCCCTGCCAGTAGAGGGGGTCTGGAGCTTCAGGTCCAGCACCAGCTCCCTGCCAGTAGAGGGAGGCTGGAGCTACAGGTCCAGCACCAACCCCCTGCCATTACAGGGGGGGGGGGGCTGGAGCTACAGGTTCAGCACCAACCCCCTGCCAGGAGAGGGGGGGTTGAAGCTACAGGTCCAGCACCAACCTCTTGCCAGTAGAGGGGGGCTGGAGCTACAGGTCCAGGACCAATCCCCTGCCAGTAGAGGGGGGCTGCAGCTACAGGTCCAGCACCAATCCCCTGCCAGTACAGGGGGGCTGTAGCTACAGGTCCAGCACCAACCCGCTGCCAGTAGAGGGAGGCTAAAGCTACAAGTCCAGCACCAACCCCCTGCCAGTAGAGGGGGCTGGAGCTAGAGGTCCAGCGCCAACCCCCTGCTAGTAGAGGGGCGACTGGAGCAACAAATCCAGCACCAACCCCCCCCCCCCCGGCCAGTAGAGAGGGGCCGGAGCTACAGGTCCAGCACCAACCCCCTGCCAGTAGAGGGGGCCTGGAGCTACAGGTCCAGCACCAACCCCCCCTGCCAGTAGAGATGGGCTGGAGCTACAGGTCCAGCACAAACTCCCTGCCAGTAGAGGGGGGCTGGGTCTACAGGTCCAACACCAACCCCCTGCCAGTAGAGGGAGACTGGAGCTACAGGTCCATCACCAACCCCCCCCCCCCCCCGGCCAGTAGAGAGGGGCCGGAGCTACAGGTCCAGCACCAACCCTGCCAGTAGAGGGGGGGTTGGAGCTACAAGTCCAGCACCAACCCCCTGCCAGTAGAAGAGGGCTGGAGCTACAGGACCAGAATAAACCCTCTGCCAATAGAGGGGGCTGGAGCTATAGGTCCAGCACCAACCCCTGCCAGTAAAGGGGGGCTGGAGCTACAGGTCCAACACCAACCCCCTGCAGTAGAGGGAGACTGGAGCTACAGGTCCAGCACCAACCCCCTGCCAGTAGAGGGAATGCTGGAAGTACAGGTCCAGCACCAACCCCCTGCCAGTAGAGGGGGGTTGGACGTACAGGTCCAGCACCAACCCCCTGCCAGTAGAAGAGGGCTGGAGCTTCAGGTCCAGCACCAACCCTCTGTCAGTAGAGGGGGGCTGGAGCTACAGGTCTAGCACCAACCCCCTGCCAGTATAGAAGGGCTGGAGCTACAGGTCCAGCACCAACTCCTGCCTGTAGAGGGGGGGGGGGCTGTAGCTACAAGTCCATCACCAACCCCCTGCCAATAGAGGGGGGCCTGGACCTCCACGTCCAGCACCAACCCCCTGCCAGTAGAGGGGGGTGGAGCTACAGGTCCAGCACCAACCCCCTGCCAGTAGAGGGAGGCTGGAGCTACAGGTCCAGCACCAACCCCCTGCCAGTAGAAGAGGGCTGGAGCTACAGGTCCAGAATAAACCCTCTGCCAGAAGAGGGGGGCTGGAGCTACAGGTCCAGCACCAACCCCCTGCCAGTAGAGGGGGGCTGAAGCTACAGGTCCAGCATCAACCCCCTGCCAGTAGAGGGAGGCTGGAGCTACAGGTCCAGCGCCAACCTTTTGCCAGATGTGGGTGGAGGGGGGGGGCTGGAGCTACAGGTACCGCACCATCCCCCTGCCAGTAGAGGGGGCTGGAGCTACAGGACCAACCCCCTGCCAGTAGAAGGGGGCTGGAGCTACAGGTCCATCACCAACCCCCTGCCGGTAGAGGGGGGGCTGGAGCTTCAGGTGCAGCACCAACCCCCTGCCAGTAGAGGGGGGGCTGGATCTTCAGGTGCAGCACCAACCCTCTGCCAGTAGAGGGGGGCTGAAGCTACAGGTCCAGCACAAACCACCTGCCAGTAGAGGGTGAGGGCTGGAGCTACAGGTCCAGCACCAACCCCCTGCCAGTAGAGGGGGGCTGGAGCTTCAGGTCCAGCACCAACCCCCTGCCAGTAGAGGGAGGCTGGAGTTCAGGTCCAGCACCAACTCCCTGCCAGTGGAGGGAGGCTGGAGTTACAGGTCCAGCACCAACCCCCTGCCAGCATAGGGGGGGGGGGCTGGAGCTTCAGGTCCAGCACCAACTCCCTGCCAGTAGAGAGGGGGCTGGAGCTACAGGTCCAGCACCAACCCCCTGCCAGTAGAGGGGGGCAGGTGCTACAGGTCCAGCACCAACCCTCTGCCAGTAGAGGGGGGCAGGTGCTACAGGTCCAGCGCCAACCCCCTGCCAGTAGAGGGGGCTGGAGCTACAGGTCCAGCACCAACCTCCTGCCAGTAGAGGGAGGCTGGAGTTACAGGTCCAGCACCAACTCCCTCCCAGTAAAGGATGGCTGGAGCTACAGGTCCAGCACCAACCCCCCCTGCCAGTAGAGGGGGGGGCTGGAGCTACAGGTCCAGCACTAACACCCTGCCAGTAGAGGGTGAGGGCTGGAGCTACAGGTCCAGCACCAACCCCCTGCCAGTAGAAGGGGGCTGGAGCTACAGGTCCAGCACCAACCCCCTGCCAGTAGAGGGGGGCTGGAGCTACAAGTCCAGCACTAACACCCTGCCAGTAGAGGGTGAGGGCTGGAGCTACAGGTCCACCACCAACCCCCTGCCAGTAGAGGGTGAGGGCTGGAGCTACAGGTCCAGCACCAACCCCCTGCCTGTGGTGGGGGGGCTGGAGCTACAGGTCCAGCACCAACCCCCTGCCAGTAGAAGGGGGCTGGAGCTACAGGTCCAGCACCAACCCCCTGCCAGTAGAGGGGGGCTGGAGCTACAAGTCCAGCACTAACACCCTGCCAGTAGAGGGTGAGGGCTGGAGCTACAGGTCCACCACCAACCCCCTGCCAGTAGAGGGTGAGGGCTGGAGCTACAGGTCCAGCACCAACCCCCTGCCAGTGGTGGGGGGGCTGGAGCTACAGGTCCAGCACCAACCCCCTGCCAGTAGAAGGGGGCTGGAGCTACAGGTCCAGCACCAACCCCCTGCCAGTAGAGGGGGGCTGGAGCTACAAGTCCAGCACTAACACCCTGCCAGTAGAGGGTGAGGGCTGGAGCTACAGGTCCACCACCAACCCCCTGCCAGTAGAGGGTGAGGGCTGGAGCTACAGGTCCAGCACCAACCCCCTGCCAGTGGTGGGGGGGCTGGAGCTACAGGTCCAGCACTGTAGCTCCAAAAAATTATAGGCCAGTTGCACTAACATCACATATAATAAAAGTGTTTGAAAGAGTGGTTAGGAATCAAATTTCTAGTTTTATGGAAAACAATGAATTGCACAATTCAGGACAACATGGATTTAGAGCAAAAAGATCCTGTCTGTCACAGTTACTCAACCACTATGACAAAATCACAGAAGCCCTAGAAGAAAAGCAAAATGCAGATGTTGTATACACAGACTTTGCAAAGACGTTCGACAAATGTGACCATGGGGTGATAGCTCACAAAATGAGGTCAATAGGAATAACTGGAAAAGTAGGACGCTGGATACTCAATTTCCTGTCGAACAGAACACAAAGAGTAACAGTCAATCAGATAAAATCGAGTCCAAGCGATGTTAAAAGCTCTGTACCTCAAGGTACAGTCCTTGCACCGCTACTGTTCCTTATTCTCATATCTGATATAGACAAAAATACACGTCACAGCTTCGTGTCGTCCTTTGCAGATGACACAAAAATCAGCATAAAAATTACCTCTGCTGAAGACATTGAAAAACTACAAGCAGATGTCAACAAAGTTTTCGATTGGGCAGCAGAAAATAACATGATGTTTAACAGTGATAAATTTCAGGTACTCAGGTATGGCAAAAATGAGGATCTGAAACATAATACAGGGTACAAAACACAATCGAATCTTCCCATAGTAGAAAAACAGCATGTCAAGGATTTGGGAATAATGATGTCTGACGATCTAACGTTTAGGGAGCATAACCAAGCAAATATCGCGTCAGCCAGAAAAATGATCGGATGGATTACAAGAACTTTCAAATCCAGGGATCCCATCACAATGGTTGTACTCTTCAAGTCACTTGTGTTGTCCCGTCTCGAGTACTGCTCAGTACTCACTTCCCCCTTCAGAGCAGGAGAGATTGCTGAAATAGAGAGAATACAAAGAACATATATGGCACGCATAGACGAGATAAAACACCTAAATTATTGGGATCATCTCAAAGCTCTCCAAATGTACTCTCTAGAAAGGAGACGAGAGAGGTACCAAATAATATACACATGGAAAATACTGGAGGGTCAGGTCCCAAATCTACACAATAAAATAACAACGTACTGGAGTGAACGATATGGAAGAAAATGCAAGATTGAACCAGTGAAGAGCAGGGGTGCCATAGGCACAATCAGAGAACACTGTATAAACATCAGAGGTCCGTGGTTGTTCAACGTCCTCCAAGCGACTAAAAGAAATATTGTCGGAACAACCGTGGACACCTTCAAGAGAAAACTGGATGGTTTTTTTAAGAGAAATTCCGGATCAGCCTGGCTGTGGTGGGTATGTGTCCCTGCGGGCCGCTCCAAGCAACAGCCTGGTGGACCAGACTCTCACAAGTCGAGCCTGGCCTCGGGCCGGGCTTGGGGAGTAGAAGAACTCCCAGAACCCCATCAACCAGGTATCAACCAGGTACCAACCCCCTGCCAGTGGAGGGGAGGCTGGAGCTACAGGTCCAGCACCAACCTCTTGCCAGTAGAGGGTGTATGGAGCTACAGGTCCATCACAAACCCATTGGCATTAGAGGAGGGATGGAGCAATAGGTCCAGCACCAACCTCCTGCCTGTAGGGGGGGGGGCTGGAGCTACAGGTCGACTACGAACCCCCTGCCAGTAGAGGGGGGCTGGACCTACAGGTCCAGCACCAACCCCCTGCCAGTAGAGGGGGGCTGGAGCTACAGGTCCAGCACCATTCCCCTGCCAGTGGAGGGGGGCTGGAGCTACAGGTCCAGCACCAATCCCCTGCCAGTAGAGTGGGGCTGGAACTACAGGTCCAGCATCAACCCCCTGCCAGTAGATGGTGGGCTGGAGCTACAGGTCCAACACCAACCCTCCTGCCAGTAGATGGTGGGCTGGAGCTACAGGTCCAGCACCAACCCCCCTGCCAGTAGAAGGGGGGCTGGAGCTACAGGTTCAGCACCAACCCCCTGCTAGTGGAGCGGAGGCTGGAGCTACAGGTCCAGCACCAACCCCCTGCCAGTAGAGGGTGGATGGAGCTACAGGTCCATCACAAACCCCTTGGCAATAGAGGGGGGCTGGAGATACAGATCCAGCACCAACCCCCTGCCAGTAGAGGGGGCTGGAGCTACAGGGCCAACCCCCTGCCAGTAGAGGGGGGCTGGAGCTACAAGTTCAGCACCAACCCCCTGCCAGTAGAGGGGGGCTGAAGCTACAGGTCCAGCACCAACCCCCCCCCCCTGCCAGTAGGGGGGAGGGGCTGGAGCTACAGGTTCAGCACCAACCCCCTGCCAGTAGAGGGGGGGCTGGAGCTTCAGGTCCAGCACCAACCCCCTGCCAGTAGAGGGGGGGGGGCTGGAATTACAGGTCCAGCATCAACCCCCCCCCTCCCCTGCCAGTAGAGGAGGGCTGGAGCTACAGGTCCAGCACCAACCCCCTGCCAGTAGATGGGGGGGGAGGAGCTACAGGTCCAGCACCAACCCCTTTCCTGTAGAGGAGGGGGGCTGGAGCTACAGGTCCAGCACCAACACCCTGCCAGTAGATGGGGGGGGCTGGAGCTACAGGTCCAGCACCAACCCCCTGCCAGGAGAGGTGGGGGCTGGAGTTACAGGTCCAGCACCAACCCCCTGCCAGTAGAGGGTGGATGGAGCTACAGGTCCATCACAAACCCCTTGACAATAGAGGGGGGCTGGAGATACAGGTCCAGCACCAACCCCCTGCCAGTAGAGGGGGCTGGAGCTACAGGGCCAACCCCCTGCCAGTAGAGGGGGGCTGGAGCTACAAGTTCAGCACCAACCCCCCCCCTGCCAGTATGGGGGAGGGGCTGGAGCTACAGGTTCAGCACCAACCCCCTGCCAGTAGAGGGGGGGCTGGAGCTACAGGTCCAGCACCAACCCCCTGCCAGTAGAGGGGGGGCTGGAATTACAGGTCCAGCATCAACCCCCCCCCCCTCCCCTGCCAGTAGAGGAGGGCTGGAGCTACAGGTCCAGCACCAACCCCCTGCCAGTAGATGGGGGGGGGGAGCTACAGGTCCAGCACCAACCCCTTTCCTGTAGAGGGGGGGGGCTGGAGCTACAGGTCCAGCACCAACACCCTGCCAGTAGATGGGGGGGGGGGCTGGAGCTACAGGTCCAGCACCAACCCCCTGCCAGTAGAGGAGAGCTGAAGCTACAGGTCCAGCACCAACCCCCTGCTAGGAGAGGGGGGCTGGAGCTACAGGTCTAGCACCAACCCCCTGCTAGTAGAGGGGGAAGGGGTGGGAGCTACAGGTCCAGCACCAACCCCTTTCCTGTAGAGGGGGGGGCTGGAGCTACAGATCCAGCACCAACACCCTGCCAGTGGAGGAGGGCTGGAGCTACAGGTCCAGCACCAACCCCTTGCCAGGAGAGGGGGGCTGGAGCTACAGGTCCAGCACCAAACCCCTGCCAGTAGAGGGGGGCTGGAGCTGCAGGTCCAGCACCAACCCCCTGCCAGGAGAGGGGGGCTGGAGCTACAGGTCCAGCACAAACCCCCTGCCAGGAGAAGGGGGCTGGAGCTACAGGTCCAGCACCAACACCCCTGACAGTAGAGGGGGAAGGCTGGAGCTACAGGTCCTGCACCAACCCCCTGCCAGTAGAGGGTGGCGGCTGAAGCTACAGGTCCAGCACGAACCCCCTGCCAGTAGTGGGTAGCTGGAGCTACAGGTCCAGTGTTAACCCCCTGCCAGTAGAGGTGGCCTGGAGCTACAGGTCCAGCACCAACCCCCTGCCAGTAGAGGGGGGCTGGAGCTACAGGTTCAGCCCCAATCCCCTGCCAGGAGAAGGGGGCTGGAGCTACAGGTCCAGCACCAACGCCCTGCCAGTAGAGTGGGTTTCGAGCTACAGGTCCAGTGCCGACCCCCTGCCAGTATAGGAGGGTTAGAGATTCAGGTCCAGCACCAACCCCCTGCCAGTAGGGGAGGGCTGAAGCTACAGGTCCAGCACCAACGCCCTGCCAGTAGAGTGGGTTTCGAGCTACAGGTCCAGCACCAATCCCCTGCCAGTAGAGGGGGGCTGGAGCTACAGGTTCAGCAACAACCCCCTGCCAGTAGAGAGGGGCTGGGGCTACAGGTTCAGCACCAACCCCCTGCCAGTAGAGGGGGGCTGGAGCTACAGGCCCAGCACCAACCCCCTGCCAGTAGAGGAGGGCTGAAGCTACAGGTCCAGCAACAACGCCCTGCCAGTAGAGTGGGTTTCGAGCTACAGGTCCAGCACCAACCCCCTGCCAGTAGAGGGGGGCTGGAGCTACAGGTTCAGCACCAACCCCCATGCCAGTAGAGGAGTGTTGAAGCTACAGGTCCAGCACCAACACCCTGCCAGTAGAGTTGGCTGGAGCTACATGTCCAGCACCAACCCCCTGCCAGTAGAGGGGGGCTGGAGCTACAGGTCCAACACCAAACCCCTGCCAGGAGAAGGGGGCTGGAGCTACAGGTCCACCACCAACCCCCTACCAGTCGAGGGGGGCTGGGGCTTCAGATCCAGCACCAACCCCTTGCCAGGAGAAGGGGCCTGGAGCTACAGGTCCAGCACCAACCCCCTGCCAGTAGAGGGGGGCTGGAGCTACAGGTTCAGCACAACACTCCTGCCATTAGAGGAGGGCTGGAGCTACAGGTCCAGCACCAACCCCCTGCCAGTAGAGGGGGGGCTGGAGCTGCAGGTCCAGCACCAACCCCCTGCCAGTAGATGGGGGCTGGAGCTACAGGTCCAGCACCGACCCTCCTGCCAGTAGAGGAGGGGTGGAGATTCAGGGCCAGCACCAACCCCCGCCCAGTAGAAGGGGGGCTGGAGCTACAGGTCCAGCACCAACCCCCTGCCAGTAGAGGGGGGGCTGGAGCTACAGGTCCAGCACCAACCCCCTGCCAGTAGAGAGGGGGCTGGAGCTACAGGTCCAGCACCAACCCCCTGCCAGTAGAGGAGGGGCTGGAGCTACAGGTCCAGCACCAACCCCCTGCCAGTAGAGGGGGGGCTGGAGCTACTGGTCCAGCACCAACCCCCTGCCAGTAGAGGGGGGGCTGGAGCTACAGGTCCAGCACCAACCCCCTGCCAGTAGGGGGTGCTGGAGGTACAGGTCCAGCATAATGGGGCTGACACTGACCACAGGTGATAATGGGGCTGACACTGACCACAGGTGATAATGGGGCTGACACTGACCACAGGTGATAATGGGGCTGACACTGATCACAGGTGATAATGGTGCTGACACTGTCCACAGGTGATAATGGGGCTGACACTGTCCACAGGTGATAATGGGGCTGACACTGACCACAGGTGATAATGGAGCTGACACTGACCACAGGTGATAATGGTGCTGACACTGTCCACAGGTGATAATGGGGCTGACACTGACCACAGGTGATAATGGTGCTGACACTGACCACAGGTGATAATGGTGCTGACACTGACCACATGTGATAATGGGGCTGACACTGACCACAGGTGATAATGGGGCTGACACTGTCCACATGTGATAATGGGGCTGACACTGACCACAGGTGATAATGGTGCTGACACTGACCACAGGTGATAATGGTGCTGACACTGACCACAGGTGATAATGGGGCTGACACTGACCACAGGTGATAATGGGGGTGACACTGACCACAGGTGATAATGGTGCTGACACTGACCACAGGTGATAATGGTGCTGACACTGACCACAGGTGATAATGGGGCTGACACTGACCACAGGTGATAATAGGGCTGACACTGACCACAGGTGATAATGGTGCTGACACTGACCACAGGTGATAATGGTGCTGACACTGACCACAGGTGATAATGGAGCTGACACTGAAAACAGGTGATAATGGTGCTGACACTGTCCACAGGTGATAATGGGGCTGACACTGACCACAGGTGATAATGGTGCTGACACTGACCACAGGTGATAATGGTGCTGACACTGACCACATGTGATAATGGGGCTGACACTGACCACAGGTGATAATGGGGCTGACACTGACCACAGGTGATAATGGAGCTGACACTGACCACAGGTGATAATGGTGCTGACACTGTCCACAGGTGATAATGGGGCTGACACTGACCACAGGTGATAATGGTGCTGACACTGACCACAGGTGATAATGGTGCTGACACTGACCACATGTGATAATGGGGCTGACACTGACCACAGGTGATAATGGGGCTGACACTGTCCACATGTGATAATGGGGCTGACACTGACCACAGGTGATAATAGTGCTGACACTGACCACAGGTGATAATGGTGCTGACACTGACCACAGGTGATAATGGGGCTGACACTGACCACAGGTGATAATGGGGCTGACACTGACCACAGGTGATAATGGTGCTGACACTGACCACAGGTGATAATGGTGCTGACACTGACCACAGGTGATAATGGGGCTGACACTGACCACAGGTGATAATAGGGCTGACACTGACCACAGGTGATAATGGTGCTGACACTGACCACAGGTGATAATGGTGCTGACACTGACCACAGGTGATAATGGGGCTGACACTGACCACAGGTGATAATGGGGCTGACACTGTCCACAGGTGATAATGGGGCTGACACTGACCACAGGTGATAATGGTGCTGACACTGACCACAGGTGATAATGGGGCTGACACTGTCCACAGGTGATAATGGGGCTGACACTGACCACAGGTGATAATGGTGCTGACACTGTCCACATGTGATAATGGGGCTGACACTGACCACAGGTGATAATGGGGCTGACACTGACCACATGTGATAATGGGGCTGACACTGACCACAGGTGATAATGGGGCTGACACTGTCCACATGTGATAATGGGGCTGACACTGACCACAGGTGATAATGGTGCTGACACTGACCACAGGTGATAATGGTGCTGACACTGACCACAGGTGATAATGGGGCTGACACTGACCACAGGTGATAATGGGGCTGACACTGACCACAGGTGATAATGGTGCTGACACTGACCACAGGTGATAATGGTGCTGACACTGACCACAGGTGATAATGGGGCTGACACTGACCACAGGTGATAATAAGGCTGACACTGACCACAGGTGATAATGGTGCTGACACTGACCACAGGTGATAATGGTGCTGACACTGACCACAGGTGATAATGGGGCTGACACTGACCACAGGTGATAATGGGGCTGACACTGTCCACAGGTGATAATGGGGCTGACACTGACCACAGGTGATAATGGTGCTGACACTGACCACAGGTGATAATGGGGCTGACACTGTCCACAAGTGATAATGGGGCTGACACTGACCACAGGTGATAATGGTGCTGACACTGTCCACATGTGATAATGGGGCTGACACTGACCACAGGTGATAATGGGGCTGACACTGTCCACAGGTGATAATGGGGCTGACACTGACCACAGGTGATAATGGTGCTGACACTGACCACAGGTGATAATGGTGCTGACACTGACCACAGGTGATAATAGGGCTGACACTGTCCACAGGTGATAATGGGGCTGACACTGTCCACATGTGATAATGGGGCTGACACTGTCCACAGGTGATAATGGGGCTGACACTGTCCACAGGTGATAATGGGGCTGACACTGACCACAGGTGATAATGGTGCTGACACTGTCCACAGGTGATAATAGGGCTGACACTGTCCACAGGTGATAATAGGGCTGACACTGTCCACAGGTGATAATGGGGCTGACACTGTCCACAGGTGATAATGGGGCTGACACTGTCCACAGGTGATAATAGGGCTGACACTGTCCACAGGTGATAATAGGGCTGACACTGTCCACAGGTGATAATGGGGCTGACACTGTCCACATGTGATAATGGGGCTGACACTGACCACAGGTGATAATGGTGCTGACATTGACCACAGGTGATAATGGGGCTGACACTGTCCACAGGTGATAATGGGGCTGACATTGACCACATGTGATAATGGGGCTGACACTGACCACAGGTGATAATGGGGCTGACACTGTCCACAGGTGATAATGGGGCTGACACTGTCCACAGGTGATAATGGGGCTGACATTGACCACATGTGATAATGGGGCTGACACTGACCACAGGTGATAATGGGGCTGACACTGTCCACAGGTGATAATGGGGCTGACACTGTCCACAGGTGATAATGGGCCTGACACTGTCCACAGGTGATAATGGGGCTGACACTGACCACAGGTGATAGTGGGGCTGACACTGACCACAGGTGATAATGGTGCTGACACTGACCACAGGTGATAATGGGGCTGACACTGTCCACAGGTGATAATGGGGCTGACATGGACCACATGTGATAATGGGGCTGACACTGACCACAGGTGATAATGGGGCTGACACTGTCCACAGGTGATAATGGGGCTGACACTGTCCACAGGTGATAATGGGGCTGACATTGACCACATGTGATAATGGGGCTGACACTGACCACAGGTGATAATGGGGCTGACACTGTCCACAGGTGATAATGGGGCTGACACTGTCCACAGGTGATAATGGGCCTGACACTGTCCACAGGTGATAATGGGGCTGACACTGACCACAGGTGATAATGGGGCTGACACTGACCACAGGTGATAATGGGGCTGACACTGTCCACAGGTTGAGGACCTCCGCAGGATGAGGGAGCCCGTCAAGAGGCTGGTGGAGGCTGGCCGGGTGTTGGCCGTCCAGGGAGACCAAGATGGCCGCCGCTCCGCCAGGATAACTCTACAAGACGGACTGCTGTACCTCCACCCACTCCTGCGTCAGCCCACGCCCGCCCACGCCCACACCCTCCAGGTTACTTTATTACACCCACTAGTCTTACTGACATTACTGACTACTGAGTTTTGATAACTAATATGATAACATTTTGTTATACAGTTACCAGCATGATTTATTTCATTTTCTGCAGGAGAGTGAGGTTGTGGGCGTGCTGGACCCCTCCTGCACCCTGGTGTTCCTTGACCTCGGGTGGGCGGGGTCAACAAGAGGGCGGGTCACCATCCGGCTGACCCCTGACACACCGCTGGCCAGACAGTTTGTGTTGTTGTGTACGGGCCAGCGGGGCCACACCTTCCGCAACACTAAACTGTTGGAGGTGTGGCACAAGGGTCAGCCAGATGAGTATGTGGTGGGCGGAGACTACGAGAGTAATGATGGTAAGGGAGGAGCCCCACTGCTGCCTGACCTCCAGGGGCAGTACCGGGAGTCAGGCCGGGCAGGAGCTGTGTTGTGCTGCGATGATCCGGGGGGTCCCAGGAGTGCCCAGTTCATCATCACCACCAGGGACCGCCAGGATGGTCGCCAGTGGTTTGATGCCTTCGGTGACGTGGTGAGCGGCCTGGATGTGGTGAGGGCAGCAGTCAACCACAGTGACATTACGGAGGTGACTGTGGTGGACTGTGGTGTTGTGCTGCCACTCTAGTTCACTGTACCATCACCATCACTACTGTGGTGTTGTGCTGCCACTCGAGTTCACTGTACCATCACTACTGTGGTGTTGTGCTGCCACTCTAGTTCACTGTACCATCACCATCACTACTGTGGTGTTGTGCTGCCACTCTAGTTCACTGTACCATCACCATCACTACTGTGGTGTTGTGCTGCCACTGTAGTTCACTGTACCACCACCATCACTACTGTGGTGTTGTGCTGCCACTAGTTCACTGTACCACCATCACTCCTGTGGTGTTGTGCTGCCACTGTAGTTCACTGTACCATCACCATCACTACTGTGGTGTTGTGCTGCCACTCTAGTTCACTGTACCATCACCATCACTAATGTGGTGTTGTGCTGCCACTCTAGTTCACTGTACCATCACCATCACTACTGTGGTGTTGTGCTGCCACTGTAGTTCACTGTACCACCACCATCACTACTGTGTTGTTGTGCTGCCACTCTAGTTCACTGTACCACCATCACTCCTGTGGTGTTGTGCTGCCACTGTAGTTCACTGTACCATCACCATCACTACTGTGGTGTTGTGCTGCCACTCTAGTTCACTGTACCACCACCATCACTACTGTGGTGTTGTGCTGCCACTCTAGTTCACTGTACCACCACCATCACTACTGTGGTGTTGTGCTGCCACTCTAGTTCACTGTACCACCGCTATCACTACTGTGGTGTTGGGCTGCCACTCTAGTTCACTGTACCACCACCATCACTACTGTGGTGTTGTGCTGCCACTCTAGTTCACTGTACCACCACCATCACTACTGTGGTGTTGTGCTGCCACTCTAGTTTACTGTACCACCGCCATCACTACTGTGGTGTTGTGCTGCCACTCTAGTTCACTGTACCACCACCATCACTACTGTGGTGTTGTGCTGCCACTCTAGTTCACTGTACCACCACCATCACTACTGTGGTGTTGTGCTGCCACTCTAGTTCACTGTACCACCACCATCACTACTGTGGTGTGTGTTCACTGTACCACCACCATCACTACTGTGGTGTTGTGCTGCCACTCTAGTTCACTGTACCACCACCATCACTACTGTGGTGTTGTGCTGCCACTCTAGTTCACTGTACCACCACCATCACTACTGTGGTGTTGTGCTGCCACTCTAGTTCACTGTACCACCACCATCACTACTGTGGTGTTGTGCTGCCTCTCTAGTTCACTGTACCACCATCATCACTACTGTGGTGTTGTGCTGCCTCTCTAGTTCACTGTACCACCATCATCACCACCACTCCTGCATCACCCTGAACTGCGTATTTTGATGACAATGTAGTTTAAGGACAGACCTTTATCACTATATCATCATAACTTCACTATCCTTGGTGTTTAACACTTTGGTATCATATACCTGACAATCACGGCTGTATCACCATCAATGCTATATCTTCTCAGTACTGTAACCTATCATTGCTGTATCACTATAGCTTCACTATCACCTCTATATATCACCATCACCTCAGGCCCCACACTTGGGGTCATATACTGACCATGTTGAGTAACAAATTGTTGGTATCACTATGACAGCTGTTGTCACTGTTATATCACCAATAGCTCACTATCACATAACACTATCATTGCTACACCAACATCATTTCACTGTCTCTGCATTATCACCTCACACTGATATTTTTTCCTCCTTACATTCACTGATATATCACTATCATTGCTACAACACCAATACCTTACTGTCACTGCTATATCACCACCATACTATCACAGTTATATCACAATCACTCAGGTGTGTTGTGATATTACCATACTGGTCCGTGGTGTGTTGTGATATTAACATACTGGTCCATGGTGTGTTGTGATATTACCATACTGGACCATGGTGTGTTGTGATATTACCATACTGGTCCATGGTGTGTTGTGATATTACCATACTGGTCCATGGTGTGTTGTGATATTACCATACTGGACCATGGTGTGTTGTGATATTACCATACTGGTCCATGGTGTGTTGTGATATTACCATACTGGTCCATGGTGTGTTGTGATATTACCATACTGGACCATGGTGTGTTGTGATATTACCATACTGGTCCATGGTGTGTTGTGATATTACCATACTGGTCCATGGTGTGTTGTGATATTACCATACTGGTCCATGGTGTGTTGTGATATTACCATACTGGACCATGGTGTGTTGTGATATTACCATACTGGACCATGGTGTGTTGTGATATTACCATTCTGGTCCATAGTGTGTTGTGATATTACCATACTGGACCATGGTGTGTTGTGATATTACCATACTGGTCCATGGTGTATTGTAATATTACCATATGGGTGTGAGGTGGTGTTATGACCACACATACACCAGTATGATCATACTGTAGCTGGTGTATGATGTGCTCAAACTGTATAGTGATGTCTTGGCTGATTAGCCTAGTATCACGAATATTAATTTATGTAGTTATTCTTTTTTCGACAACACACTAGTATTAAATGTGTATTGCCAATGTATGCCACATATATCTATGTATATTATATATCTGTACCATAACTCCTTGCCATGTATTTGTGGATATATATTAGAAGTCTAGTGAATAGCAGTAGCCTAATGTCATGTACCTTGAAAAACATCCGTATATGCTTGTATTATGGAATGCTACATAATGCTGTATAGGAAATATTATATGAACTATGATGGAGAATGTATAAATTTAGGTCTCGGATGTATTATTGTCATGTATACTGTGTAATTTCCCTTTCATTATTGTTCATTGCATTGTTCTCTAACATTAAATTAGATTTTGGCACTGTGAGATGTATACCACATAGACATGGTTTTGATACACGTTGTGTATATATATACTTTATATTGTATTAATGTATACTTATGTATAATGGCTGGCGGGCAGACGTCTTGAAATCCTCCCTTAACCCCTCCTCTCCTCTCCCGCCAGTGTTACCATGTCTTGCTAATATGAATTCTTTGTTCACATATTTTTATATCATGATATAATCTTTAATGTACTGATATGTATTATTAGGTAAGGTTGTGAATTATAGTCTTTATTTTGTTGATATATGAATTACAAGTTCTTGATGGAGATATGTCTGTATATGAGCTTGAGATATTTGAAAGAGAGGAGTCAGTTGACTCATAGAGGTGGATACAGTGTCGCTCCCGGCCAGCATGGCTCTGGGCGGTCACTCTTTGATTGTCTCAGTTGAGCGCATGTGTTGCCGCTACGGTCCGGGTTTTGTGACCTTATTTGTGTCATTTGACTGCTAGGATATTTGTCATGTTGCAGTAATGTATACCATGGATCAGTTCTACCATTGTGCATCCTTTATACCAGGTGATAGGTGCTGTTATATATCTTAGTGAGGTGGGTACCTGAGGATCTTAAGTGATGCCATTGTGCTGTATATGATATTGATTCCTCATACCTCATTTGTTAATGGTTGTGACACCACCACCACCACCCTGTATTGGTATTAGCAGCATAATAGGCGCTAGTGTCCCACTGCGCCACGATAGAGCCTGGCGTCAGCTAGTGCTGATTGTATGCAGTTTTGAGACCTGTTGATGATCATGCCCAGCTTTGAGAAGCTGGATAAATCATTGAGTGTGAGTTTATAGATTGTATTCTTTTTTATGTTATGTTCATTTATGTTAATGCCCAGTAAACTGGTATATTTTTTGTTAGCCTTTCACTCCCCTAGACACTTATTGATATTTGGCAAGTCTATGTTTTCCATTGATCTCCACTGAAGCCTGACCAGGATTTTCACACAATTCCCCCATGCCTGATTTTGTGTCGTGGCCTGATTTTCTGGGGTGTGCGCGTGGGAATACCCACCACATAGGTTCGAATCCTCATCACGGCTCCTAAGGATTTTCTCACTAATTTAATTATTCCCATCCTGATTTGTATCTATATGTATTCGAGAAATAGTGATGGGCTTTAATTACTCTCGGTTCACTTCCACACCTGCAGAGGTAGGAAATAAACTCCCAAGTCAAAATATAGAACATTTAATACAAATAAATGACATTGGCAAATATTGATGTTAACTGAGGCTGGACCCACAACCCCTCAGTGTACTCTTCTTGAACTCTCCTCAACACTTCCGTTACACCATGTCACAAACATGTTGTTAATTGTCTTATATCACACGTGACTGTCTCCTCTGTAACTGAGGTGAACCTTTGGTCAAAACTGTACATACAACTAATGTGTTCAATATCTTCACCACATAACCTTCACTTCCTGCCCAAAAATAGTTCCCAATAAATCAACATATGGTCAAACACTCCACATAATGGACAACAATAAATGGGTACACTAACTTGCACATATATGTCTAAAATTGGTAAGTCCCTTGACGATTGTTCATCAATAACATTACCTGAGGTAATTAAGATCAGCCATTCTCGACATCAAGACAAAAGAATATTACATGCATGGAAAGGTATGAGCAGTTGGTCATAGGAGACACTGCTAACGACCCGTTGTTGAGTGCCTTAAACACTCCACTGGGATGTTGGGGCAATGTTTACACTGATGCATCTGGCAGCGTGGCGCCTCCCTTGCTGGCTGAGACCCAGTAACAGTCTGGGCTTCACACTCTCCTCCAAATATATCAACCCAGCCTCTTGTTTACACACTCCTTTTGTAACTGTGTGCACCTGTATACTGCTGTGGGAGTGGACGGGATTCGAGGGAAAGACCCGGCTTAAAAAAGGTGAAACGTATAAGAGTCAATATCTTCACTAGTTTATAATCACATCTTCCCCGTTCTAGTTCTCTTCACACAATGGGACTTTCCACCTGCAGAGTCCATAATGATGTAATTTAAGAAGAAGGTTTTGGTGGTTGACAGTGTCAAAACCCGTACGCAGGTCCACAAATAACCCAACAGGGAACTCATTTTTATCAAGAGCTGCATGTATCAAGTTAATGACACTAATAAGTGCATCGTTAGTGCTTTTTTTGGGGGGGGGGGGTCTGAAGCCTTATTGACACGAGATAAGTTCTGTATATTGTGTTTGGCTAGATAAGAGTAAAGCTGCTTGTAGATTAGTTTTTCAAATATTTTTGACAAGTTTGACAGAATTGATATAGGTCTGAAGTTGTTGACATCAGTGAGATCACCACATTTGTGGACAGGGGTTACTCTCGCTTTTTTTAGAATATCTGGAAAGATTTGGAGTTTAAGTGACTTGTTGTAGAGCAATGCAATGGCAGGAGCTAAAGATCTGGAGGCCTTTTTTTGTAAATTAGAGTTGGTATCTCCTCAAGGGCACTAGACTTGGTTTTAGGGGAAAGGATTATCTCATTAACATAAGCGGAATTAGCAGGCATTAGGTACAGAGACTGTGGATAGTTACTTGTAAGATAGTCCTGAACATTAGTCGTGGAAGATGGAATATCATTAGCAAGAGATGACCCAATGGTTGAGAAGAACCTATTGAATTCAATAGCACTTTCAGAGGCTGAAAGCAGACTATCGTTATTGGACAGGAGTATTGGTTTGTTATATGAAATCCTTTTTTTAATCCAATATTTGTGAAATTGTGCTCCATGTTTTCTTAATGTTGCCCTATGTTTGGGTAAATTTATCTTCGTAGTATTTAATTTTGGCTCCTCTAATTATTTTAGATAGCAATGATGAGTAATTCTTTGAAAATTCTTTGGAGACGAGTCCTAACTTATACTTCTTCTCAAAGTCATGTTTTTTATTAACAGATTTAAGTATCCCCTTTGTAAGCCAAGGATTTTTTAGCCATTTAGTTGTGACTTGTTTCGTTAGCATAGGACAGTGGGTGTTATAAAGGCTATGTTTTTTTAAGAAATAATTGCACTGCTAGGTTGATGTCCACTATGTTACCTAATTCGGTCTCCCAGTTGATATTAGCTGCAGCAGTTATAAAATTGCCTATAGAAGTTTCATTGTGCAGCCAAAAGGTTATCTTCCATGTATCTAGAGGTGGTTTGTTAATGTTAGTTAGGAGAAATGTGGGGTAATGGTCTGTTGTGCTATCGATGATTATCCCTGAAGTAAGCGGAGAGAAGTAAGTTGGTCCAGATGTTGGTATTGGTATTTGTATATCCTTTTCTTTACTGTGGGAGTAGTGAAAACTGTCTTCAAATGGTAATGAAGCAAAAACCTCCTACACTTTCCCTCTCAACTGACCTTGTATTATAGCCACCCCAAGAGTCCTATGGCCATTTCAGACTAGTAGCTAATTTTGCAAAGTGCAGTAAAAATAATTTGGGGTCCTTCTCATTAAACTGGGGTAGTTCAAACCCCTCTAGGAAAATATATGCCACAACCGGAAGAACCATTACTACCAGCAGATGCAGTAGTAACCAGCTTTTTCACTTCTAGCCAAATCTGAGCCTCAGCCATCTGCTGTTTAATTCTAAGTGACTCTAACTCTATTTCTCTCTTCTTAGTTTCTTCCTCTTTCTGCTTAGTTTCTTCTTCTCCCCTGAGTTTAGCTACCTCTAACTCAGCTTCTCCCTGTTTAGTGTCCTCTTCACACTTAAATTTCCCCGAGTTCAATTTGTCTGAACTAAAGTTCTAATTCCTGTCTTCTGATTCTAGCTGCATTCTCAGCCTCATCAGGGTAAGCCTCTAACACCTCATCATCTAACATACTATCTTCTACCAGATGGAAAAATATGGTTCTCAATAATTTATATTTAGTCATTCTAGGCACAACATCCAGCTCTAGGATCTTACCCATACAAGTAAGTAATTATCAAAACAAGGCACCAAACCGGGAAGGCTATGTAGCACCATCAAATGTGCGGAATAATCAGAGGGCGCTAAATATCACCAAGGATGCCAATACGAGAACAGAAACGCATAAGGCGAACGATATCAAAAGTATCCGAGTCACCAAGAATTCTATTGAGGGACAGGTGACCGCGAGGGGCGGTCGGAAAGCAAGACACACGCTCGTCCCGGAAGTCAGGACATTCAAGAAGGACATGCACGACTGTAAGATGGACAATGCAATTAGGACAATAAGGAGCAGGGCGGCGCTCCATCAAGTAACCATGGGTTAAGCGAGTAGGGCCAATACGCAACCTCGCCAGAGCAGTTTCCCATCACCGGTTATGGTGGTAGGAGGATCGCCACGAGGAAACAACATTTAAGAGTACGGAGTTTGTTACCAGTAACAGATGACCAAGAAGCCTGCCAACGGGTAAGGATGGAGGAATGGATAACCGGGTCAAAGTCGGAATATGGAATACCTTTACGAGAGATGGGACAAGAGAGGACAGTTTCCTTGGCGGCAGCATCCGCACGCTCATTTAAAGACACAACAATATGGCTGGGAACCCAACAAAACTCAACTGACTTAAATTTACTGTGAACAAGAAACAGCCAATGCTGGATCTCGACAACTACTGGATGAACCGGATTAAAGGACCCGAGAGCCATGAGGGCACTACGAGAGTCAGCAACAACCACAAAGGAAGACTGACAACGAGAAAGCAGGAGACGAAGAGCATAGAGAATAGCATAAAGCTCCGCTGTAAGGATGTTAGTCTCCGGAGGTAAGCGACACATATAAGTGCGATCAGGAAAAACAACAGAGTAGCCAACACCGTCCGCAGACTTAGACCCATCGGTGAAGACAGAAACGGAGTGGGAGTGAGAAGAAAAGTGCTCAAGGAAAAGGCGTTTTAGAATCGTAGGAGGGGTAAAAGCTTTAGTGACGCGGGTCAAGGATGTACAAAACTGCGGAAGGGGGACTCTCCATGGGGCCAAAGAAGGAACAACACGAGGAGAAACATTAGAAACACGAACGGAAAGAGAATCCTGTAAGCGAGATAACCGGACAGAAAGAGGGAGGTGGTGAAGAGAAACAGGAACCACAGGAGGGGTAAAAGTTAAAGCATGATAGAGGCGAGAGGAAGGATGTTGTAAGGAACGTGCAAGATAGCGAAGACAGTAGCGATTGCGGCGGTCCTGGAGAGACAGGAAGCCAGTGTCAACATACAAGCTAAGAACGGGAGTCGAACGAGAGGCACCAGAACTGAGGCGTAGCCCAGTATGGTGCAAAGCATCAAGACGGCGAAGAGTAGAAGGAGAAGCAGACGAGTAAGCAGGACAACCATAATCGAGCTGAGACAGGACGAGAGAGGAATGCAAAGCAAGGAGAGTGCGCCTATCCGCTCCCCAAGAAGTATGGGACAATACTCGAAGGAGGGTAAGGGCCTTAGAGCACTCAACACGGAGGTAAGAGATATGGGGAGACCAAGACAAACGAGTGTCAAGGAATAACCCCAAAAGCTTTGCGGAATCTTTGTACTCAAGGGGATGACCATAAAGTGACAAAGAGGGACGAAGAACGACCCGTTTCCGAGGAAAAGACATGGCACAAGTCTTAGAAGTAGAGAACCTGAAGCCATGGTCGGTGGCCCAAGACGACACGGCACCAATCGCAAGTTGAAGCCGGCACTGAAGGAGAGGCGAATCATCACCCTGACAGCAAAGGGTAAGATCATCGACATAGAGAGCGGAGAAGACACCTGAAGGAAGAGGGAAAGAAGACCATTGAGGGCAACCAGAAAAAGAGTAGTGCTCAGAACACTACCCTGGGGCACACCTTCGTATTGCTGAAAAGAGGCAGAGAGAGCGGTACCAAGGCGCATTCGAAATGAACGACGAGAGAGGAAGCTGCGGAGAAAGAGAGGGAGATGACCACGACGACCAAAAGAATGAAGCTTGGATAGAATATGATATCGCCAAGTGGTGTCGTAAGCCTTTTCCAGGTCAAAAAGGACGGCAACAACGGAGGTCCTTGCAGCAAAAGCAGTACGAATATAGACCTCCAACTTCACCAGGACATCTGTCGTGCTGCGGCACTTGCGGAAACCAAATTGAGAAGGGGAGAGGAGGTGATGGTGTTCCAGTGACCACATCAGACGAACGTTAATCATACGTTCAAAGAGTTTGCAGACACAACTTGTGAGGGCAATAGGGCGAAAGTCCTTAGGGGAAGTTCCCAGAGGTTTGCGAACAGGGAGGACAACGGCATCGAGCCAGTCCTCAGGGCTTGACAACGACTCCTAGATCCGATTATACAGACTCAGTAAATACTGAGACGTGCACGGAGGGAGATGGCGAAGCATCTCATAATGAATACCATCGGAGCCCGCCGCCGTAGAACCGCAGAGGGCCAGGACAGAACGAAGTTCAGAGAGAGAGAAGGGATCGTTATAGGAAAGTCGAAGACGAGTGCAGAAATCTAAAGGACGAGACTCAAGGACAGGTTTACGAAGAAGGAAAGATTGGGGAAGATGAAGACCAGAGCTAACAGAAGAAAAGTGGGAACCCAGTTCGGTAGCAACCTGCAACGGGTCCGCCACAAGAGTACCATGGAGGTGAAGGACCGGAGAAACATCGGGAATGAACTTACCCGCTATCTTGCGGATACGCTTCCAGATTTGTGGCAGGGAAGTTTCGGACGTAATTGTGGAGACATAAGAAGCCCAACATTCACGTTTAGCTGTACGGATGGCCCTACGGGCCACTGCGCTCGCTTTCCGAAAGAAAAGAAAAGAATAGGTCGTCCGCTGACGGCGGTGCCTCTTCCAGGCTGCACGCTTACAGTGGACAGCCCGAGCATAGTCCGCATTCCACCAGGGAACGCACTTCCGTGGACCTCGAGAGGAAGAGCGAGGAATAGAGCGGAGGGCAGTGTCGAAGACAGTGTCATGAAAAAGGAGGAGAGCGCGAGGGAGAGGCAGAAGGGAGAGGTCAGAGAGAGCAGCACTGAGGGTAAATAGGTTCCAGTCCGCCTTAGCAAACTGCCACCTAGGGAAAGAGGGAAGGGCGAAAAAAGAAAAAGGAAACAAGGATGGGGAATGATCACTACCATGGAGGTCATCAAGAACCTGCCACGTGAAATCTAAGTAAAGAGAAGAAGAGTAGAGAGAAAGATCAAGACAAGAAAGGGTGCGAGTCCGAGAGTAGAAATGAGTGGGCTCACCAGAATTCAGAAGAGACAGGGAAGAATAGAGGAGAAACGGCTCAATTTGTTGTCAACTACCATTCAAGCTGTCATTGCAATCAATTTTAGCTACCTATGTGCTTTAATATACTGTACCTACAATTTTCTCTCATCTTTTTTTTTCATTTCATGTAATCTGTTATCATTTTTTTGTCTATAAATTTTGCAAGTATTTACCTCCTTAAAATTTTCTTAGATTAAGGACCTGCCTGAAATGCTGCGCGTGCTAGTGGCTTTACAAGACTGTAATTACCATATTTGTATCCTCACATTCCTTATGTACATTCTTGTATATGCATAAATAAATAAATAAATAAATAAAGGCGACCCAGGGTATTCGTCAGAACGTCACCCTAAAGAGAATGACGACAATTGAAGTCACCCAGCAGGAGCACAGGCTCCGGCAAGGAGTCTAGGAGGTGTTTCAAATCAGGAAGAGAAAGCGGGACACTCGGGGGGAGATAAATGGAACAAACTGTGTACCATTTCCCCACAAAGATACGAGCAGCAGAACAATGGAGAGGCGAAGGAAAAAGTAAAGGAACAAAGGGAACATCAGCACGAATCAAGAGAGCAGAAGAATTAGAAGCCCCAGCAACGGCTGGGGGGGGGGGGGGCGGCAGAGAAAGGAATAGCCACGAAAACGACCAGGATGAGCACCAAGCATCGGCTCCTGGAGACGGACACAAAAGGCCGAAAACCACGAAATCAGAAGTTGGAGTTCGAATAAATTGGTGTAATAACCTCGAACGTTCCATTGAAGAATGGATAACGACGAGAAGAGAAAGGACAAAAACAGAGAACAAGGAAGAAACAAAGGCGAAAGAGCAACAGAGCACGTTAAAGAATATCAGGGTCGGGATCAGGGTCAGCAAAGTCAGGGTTAGGGGGCATGGATAAACTGAGCAAAGACGGAGGGAAGGAAACGGGAGAACAGATCAGAGGTGGGTGGGCGGGGTCCGGAGGAGGAGGAGGAAGAGGAGACAACGGAGAGGAGCAGTCAAGGACAGCAGCAGGAAGAGGGGGGGGGGAAGAAAGAGGGGAGCGCACCTCAGCAAGGGCAGCAACCGAGAGGGAAGCGGGGGCTAAAGAAACCTCCATAGCAGGAACAGGGGGCGCAACCATCGAAATGGGAGGGAAAGGAGCGAGAGAAGCAGAAGTAGGGGTCGAGGAAGAAAGCAAAACCTTCTTACCCGCCAGGGAGGAGGAAGGAGAGGAGCCAGGCTTAAGCTTCTGACTTAAAGAGACAGATGTCCCAGCAACCACGTACTGGGCAGCGGATTCTAGCGTCTCAACAGGAGAAGCTGAACGAGAGCACACATGACGGCCGTTTGGAGAGCGATGGACATCAGCCCGCACCGACAGGCGGCGGGGAGAGTCAAGAGACGGAGGGGAAGGATGGGAAGGAGGAACGGAGGGAGACGAGGAAGAAGACACAGGAGACAAGACAGACCGGGTAGAAAGAAGGGGAACCCCAGACAGAGGACCAGGAGGTGGATCCTTCGGGAGAGAACCCAAAGGAACAGAGGAGGGGGCAGTGGGCGCATCAGGGTCCAAGGCCCAGAAACGGTTGTGAGTCTGAGGAAGGTGGGAAGGACGAGGGGAGGAAGAGCGCAACACGCGAGCATAAGAGATATTAGCATAAGGCGGGAGCCGGCGAACATGGCGTCTCGCCTCAGGAAAAGATAAACGCTCCCGGTGCTTCAAGTTGAGGACGGCTGCCTCAAGCTTGTAATGGACACACGCACGGGAGAAGGTAGGATGGGCCTCACCGCAGTTGAGGCAATGAGCCTGGGGAGAAGTGCACTCCGACTTGGAGTGACCTTCGCCACCACAAAAAAGACAGAGACAGTTCCGGAGCAGCGGAGGGCACCATGCCCAAACCTCCAGCACTTGTTACAGAGCCGGGGAGAAGGAATGTACTCCTGGACAGAGCACCTGGCACCAGCAAGAATGACAGAGGGTGGAAGGGTCCTACCATCAAAGGTAATCTTCACAACCCGGAGGGGCTGACGGCGACTACCACGAGGGGGACGAGTAAACGTGTCCACCTGGAGAATAGAATGGCCCTGGGCAGCAAGGATATGTCGAATATCGTCGTGGCAGTCGCGCAGGTCCCGAACACCGGTCGCAACATGGGGCGGGAGCAGAATAGTGCCAACACTGGCATTCAACTGAGCGTTCTTCGAGACCCGAACAGGGGTCTCACCAAGGCAGGATAAGGCAGCCAAGCGGGAAGCAGCATCCTGAGAAGGAGCAGCAATGACACGTGTACCGAGACGAGTGGGGTTGAAAGTAATGGAGGCATCCGCGGAATCAACGAGATGTCGATGGAGGGAGAAATCGTCAGGAGGTGCAGAATCAAGAGGGAGGAGATCAAAATATTTGACCCACGAAGCGGGACCAAACAAGGCTTGATAGGTAGCAGAACTGGAAGGAATTGAGCGAGGGCGGCCGTGACGAGGACGGCGGTGAGAACCCCCAGAGAGAGAGGGGTTAAAAGGCGCAGTAGTTACAACTAGAGAAGGAGCCGCGCCAGGGGACGAGGTAGTCACCACTGGGGGCTTGGGGCTCGACCCAACCACAGAGGAGGGAGGGGAGCCAGGGGAAGGAGTCAAAGAGGCCAAAGGAGGAGCAAGGTCGTGGCCCAATGCAGTGGAGGCTACAGAGCCCGGTCTTCCAACACGGACCGACTCGGGGGCTTGGTCGCCCACCCCACGAGCCTGAGAAGGTAAAGCAGAAACAGTCAAAACGGGTTATCATCATTACGAAAAGGAAAATTCATTCACGAATGTGCCCCCACACCCACCATGGAGCCACAATTAGAGGCAGGACACCCAACAGGAAGCTATCGCCGATCTTGCCGGGGCCTCCTAGGGGTGCGTCGTGAGTATACACCCCACAAACGCCACCTTAAGAACCGACAGTCCGTCGAGATCGGGTTCAGTAACGAAAGGGGGATTGACAATAAAAGGTTCCCCTCGCTCTCGACGTCGGGTACTGCAGTTCTACGGGTGCAAGAGTATGCCTCCTCCAGCACCCGGGCGTCAAAATAGAAGAAGTCCAAGGGAAGAACCAGAACAAGCAAAAGGTCAGCAGGAAACGGCAAGCAGATAGGAGAAGAAGGGGGAGAAAAACGAAACAGAAGGAAAAGGAAAAGGTGCTCAGCAGAATTGGAGAGGACGGCAGCAGGAGCACAAGGCTAGAAAAGGACAGAGGACTGTCCCAAGGAGCATCACACTTCGGCAGCCGCCCACTAAGCACCCCTCATGGCAACAACGAGCTGAGCGGGGAGGGGGGTACTTTTAGCAAGTCAGTTCTTGGTGGTAGTAAAGAGAAGTACCACCACCTCTTTGTACAGGACGACAGTTGTGAATAGCCGAGTAGTTAGGTATGTTGAAGAGTTGAGTAGTGTCCTCTTTTAACCACGTTTCAGTAAACACAATGAAAGAGAATTTGTTGTCAACTGTTTGAATCAGGGCATTAACATCAAAGTGTTTGCTTAGAGATTGAATAACCATTCAAGTTAATTACAGAAACATTGTGATTACATGTTAAAACATTGTTCACATCAAGAGCTGTTTAATACTTGCAATTTTGATCATTAAAGTGATGATTGTCATAGATACTAGGTAAGAGGTTTAGGTTTGGGTCAATACTAGTTTCCATAAGAGGACTGTTTGACAGAAAAAAAGCAAAAAAGAATTATAAAAAGATCTATATATAAAAAAAATAGAATATATATATAATTATACACAAAATGAGAGGTTGCTTAAAGGTACTTTCAATAGATGACTAATACAAATCAACTAACAATTAATACAGGTAATTCTATTAAATAAAAACTTACTATAATATTATAATTACAATATTGTTAATTACTTAGGTTACACTAAAACAAAATGAGGTAGAATAGCTAGAGGTACACTGAATGATAAAGTTTAAACTAGAGGACACAGGCAAAGCCAGTGTTCAAAAGGAATAAGGGAGTATGGAGTATATAAAAAATATAGTAAAAAACAAGAAAAGAGAATAACAAGATCACAATTTAAAAAAAATAAAATTACAATTTTTTGAATGGAAAGGCAGAGCTATAGTACACATTGGTCGTTAGATGAGACTATAATTTGTATTCTGGTTATTCAGCTGTTATCCCACAGTCATTCAGGAAAGAATTGAGGTGAGCTTCAGTGGTTATTACATAGGTTTTCCAACGTCAGACTTCCTAGCAATAGTTTTACCATCTCGCACAAAACAATGTTTAATTGCAGGAAAATTTTTGCGGAATCCACTCAGTTTATGTAAGAGATTTTGTCTGAACCTGGTCAGACATTCATTCACAAAAACAAAAGATTTACTAGAGACTACAGAACTGATAAGGTTTGACTTGCAGGAGCAGCTATCTAATTTCACGCGAATTTTCCTGTAATTTGAACCAGATGATTTGACACCCACTCTAACCTGATTTGATGTCACTTTTTTAGATTGAATAACTTATCCTGCAGTTTCTTGATCAAGATGTGTTACGGCCACTATGGGTTGCAACCGGTTTCTTTGCTGTTGGAACCAAAGTTCTGGTATCCGACCCCAAGTTAGTAGTGGCTTTCAAGGAGTGAGCTTGGTAATGCAAGTAAAACACAATGGGAGAGTTGCAAGGAATACGATACTTCATCAATTATCAATATATTCACATATAATCACTTTCCCATCACCTTAAATACCATCATAAAGGAAGTATTACCACACTGATATATACACAAGTGTCGCTCTCATAGGACACTAAGCGCTCCTCGATGCTCATGTGATGCAGCCTTGTCAACTTCCGTGTTTCCTCAACACACAGTACCGTCCTCAACCAGTACTGGGAAACACCAACGAGTCTACCCTAACCATGGGCCAGCCTATACACAGTCTCACTAGGTGCTTCTTGTGAACACCCACAATCACTCTCCAGCCTGGAGCTGGCAGAGAACATCAGCCTCGCGCTGCTGGGCCTCTTCACGAAGAAAAAAAAGGGTAGCGAACCCTTGGCAAGAGCTTCTTGCAACTAGCTAGTTACACTCCTCCATAGCACCTTACTGTCAGTCGTCTCTTCCTCTAGCCAGTCCCGGGATACGCCGAATTCTGTCACTGCCACTTCACAGGCAGACAGCAGATACTACACAGTTCCTCATCGGTGGCGGCTCACTGCTCACATAAAGCAGAATGGAGTAGAGAGATATAGACTGCCCTGGGTAGACTGACTGTCCTCGTACCTCTGCAGCCCTACGTCGCCTCTGTGGATACAGACACGTCATCAGTAAACTGGCCAGCACTTGGGACACTAGGAAATACCACTTACGGACTTTGACATAAACATACAACTCCTCCTACAATAGATGGCGCTGATTTTCTAGGCGCCACCTCACCAGAGGTCAGCAACAGCTATCTCTTGAGCTAACCAGGACAGGAATCTAGCGCCTCTTGCAGGTATCATCCTGCCGCCACCAGATGACGTCGTCCATTTTGTGGGGGTTTCGGGAGCGGACTCGCAGATGGCATTGACGTGGCTGCTCCATGCTCCGACGATGGAGTCGGGTTCGTAACACGATGGCAGCACAGTCTTCTCCGTCAGGTTTCATGGGGAAAATTACGTGAGAAGATAACGACAGACTCAAGTAGTTTATGTTGGTCTGTTTCGTCTTGGATAACAGTGTGTTGCTGTTGTAGGTTGTTCAGATGGTTCTCAAACTTTTGTAACATTTTTTCCTGTTTTCTAGTGATTTCATCTGGTTTGAAGTTAGTACTTTTGTTCTTGAGAAGGCTTAATTCTTGTTCGAGGAGGTCGACTTTGGTAGATAGATCTTGAATATTCTTGAGTAAGGCTCCAGCTTCATCCTGCAAAGATAATAATGAACCTTGCAGGTTCATTATTAAGGCCGACTGCTCTTGATTACTGACATTTGATCTTCATGTACTTGAGTTAATAACTTGAGCCAAGGGTTATCAGCAAGGCGCTTGAAGTCAGAACAAGGGGCAGCAGCTCATTAAAGTTGATCCATATGGCTACATAAAAGTTGCCTGGCCCGTGTTGGAGACGGCGCTGCGCCCAGCAGGGATTGTTTGTTATTGCTGATGAGGGGAGAGTCGGTACCCCCCACGGCGGCCACCGAGGGAAAGATAGCTGAAACTAATCATGTTGCTAGCCTGGCTAGTAGGGTTATTCCTGATAGGTGTGCTACCTTACTTAAGGGCCTTACTGGTCTTGTTATGCATGGTAGCAGGATAAATGTAGGCAGGAACAATAGGGAAGACTCGTTGATGAGGCAGCAGTGAACGTCGGGTACAGCTTCCTCCAGGAAGCAACACTAGTGAGGTCGAAATGAGAGAATACGGGTTGGTCTTGTTGGTTTTTTCAATCACATTTGATTCCCATTACCGTTGCTGAAGCGAGAGCCATCAATGTCCTTGTGTTTAGCATTGTAGTTTAGCAAAAGTTGGAGTTTATGGAAATTGGTGTAATATCCACGAATATTCCATTGAAGAATAGACATCGACAAAAAGAGAAAGGACAGGAACAGAGAACAATGAAGAAACAAAGGTTAAAAAGGAACACAGCATGTCAAAGAAGTACAGGATCAGGATCAGGGTCAGCGAAGTCAGGGATAGGGGGCATGGGTAAACTGAGTAAAGATGGAGGGAAGGGAGTGGGAGGACAGACCAGAGGCAGATGAGCAGGGTCCAGAGGAGGAGGCAACCGAGAGGGACTGTCAAGGACAGCAGGAGGGGCAGAAACCAGGAAGCACACCTCAGCAAGGGCAGGAACTGAGAGCGTAGCGGGGGCCAAAGAAACCTCCAAAGCAGGAACAGGGGGCTCGACCACTGAAATGGGAGGGGGTGGAGCGATAGAGTCAGAGGTAGGGGGCGAGGATGAAAGTGAAGCTTTCTTACCAGCCGGGGAGGAGGAAGGAGATAAGCCAGGCTTTTGCTTCTGACTCAGAGAGGCAGGTGTTCCAGCAGCTACGTACTGGGCAACAGACTCAAACGTCTAAACAGAAGAAGAACGAAAGCGAACAACACGATGATCACTAGGAGAAGGATGGACATCAGCCCACACAGACAGGCGGCGTGGAGAGCTAAGAGACGGAGGAGAAGGATGGGAAGGAGGATCAAAGGGAGATGAGAAAGAAGACACAGGAGACATGGCAGACTGGGTAGAAAGAAGGGGAACCCCAGAGAACCAGAAGGGGGGACCCTTCAGGTCAGAATGTAAAGGAACAGGGGAGCAGGCGGTGGGCGTATCTGGGTGTAAGGCCTGGAAACTGTTGAGACTGAGGAAGGTGGGAAGGACGAGGAGAGGAAGAGCGCAACACGTGAGCGTAAGAAACCCCAGCGAAAGGGGGAGGAGGGGGATGGTGAACTTGGCGCCTCGCCTCAGGAAATGACAAACGTTCCCAGTGCTTCATGTTGAGGACGGCTGCCTCAAGTTTGTAATGGATACACGCGCGAAAGAAGGTAGGGTGGGCATCACCGCAATTGAGGCCGCGAGCCTGGAGAGAAGTTCACTCCGACTTAGAGTGACCTTCATTCCCACACATAGGGCAGAGAGAGAGAGAATACTGGAGCATTTGAGGGCACCATGTCCGAACTTCCAGCACTTATTACAAAGCCGAGAAGAGGGTATGTACTCCTGAATGGAGCATCTGGCACCAGCAAGAATAACAGAGGGCGGAAGTGTCCAACCATCAAAGGTAATTTTCACAAGCCGAAGGGACAGATGGCGACAGACACGAGGGGGTCGTGAACGTGTAAACCTGGAGAACAGAATGGCCTTGGGCCTCGAGGACATGTTTAATATCCTCGTGGCAGTCCTTGAGGTTCCTAATACCGGTTGTAACATGGTGTGGGAGGAGAACAGTGCCAACACTGGCACTTAACTGAGCATTCTTGGAGACCCGAACAGGGGGGTCACCTCAATGCAGGACAAAGTCGCCAAGTGGACAGCTGCATCCCGAGAAGAAGCAGCAACAACATGCGTACCGAGATGGGTGGGGTTAAAAGTAACAGAGGCATCTACTGAACCAACAAGGTGCCTATGGAGGGAGAAATTGTCAGCAGTAGAATCTAAATGATGGAGGTCAAAGTACTTCAAGGGAGTAAGTCAAAGTATCAAGGGACCTAGAATGTGGAATGACCTTCCCAACCATGTTAAAGACTGTACCTCTCTCAACCAGTTTAAGATAAAAACGAAGCTATACCTAATAAATTCCCTGTAACCTACCTTACCCCTCTATTGTCAACCAATGTGTTTTTTTTTAATGACGCTGTTTGTCGACCGAATTGTATTTGTGCTGCTTTTTCAGCCATGTTCCCCCCTTTTTATATCTTTTTTTTTATTTGTTCTCAACTCATTTTATTCTTTATGCTCAATTAGTATTAAGCTTTAGTCATTTAAGTTTTTCATGCCCGAAACGCTTTGCGTAATAGTGGCTTTAGGCATTGTATGTATTAGCCCTATCTATAAATCCATCACTCTTTGTAAAATCTCTTGTATGTATCTTACCTAAATAAACATTTGATTTGATTTGATTTTGACTTAGTCCACTTAGCAAGATCAAACAAGGCATGGTACGAATTGGTATGGGAAGGAAGCATGCGAGAGCGGCCATGGCAGGGACGGTGGTGAGAACCCCCAAGAGAGAGAGAGAGAGAGGGGGGGAAGGGGTCATAAGGTGTAGTAGTCACAATGAGAGATGGAGTCGTACTAGGGGACGAGTAGTCACCACAGGGGGCTTGGGGCTCGACCCAACCACAGAAGAGGAAGGGAAGCGGGGGAGTAGTCCAGTCTGGGCCCAATGTAGCGGGGGCTACAGAGCCCGGCTTTCCATCACAGTCCGACTCGGGGCCCTGGTCTCCCACCCCACATTTGAGAAGTTAAAAATAAGTGTCAGATATCAGCATGTAAATGAACAGGTAATTATTTCATCAACAAACAAGCCCTCATACCCACCATGGCACCACAATTAGAGGATAAGACACCCGATAAGATGTGCCCCCCCCCCAGGGGTGCATCGTGGATATATGCCCTGCAATCACCACTTTAAGAACCAACAGTCCATCAAGATTGGGCTCAGCAACGAAGAAAAAGAGTGACAATAAAAGTGTCCCTTTGCTCAACAATTTCGGGTACCACAGTTTTACGGGCGAGAGACTGTGCCTCACCTAACACCCAGTGTCAAAACAGAAGATGACATCTAAAAGAATGATCAAGAATAGCAAAAAGTCGCTGGGAAATAGCAATTAAAAAGGAGAATTGGGAAGGAAAAATTAAACTAAGTAGGAAAAAGCATTCAGCACAATTAGTGAAGGCAGCAGGAGCATAAGGCTTCAAAAGGACAGAGGACACTGTCCCATGGAGCATCACACTCTAGCATCCGCCAACCAAGCCCCCTCACGATGGCAACGAGCTGGAAAGGGAGAGAGAGATGAAAAAGACGAGAGGGTGAAGAATACTGCCCGGTGAGACACCAGTGTTTATGGGCAGAGTGGGAAAATTGGAATCATTCACAGACATACTGGAGCCTGTCACTGCATGAGGTAAGATTGTAGGTATTGGAGGGAGTGACCTCTTACTCCGTAATGTTGCAATTTAAGAAAGTTAATGTGTTTACAGTGTCAAAACGTCTTATGTAGGTCAACAAATAAATGAATAAGTTTTCCAAGGGCTGCATAAATGAAATTAATCATACTAACTGGGCATGATTGGTCCGTTTTTGGGCCTGAAGCCATTATGGGAAGAACTAAGTATAAATAGGAGTAAGGCTGCGTGTAAATTAACTTTAAAATAATTTAGACAAAATCGGCAGAATTGATATTGGTCTATAATTGTTGACTTCAGTGAGATTGCTGCTTTTATGGACTAAGGTTACTCTTGCTTTTTTTCTCAAAATATCAGGAAAGGTTTAGAGTTCAAATAATTTGTTGTAGAGCAATGCAATGGCTGGAGCTAAAAATCTAGAGGCTTTTTTTTGTAAATTAGGGTTGGTATCTCAACATACAGTATCTATGCATGGGGTTCATTCATCCACTGCAAACTACCTCAAACCCATCATCACCCAACAAAAATGTGCTATCATAACAATAAAACTGTCTTCAAACAACACCCAACCTCTCTGTTTAAAATCCCTGAACATGCTACATATACACTCGCTCTACACATTCTCTTGTGCTATTTACAAGTACAAAACCTTGTTCCTAAATGCTAACCCTGATCTGAAACTCTCCATTGATAGACGTAATAGAACCCACAAGCACCACAACATAAATATCTCTTTGATATAATTTTTTTATATAAATTGACAGTCAGGATAATATAATTGCCAATCAGACTAATATAACTTTGAATCAGGGTTTTTCACCCACAGGGTTATTGATCAATGGAACTGCCGACCCACCAAACCCATAACTGCCAAAACTGTGCAGAATTTCAAAATATACCTGGAAAAAATCATGAAGGCAAACTGGGAGGGGGAAGGGAACCTTCAACAAGCCGACGACTTCCTGTTCTCACTGAGGCTACTCGGGTTAGTGGCCCTCAGGTAAATCGGGTAAAATATTATTCCCAGACAATTACAGCATAACTCATAAAGTTAGGCTAGAGTAATAAATTTCTGGTAAATTTAGAGTGATAAATTTTTAGAGTAATATAAATTTAAATTTCATATTAACTTGACTGACAGCTATAAATGCCAATGAGCCTTCAATATGCTCTTCGGTGAAATATTTATAATCAAGAATAGAACTCATAAATAGGCCTAAACAAAAAATAAAAAATGGACATCAGTTTGCATATGAATCTCCTGAGAAGATTCCTCGATTAATATACATTTCCTTACCAATCAGATAGTGTCACCTTAAGTACATCTCAGATTGTCTTCTTCACCAACTCCAATGCTAAATAATATTACAACAAAAATGTCCATAACTTAGCTACAGAGTATATTACATTTTAAATAAATTTCCACAGGAAGCAAAAAAAGGAAGCACATTATTTACATAAATATGAAGAAAAACATTTAAAGCTTTGTTTTACCTTTGCTAAATTAAAGAGATATTTCTATACAGTACTTATAAGCAATTTTGAGTTTTCCTAGTGACAGCTTCTCCAGTTCTTGCTTAGTCATCTAACTTTCATAAAAGAATAATATAATAAAATACCTTCAGATCTTTACCTTTTCATTGTGAAGTGTATTTCTCAAGCAAAATATAATTACCTCTGAAGAACATCCAACTGGCATTGTGATAGCACACTGTTAGATTAAAGGTAAAATAATATACCATTATCTGCCTCATTATCCTTCAACATTCTCTTAATTACCTTCCACACTCTAAGTGTTTAGCCTATTATCTGCATGTATCATCTTGTGCCTCTTCATATTACCAAGACGACTGAATCTCTTCCCACACTCTGGACACTCGTGAGGTTTGTCACCTGAATGCACTAACATGTGCCTTATAATAGTTCCACGTTCTCTAAATTTTTTGCCACACTCGGCACATTGAAAAGGTCTCTCATCCGCATGCACCATCCTGTGAGTCTTCATATGTCCACGCTCACTGAATCTCTTCCCACACTCTGGACACTCGTGAGGTTTGTCACCTGAATGCACTAACATGTGAGTCTTCATATGTCCATGCTGACGGAATTTCACCCCACACTCTGGACATTCATGAGGTTTGTCACCTGAAGGCACTAACATGTGCCTTATTATAGTTCCACGTTCTCTAAATTTTTTGCCACACTCGGCACATTGAAAAGGTCTCTCATCCGCATGCACCATCCTGTGAGTCTTCATATGTCCACGCTCACTGAATCTCTTCCCACACTCTGGACACTCGTGAGGCTTGTCACCTGAATGCACTAATATGTGAGTCTTCATATGTCCATGCTGACTGAATTTCTTCCCACACTCTGGACATTCATGAGGTTTCTCACCTGAATGCACTAACATGTGAGTCTTCATACTTCCACCTTGACTGAATCTCTTCCCACACTCTGGACATTCATGAGGTTTGTCACCTGAATGCACTAACATGTGCCTTATAATAGTTCCACGTTCTCTAAATTTTTTGCCACACTCGGCACATTGAAAAGGTCTCTCATCCGCATGCACCATCCTGTGAGTCTTCATATGTCCACGCTCACTGAATCTCTTCCCACACTCTGGACACTCGTGAGGCTTGTCACCTGAATGCACTAACATGTGAGTCTTCATATGTCTATGCTGACTGAATTTCACCCCACACTCTGGACATTCATGAGGTTTGTCACCTGAATGCACTAACATGTGCCTTATTATAGTTCCACGTTCTCTAAATTTTTTGCCACACTCGGCACATTGAAAAGGTCTCTCATCCGCATGCATTATCCTGTGACGCTTCATATGTCCAAGACGACTGAATCTCTTCCCACACTCTGGACACTCGTGAGGTTTATCACCTGAATGCACTAACATGTGAGTCTTCACATGTGAAGGACGGGTGAATACCTTCGGACACTGTGGACACTGGTGAGTCTTCATCTTCTTTATGACAGGTGCAGTTTGTGTGAAGGTTTTCTCCCCCGGATGTTGGGAGAAGCGTCAAGGCTTGAGTGTTGTTTCTTAGAGTTAGACTTGATGTGAGCACAAGGCGGTCAATGGTGGTGCTTCTTCTTTATGATAGGTACAGTGTGTGTCAAGGTTTTCCCTTAATGCTCGTGCTGGACATCACCGGCGGATGCTGCTAAAATGGCGGCGGTTGTTTACCCTCTCATCACCTGAGCGTTCCAATGTTTTTGTCTGGTTCCACATATGATTTTTCCTACTTCTTATTTTTGTTTATAACTGGTCATCTACAATTATCACTTGTATTTATATTCATGGTTTTCAATCAAAGAATGTACTTCAAATTGTTTTTTTAAACAAAAAACCACATGATTATACTTTTTGAAGGAAATAGCTCTCCCACAGTGGATGCACTACATGCGCAGAGTTGACCAACAGGAGTTTCCTATTCACTTTTATATATATATATATATATATATATATATATATATATATATATATATATATATATATATATATATATATATATATATATATATATATATATATATATATATATATATATAAATATATATATATATATATATATATATATATATATGTCGTACCTAGTAGCCAGAACTCACTTCTGAGCCTACTATGCAAGGCCCGATTTGCCTAATAAGCCAAGTTTTCATGAATTAATTGCTTTTCGACTACCTAACCTACCTAACCTAACCTAACCTAACTTTTTCGGCTACCTAACCTAACCTAACCTATAAAGATAGGTTAGGTTAGGTTAGGTAGGGTTGGTTAGGTTCGGTCATATATCTACGTTAATTTTAACTCCAATAAAAAAAAATTCACCTCTTACATAATGAAATGGGTTGCTTTATCATTTCATAAGAAAAAAATTAGAGAAAATATATTATATCATGAAAACTTGGCTTATTAGGCAAATCGGGCCTTGCATTGTAGGCTGAAAAGTGAGTTCTGGCTACTAGGTACGACATATATATATATATATATATATATATATATATATATATATATATATATATATATGTCGTACCTAGTAGCCAGAACGCACTTTTCAGCCTACTATGCAAGGCCCGATTTGCCTAATAAGCCAAGTTTTCCTGAATTAATATATTTTCTCTAATTTTTTTCTTATGAAATGATAAAGCTACCCATTTCATGAAGTATGAGGTAAATGTTTTTTTATTGGAGTTAAAATTAACGTAGATATATGACCAAACCTAACCAACCCTACCTAACCTAACCTAACCTATCTCTATAGGTTAGGTTAGGTTAGGTAGCCGAAAAAGTTAGGTTAGGTTAGGTTAGGTAGGTTAGGTAGTCGAAAAACAATTAATTCATGAAAACTTGGCTTATTAGGCAAATTTGGCCTTGCATAGTAGGCTGAGAAGTACGTTCTGGCTACTAGGTACGACATATATATATATATATATATATATATATATATATATATATATATATATATATATATATATATATATGTCGTACCTAGTAGCCAGAACGCACTTCTCAGCCTACTATGCAAGGCCCGATTTGCCTAATAAGCCAAGTTTTCATGAATTAATTGTTTTTCGACTACCTAACCTACCTAACCTAACCTAACCTAACGTTTTCGGCTACCTAACCTAACCTAACCTATAAAGATAGGTTAGGTTAGGTTAGTTAAGATTGGTTACGTTCGGTCATATATCTTCATTAATTTTAACTCCAATAAAAAGAAACTGACCTCATACATAATGAAATGGGTAGCTTTATCATTTCATAAGAAAAAAATTAGAGAAAATATATTAATTCAGGAAAACTTGGCTTATTAGGCAAATCGGGCCTTGCATAGTAGGCCGAGAAGTACGTTCTGGCTACTAGGTACGACATACATATATATATATATATATATATATATATATATATATATATATATATATATATATGTATATATATATATATATATATATATATATATATTTATATATAAAAGTGAATAATCGGTTCAAGAACTGAACCTTCTAGTTCGTTTAGCTAAGCAAATAACATTTTTTTTACGCTAGTTACAAAATTATTAATGTTATATACATGTATACACTCTCATACATACATGTACATATATATATATATATATATATATATATATATATATATATATATATATATATATATATATATATATATATATATATATATATACACGTATATATATATACAAACACATACATATCTAATCACCCACACAAATACACACATCAATAATCTTTGTGTCACAAGTGATCAACAAGAGGCTCACAGGTACATTGGGATAGAGAGGATACATAGCATAGTAATTACATTCTTGTAAACCCAGCACACAGAACGTTTGTGGACGTTTTTAAATGGTGCCACAAAGGTAATAATGTAACTTTTGACATAAATACGTATATCTGACGTTCTTAAAACCAAAGGATATAACTAAAAACATTTATTCTTGAGACACAGTTTTTTAAGATTTATGTAAAAATTTAAAAATAATAGTGAATGCTATGGTATTATAAGGTTTTCATGCTTTATATTTAAGAATAAATAATTTTCAGTCAACATTTAGTTTTTTTTGTTTACTTTATGTAAACCTATCCAATGTACGTTCTTATAACATAAATATAACATTTATATGACGTCAGTATAACGTTATTTACACGACATCATTACGTTATTATGATGTTATATTAACATATAATTCCTGTATGAAAACCAGAATATATGTTGAACTTTATGTTTTAAACCTTGCAAAGTTATCATAAAACTTGGAATAAGACGGTAAGCATGCTTTACTTATGAAAATATACAAACAAATTAACAAAAACATTTTAACATAAAAAACATAAACATAACATAAATTAATTGCATGCATGGGAGTTAACTGGAACTCTGTAATATTGCATACATGAACCTTAAGGTACAAACCCAGTGTATTTACCCATGCAGTTCTTTCCTAAATCTAAATTTTTCCAATTTTTACACTTTGTTTCAGATCAGATCAGATCAGATCAGATGTTTATTCAGGTAAGGTATATACATACAAGTGATGTTACATTAATGGATTGATATATAGATAGAGCTAGTACATACAATGCCTAAAGCCACTATTACGCAATGCGTTTCGGGCAAGAAAAACATTAATATCTAGAACTTAATACTAATTGAGCATAAAGAAAAAAGATGTTGAGAACAAATACAAATAAAGATAAAAAAAAGGGGGGAACATGACTGAAAAAGCAGCACAAATACTGCTGTTTGTTTCGAGTTCTGTCTTGTGTTGCTACTTTTAATACCCCATTAATGTCCCCTTTGTTATGTCCATTCGTCCCATTGTGCACCTCTACTATATGTCACTCCTAATTCTTCGCTTTTCTAGAGAATGTAATATAAGCTTTGACAATCTTTCTTCATATGACAGGTTAACAGGTAGAACAAAGATTACCATTTATATATGGATAACTATTATAAGTCGGTTTGAATGAGTGAATTGCTGCTTGAAGATAGGTATATACACGTGCGGTACTATCAAATTGCATCGTGGTGAGCCTAAAACCCTTCAGATCCAAGCAAAGTGTAAAATGCCAGCAGATACAATTGCGAACACATTGATACCAAAATGAAAGACATATGACGAGAATTGAGGTAACCAAAGTGAAAAGAGTCTTCACATTACATTGCACTAGAGTGCTCCCGGGTTACTTTCTCTCACTTTCTCTGTTTTGTGCGGATGGTACACCTTGCTTTTGGAGTTTATATGCATTTAAACCTGTAGATAATTCTATTGCTAACACATTGATACCAAAATGAAAGACCTAGGATGACAATTGAGGTGACCAAAATGAAAGAGTGTATACATTTTATCGCTCTTGTGCGCTCCCTGGTAACACGCTCTCGCTTTCTTTGTTGCGGATGGTAAGCCGGGCTTTTGGAGTTTATATGCCTTTAGTCCTGTAGAGAATTCTATTGCGAACACATTGATACCAAATTGAAAAACCTAGGATGAGAATTGAGGTAACAAAGTTGAAAAGGGTATACACTTTTCAGTATTACCACGCTCTCTAATGTAATGAGAGTTGCCTGAGGGTGGCTCAGCTTTCTTTTTCTGGTACCCTTGGCCTACATTCATCTTGTCGGCGGGTGGAGCGCGCTGCTGTCTTTGACATTATATGCACATAGTTCTGTTGGGAATTCTATTGCGAACGCATTGATACCAAAATGAAAGACATAGGACGAGAATTAAGGTGACAAAGTTGAAAAGAGTATATACACTTTTCAGTAATTCCGCACACTACCAGGGAATGTCTAAAAAAAACTGGAGAGTGTGGAGGGGTAACTTGCCCAAAACGCGAAAGTGTTTGGGGCGATTAACTTTCGTTCAGTACTATCATGCAAGAGAAGCCACTCATCTATGGTTCATCCAAAAAAATCAGTAGACTTCTAGATGTTACTACTGCTCGGCTTAGACTCGGTTACAAGTATTTCTGGGAATTCTCATTATCTGCTGATGTAGATCTGACAAAATGTTAACTGTGTCAACAAAATTATTCGCACACCCTCCGTCACTATGTGATAGTGAATTCAGAGACAATTCTATAACCAATGCACCAACGATATGTAAATATTTCATTCAAAATGATCTGCTACCAGAAATTTTAGCCAAATATCCCCAGTTTGCTAACTGTAGGTAGTAACTAAGTGATTGTAACATATCCACCGCTGCCCACTGGATGGGGGGCGGTGTGCAGGACAAACATATCAATTGTAACACTAGCTCTCCACATATGTCAGTTGCTTAATTTAGAAACTGTACTTGTGGTCGATCTCGAACCCATTGTTGATGTGACGACTTATACTGAATTTTGTAACTAGCTCATCAAGATTGTAACTTGCTGAGCTAAATGAATTGTGGGGTTCAGTCCCTGAGCCCATTATGTGCCTCTGCAACCCTTTCCACTACCGCCCACAAGATGGGTATGGGGTGCATAATAAATGAACTAAACTAACTTTAAGGCATCCTGAAAGAAAGCTTGGAGGGCTTGAAAAATTGCAGACAAAGCCTTGAGGATAATCCTTGGGTGCCTTCGTACCACAAAGATACTTAATATGAGAAAGGAACTTAATATTCCGAGCGTTGTTTATCGTGTTACTAAAATTAACTGTCAAATTGGTATAAAAATGCTTAGGCTAGCTCATCCTAACCCTTGCACAGAAGCCCTCCAGAATTTCTTTATTGAATGTAAACATTGTTTCAAATAGATAAATAAAATTGGAACTGAACTCAGAAAGTATCAGATTTATAATTTGTACCAAGAGAAACAACAACGGCACTTTTCTGCACCGTGGGAGGTTACACCCTTTCCAGTTTTAATCCCCCCCTTTCCACCCAAGAAGCAAATTAGAGATCAGCCCAAGCTTCGTCTTGAGGCAAAGCTCAACGCCTTAAGCCATATTGATGCTCTGTCCACAGAGCATTCTCTCTCTCTCAAATCATATACACTGAAGGTTTCCTAGAGCGTCCAACGGGTGCAGCTGAAAGTGCAGTTGTCCTGACAATAGGCTATGACTTATATTTTGAGTGGGGAGTCCGTATAAACAACTGGGCCTCTACCCTTCAGACTGAACTATTTGCCTTGCTCCTTGCACTGAAATGTGTACAAGTATCCAAACTTGATACATTAATTGTAAGTGACTCTTTATCATCCTTAATTGCTCTCAACTCCTTAAGACATAACTGTAACATGCTTGTGTCTGAAGCTAAACACAAATACAACAACAACTTTGAACTGCCCTGAACTATATCCGATCCTATACAATACAATACAACAATACAATACAATTTTATTTAGGTAAGGTACATACATACAATAAATATTTACAAGGATTGTTTGACTTATAGGTATAGCTAGTACATACAATGCCTAAAGCCACTATTACGCAAAGCGTTTCGGGCATGATAAACTTAAATGACAAGCTTAATACTAATTGAGCATAATGAGTAGAATGAAAACAAGAAATGAAAACATAGATGAAAAAGCAGCACAAATACAATTATGTCGACAAACAGCGCTCTTTAAAGAAAAAAACAGACATTGGTTGACAATAGAAGGGTAAGGTAGGTTACAGGGAATTTATTAGGTATAGCTTCTTATTATTTATTAGGTATAGCTATCTTAGTAACAGACACCAATATGTAGCCATCAATGATATAACCTCTCCCACTTACCACAGGGGTGCCACAGAGCAGCATCCTAGGACCCTCCTGTTTCTTATATACATCAATGATCTCTCTAATGTCTCTAACATACTTAAACCTATATTGTTGGCTGATGATACTACTCATCTACTCTGACCCCAACCCATTCCTGTTAAATAATGTTGTAAACAATTAATTAAAAAAAGTCTACTTGTGGATGTCAACCAACAAACTCACACTAAACATAGAAAAGATCTACTATATCTTATTTGGAAACAAAACAACAAATGCAATTCAGCTTCAGATAGCTAATGTAAACATTAACAATAAAAATGATGGAAAGTTCCTTGGCCTATTCCTAGACAAGAGACTCACCTTCCGCACCCATATACAACACATAACTAAAAAGGTTTCTATAACAGTTGGTATACTCTCTAAGATTAGATATTATGTACCCTACTCTGCTCTCCTCTCACTCTATTATGCACTTATCTATCCCTATCATTCTTATGGTATTTGTGCTTGAGGTTCAACCTCTGCAAACTACCTCAAGCCCATCATCATCCAGTAAAAATCTGCTATCAGGACAATAACTAACTCTACCTTCAGACAACACACAGCTCCCTTGTTCAAATCGTTAAACATGCTAAACATAAATTCACTCCATACATTCTCCTGTGTAAATTACGTTTATAAAACCCTTTTTCTAAGTGCAAACCCTGTTCTGAAACTCTTCCTGGACAGATGTAATAGAACACATGGCCACCCCACCAGACATAAATATCTCTTTGATATCCTCAGAGTCAAACTTAATCTATGTAAACACTCTATGTAAATAAAGGGACCTAGTCTATGGAACTCACTCCCTTATAATGATTTGAAAAGCTGTCCAACTTCTGCCATATTCAAAAATAAAACCAAAAAGTACCTAATTTCATCTTCATAGTTTTCTACCATGGGCTTTATCTTCACACTGTATCTAGTGTTACTCAATCCCCCAATATTTGTACCTAAGCCATATTACTTTAACATTGTAATCTTAGATATCATCTGATATCATGGTTGTTGTATTCAGTGCTTATACTACTGCATTATTCCTTGAAACTTTTCCTCGAAATGATCTTCATATTGTGCTTCAGTGAACCAATGTATAACCCTGAAATGCTATCCTCATGTACCTAGTAATCCTTGTTTCTTTATTGTGTATTGTTATTATTGTGTATCATTCTGATCTGCTTTTGTGTCAAAATTTCTTCAAATTACCTGCAAACACTTTTGCTGATTTTACTGTAATTATTCTACTTTAAATTATCTGTACCTGTAAAGAAAAGCTGTAAAATACCTGCTAACATTTTTTATCAATTTTACTGTTAATTTATAAAAAAAATCTGTTTAAGGACTTACCCGAAACGCTATGCGTGCTAGTGGCTTTACAAGAATGTTATTTATTTTATTTTATTTATTTATTTATTTATTTATGCAAATACAAGAATGTACATAAGGAATGTGAGGATACAAATATGGTAATTACAGTCTTGTAAAGCCACTAGCACGCGCAGCGTTTCGGGCAGGTCCTTAATCTAAGAAAATTTTAAGGAAGTAAATACTTGCAAAATTTATAGACAAAAAAATGATAACAGATTACATGAAATGAAAAAAAAAAAGAAGATGAGAGAAAATTGTAGGTACAGTATATTAAAGCACATAGGTAGCTAAGATTGATTGCAATGACAGCTTAAAATGGTAGTTGACAACAAATTGGTAGGCACAATACAGCAGAAACAATATAAGATTGATTGCAATGACAGCTTGAATGGTAGTTGACAAAAATTGGTAGTCACAATACAGCGTATGGCTAGCACATAAAAGAAGACAGCAATGAACACAATGATAAGGTTGTTTGATATTACATAAAAATTAGGAGATTGGGTAACACTAGGTACAGAGCAAATTTAAAGCTCAGTGTAGGAAACTAAGAAGATGAAGTTAGGTACTTTTTGGTTTTGCTTTTAAATAAGGCAAAAGTTTTACAGTTTTTCAATTCACTAGGGAGTGAGTTCCATAGACTAGGTCCCTTAATTTGCATAGAGTGTTTACACAGATTAAGTTTGACCCTGGGGATATCAAGGAGATATATATTTCTGGTGTGGTGATAATGAGTCCTATTACATCTGTTCTGGGAGAGTTTCAGAGCATGGTTTGCATTTATAACAGGGTTTTGTAAATGTAGTTGACACAAGAGAATGTGTGGAGGGAGTTAATATTTAGCAAGTTTAGGGATTTAAACAAGGGAGCTGAGTGTTGTCTGAAAGCAGAGTTAGTTATAATTCTGATAGCAGATTTTTGCTGTGTGATGATGGGCTTAAGGTGGTTTGCAGTGGTAGACCCCCATGCACAGATACCATAATTAAGATAGGGGTAGATTAGTGCATAATATAGTGAGAGGAGAGCAGAGTTAGGAACATAATATCTGATTTTGGAGAGTATACCAACTGTCTTAGAGACTTTCTTAGTTATGTGTTGAATGTGGGTGCTGAAGTTGAGTCTCTTGTCTAGGAAGAGGCCAAGAAACTTGCCATCATTTTTATTACTGATGTTAATGTTGTCTATCTGTAGCTGAATTGCATTTGATGATTTGCTTCCAAATAAGATGTAGTAAGTCTTTTCGATGTTTAATGTTAGTTTGTTCGTTGACATCCATAAGTGGACTTTTTTTAATTCATTATTCACAACATTATTTAGTGTATGTGGGTTGAGGTTTGAGTAGATAAGGGTAGTATCGTCAGCAAACAATATAGGTTTGAGAATATTAGAGACATTAGGCAGATCGTTTATATATATAAGAAATAGAAGAGGTCCTAAGATGCTGCCCTGTGGCACTCCAACGGTAATTGGTAGAGTGGAAGAAGTTGTATCATTGATGGTTACATATTGGTGTCTGTCACTAAGATAGTATCGGATGTAGTCAAGGGCAAGGCCTCGGATTCCATAATGCTGGAGTTTAAGTAAGAGGTAGTTGTGATTAACAGTATCAAAGGCTTTTCTTAGGTCAATGAAGAGTCCAATCGGAAACTCATTTTTGTCAAGGGCTGAGTAGATAATGTCAAGGAGACTAATGATTGCATCATTGGTGCTCTTTTGGGACCGGAAGCCAAACTGGCAGGGGCTGAGTATGTCGAATTTTACGAGGTAGGAATAGAGCTGTTTGTAAATAATTTGTTTCAAATATTTTTGATAGAATGGGTAATTTGATATTGGTCTATAATTGTTTATGTCCGCTGGATTGCCTCCTTTATGGACTGGCGTTACTCTTGCTTTTTTGAGGATATCAGGGAAGGTGTGATACTCTATAGATTTGTTGAACAGTAGTGCTATGGGTGGAGCAAGGGCATGGGAGGCTCTCTTGTACACAATGGACGGAATTTCACTGGTGTTCCCTGCCTTGGTTTTTAGAGAATGTATGATGGACACAACATCTGCCGGGCTGATTGGTGAAAGGAGAAGAGAGTTTGGATAGCTGCCTGAGAGATATGTGTTAATATGTGTCTGAGTCTGTGGGATTTTACTGGCAAGATTAGCACCAACCGATGAAAAGAAACTATTAAATTCATTTGCCATTTCTAAATCAGTTGACGGTATATCCCCATCCTTGTAGAGTTTTATTTGGTTATGTGAGTGTTGTTTAGTTCCTAGGATACTAGAGATAGTTTTCCAAGTGCTTTTCATGTTGCCTTTTGCTTCATTGAATCTATTCACATAATATGCAAGTTTTGCCTTTCTTATGATACTGGTAAGCATTGATGAGTACCTTTTAGCTACTTCCTTTGAAACTAGGCCAATCCTAACTTTCTTTTCATATTCATGTTTCTTGTTGATTGAGTTGAGAACGCCACTTGTGAGCCATGGATTGTTTAATCTTTTGTCAGTTACTTGCTTGGTAAGAAGGGGACAATGAAGGTTGTAGAGGCTTAGAGTTTTGGAGAGGAAGAGGTTAGCTAATGAATTTATATCATGGGTATTATTGAATTCAGAATCCCAGTTAATATTGTAAAGTGCCTCTGTAAGATTGTCTAAAGCTGATTCACTGTGTAGCCTAAATGAAAGTTTCTTGCTTTTTGGTGGTGTTATGTCCATGTTCGCTATGAGAAAGGTAGGATAGTGGTCAGTTGTTCTGTCGTAGATTATACCAGATACAAGGGGAGCTGTTATGTTTGTCCATATGTGGTCCAAGGTAGTGGCTGATGTTTGAGTGACTCGGGTAGGTTTGGTGATTGTGGGGATTAACATACAGGAGTTCATGCTGTTAAGGAAATAGTCAACTTGAGAGCAATTTTGTTGACCCAGGTCAATATTAAAGTCGCCTCCCAGAATGATGTGGTTTTTGTTGAGATTGTTGTTTATAATAAGATTCCTTAGGTTGTATGAGAAAGAAGCTATGTTAGTATTGGGAAATCTATAGATGGCTCCAATAGTCAAAGAGGATTTAAGGGATTTAATTGTAAACTGAGCAAAAGTATATTCACAGTAGTCATCTCTGTCACTAATAACACTGTTGCAGATAAATGTATCTCGGTAATATATAGCTGTGCCACCACCTTTTTTATTAGGCCTACAGTTATGAATGGCTTTATAACCAGCTAAGTTGTAGAGTTGGGTATAGTCTTTATTTAGCCAAGTTTTTGTTAAAATAATGAACGATAAGTTAGTACCTAGTGCTGTGAGTAATGCATTTAAATCGTCAAAATGTTTACCAAGTGATCTAACATTTTGGTTGTAAACTGATAAGCAGGTGCTATTTTGGAGTTTGTTTTTAGCCTGGTGTGCTGTGAAATACTTGCAATAATGATGATCAATGTGCTGGTTGGTGTAGATATGAGACAGAAGATTTTGATCAGGATCAATATCAGTGTGCATAGAGATGCAGAGGGATCACGATACAAGATACACGATAAAGCAAAACACAAGAATAAGAGCAGATACAATAAAATAGTAACAATTTAGAAGTAAAATAAAGATCCAATAGATAGCCAGGGAGGACACAGAAGTTATATAAAATAAAAAACAAAAAATTAGTAGAGACTGACAATATAAATGTAAAATAAAAAATAATAAGAAAAATAATAATCATAAAGTAAAATGATCTTGAAGATAATTAGCTTAGTAATGGTTAATTAAAATCCTATAATTGGTATGAACCTAAGAAAACAAAGTGAGCTCAAATAGATAATTCCGAGAGAAAAAAAAGGAAAAAAAAGATGACATGTAAATCTAATTAAATCTAGAAATTTACTCAAATATAAATCTAAGTGTAAAAATAAACAGGGTGAGTGTATATTCATGTGGAAGATTTTACTATGATACTGAGGTAGATGCTTATATAAACAATTATACTATTAATTAATTCCAATAAATGATTACAAGAAACAAATACCAAGTTACTTTAAGTAACAGGGTAATAAAAAGCCCGAGGTTTAGTGACAAGGGAATTAACTAAGAACAAATAATTAAGAGTAAAAAACAAGCAATTTCAACAACAAAGATGACAAACAAAAAATAAAAATAAACACCTTTGGAAAGGAAAGGCAGAGCTTAAGTACACTTTGGTAGTATGTGAGACTACAAATTATGTTCTGGTTATTCAGCTGATATCCCACAGTCATCCAGGAAAGAAGTGAGGTGTGCCTCAGTGGTTATGACATAAGTTTTTCCAGAGTCAGTCTTCCTAGCTATTATTTTACCATCGCGCACAAAACAATGTTTAATAGCAGGGGATCTTTTGCAGATTCCACGTAGTTTAAATAAGAGATTTTGTCTGAATCTGGTTAGACATTCGTTCACATAAACATCGGATTTCCTAGCGACTGCAGCAGTGATAAGGTCTGACTTGCGGGAGCAGCTATCTAATTTCACACGAATCTTCCTGTTATTTGTACCAGATGATTTCATACCCACTCTATAAGCTGACTTAATGTCACTTGCTTCGACTGAATAATTCAACTTAGTACGCAATTCCTGGATCACGATGGCAGTACAGTCTTCTCTGTCAGTTTCATGGGGAAAATCCTGTGATGAGATGATGACAGAATCAAGGAGTTTAAGTTGGTCTGATTCGTCTTGGGTTGCAGTGTGTTGCTGTTGTAGGGAGTTAAAATGGTTCTCTAACTTTTGTAACATATCTTCTTGCTTCTTAGAGGTTTGGGTATAGTCTTGGGTATAGTTGGGTAATTGTTCTATTGTGAAGACCTCCTGGAATCTCTTGTTGAGTTCTTCACACACCTCCTTGTCATTCTCTGTGTATCTGTTATCCCCTTTTCGCAGCTTCATCACTTGTTCCTTCACTGCTGTTTTCCTCCTGATATGGCTGTGGAGCAGCTTTGGTTAGGTCTTGGCTCTACTCGCGATGTCATTTTCAAACTGTCTCTCTGCTTCCCTCTTCACTCTGAAATACTCATTTCTGGCCCTCTGGTATCTCTCCCTGCTCTCTGGTGTTCTGTTATTTCTGTAGTTTCTCCATGTTCTTTTACTCAGTTTCTTCGCTACCTTGCATTCCTGGTTGAACCATGGTTTTTTCTGTTGTTTTTCGTTTTTCTCCTTTTCTCCTAGAACTCCTTGGGGTTCTACTACCCAAAATCATTTACGTTCTCTAATCACTCAACACAAAGCTGCTATTAGGACAATATCCAACTCTGGCCCCAGACATCACTCGGTACCCCTACTCAAATCTCTGAATATGTTAGATATTAAGTCACTGCACATTCTCTCATGTGTATTATACATATATAAAGCGCTGAACTGTAACGCCAATCCTGACCTCAAAAGCTTCATTGAAGGTTGTAACAGAGCCCATGAGCACCACACCAGAAATAAATAGTTTTGATATTCCTAGAGTACGACTTAATCAATCTAGAAGTGCTCTACAAATCAAGGGACTCAGAATGTGGAATGACCTTCCCAACCATGTTAAAGACTGTACCTCTCTCAACCAGTTTAAGATAAAAACGAAGCACTACCTAATAAATTCCCTGTAACCTACCTTACCCCTCTGTTGTCAACCAATGTCTTTTTTTTTTTTTAATGACGCTGTTTGTCGACCGAATTGTATTTGTGCTGCTTTTTCAGCCATGTTCCCCCCCCCCTTTTTAACTCTTTTTTTATTTGTTCTCAACTCATTTTATTCCTTATGCTCAAATTAGTATTAAGCTTTAGTCATTTAAGTTTTTCATGCCCGAAACGCTTTGCATAATAGTAGCTTTAGGCATTGTATGTACTAGCTCTATCTATAAATCCATCACTCTTTGTAAAATCTCTTGTATGTATGTACCTTACCTAAATAAACATTTGATTTGATTTGATTTGATTTGATTTTTGGACAGGGATAAACCTGTCTGCAGCTTCCTGGCACTTCTGGGTGACAAAATCCATCATGACCTGCACATTCTTGTCTCTAAGTTCTGTTTCCCATGGTATTCCCCTGAGGAAGTTCCTCATCTCGTCATATTTTCCTCTTCGGTAATTCAATCTTTTTCCCTCCGATCCCATCCTTGGATAGGTTATTCCTACCTCCACCAAGTACTCAAAGGTCAGTACACTGTGGTCACTCATTCCTATTTGGGCTTCAACTTTGACTTCTCTTATTTCTGACTCATTTAGGGTGAATATCAAGTCGAGTCTAGCTGGTTCATCATTGCCTCTCACTCTTGTGGGTTTCTTGACATGCTGACTCAGAAAATTCCTTGTTTCCACTTCCAAGAGTTTAGCTCTCCACGTATCTGCACCACCATGTGGGTCCCCATTCTCCCAGTCTATCTTTCCATGGTTGAAATCGCTCATGATTAAGAGTCTTGAGCCATTCCTGCAGGCAACTGAAGCTGCTCTCTCTTATTATATTAATGGTTGCCATGTTGTTCCTATCAAACTCCTGTCTAGGTCTTTTGTCATTTAGGGGAGGGTTGTAAATGACTGCCACTATTATCTTAGGTCCACCCATTGTTATAGTTCCTGTTGTGCAGTCTCTGAACCCGTCACAGCCCGGAATTTCCATGTATGTATGAGAGTGTGTACATGTATATACAACATTAATAATTTCGTAACTAGCGTCAAAATTGTTATTTGCTTAGCTAAACGAACTAGAGAGTTCAGTTCCTGAACCAATTATGTGCCTCTGTAATTCTTTACACCACCGCCCACGGGATGGGTATGGGGTGCATAATAAAGAAAGAAATTGAATTGTACACTGGCTTTGTATATGTATGTATGTATATATATATATATATATATATATATATATATATATATATATATATATATATATATATATATATATATATATATATATATATATATGTCGTACCTAGTAGCCAAAACGCCCTTCTCAGCCTACTATGCAAGGCCCGATTTGCCTAATAAGCCAAGTTTTCATGAATTAATGTTTTTTCGACTACCTAACCTACCTAACCTAACCTAACCTAACTTTTTCAGCTACCTAACCTAACCTAACCTATAAAGATAGGTTAGGTTAGGTTAGGTAGGGTTGGTTAGGTTCGGTCATATATCTACGTTAATTTTAACTACAATAAAAAAAAATTGATCTCATACATAATGAAATGGGTAGCTTCATCATTTCATAAGAAAAAAAATAGAGAAAATATATTAATTCAGGAAAACTTGGCTTATTAGGCAAATCGGGCCTTGCATAGTAAGCTGAGAAGTGCGTTCTGGCTACTAGGTATGACATATATATATATATATATATATATATATATATATATATATATATATATATATATATATATATATATATATTTATATATATATATATATATATATATATATATATATTTGTGTGTGTGTGTATATAAATCCCTTTTTTTCATTGATAAGCTTAGGTATACGCAGCATTGTGCTGCTCCCCTATTCTATATAATGCTACGATATTCTATATGAAGAATTACAAAGAGTAAATAAAAAAAACTGGCTATAAGTTTATCTTTTATCCGCACCTCACAGGCTTCATGAAAAAATTAACACGTAATGAATAGTATGACAATGTAGAGTTGAAGACAATGTATAACCACGAAGGAAAATTATGAAAGGAAAAAACTTAAGAACTTCCATATTGATGAACATATCAGCCAAAGTATATTATGACGTGTTGATTATTGGTCTCCGAATGCATGATAGAACCGATGAGCTAGCCAAGACTTTTGCTCGTAAAGAGGGAATTGATTCAACCCGTCCTCTTAAAAATAACTTCACTTTTGGCTTGTATGCGCACTATGGCCAAATTTGGACGTAATTTGAAA
>NC_091184.1:14654839-14851596 GCF_040958095.1 Procambarus clarkii | reverse complement strand
GCCTCGGCTATCACTTCCTTTTGACGGCCGTGATGGTCAAGCGGATTAAGGCGCCCTGTAGTTACCAGTTGCGTTGCTTCTGGGAGTATGGGTTCGAGTCACTTCTGGGTGTGAGTTTTCATTCATATATATATATATATATATATATATATATATATATATATATATATATATATATATATATGTCGTACCTAGTAGCCAGAACACACTTTTCAGCGTACTATGCAAGGCCCAATTTGCCTAATAAGCCAAGTTTTCATGAATTGTTTTTCGACTACCTAACCTACCTAACCTAACCTAACTTTTTCGGCTACCTAACCTAACCTAACCTATAGAGATAGGTTAGGTTAGGTTCGGTCATATATCTACGTTAATTTTAACTCCAATAAAAAAAAATTGACCTTATACATAATGAAATGGGTAGCTTTATCATTTCATAAGAAAAAATTAGAGAAAATATAATTCAGGAAAACTTGGCTTATTAGGCAAATTGGGTTTTGCATAGTAGGCCGAGAAGTGCATTCTGGCTACTAGGTACGACATATATATATACACACAAAATGGGGCCTCGACTTACGATGCTAATCCGTTTCCAGAGACGGATCCTAAGTCGAAGTGATTTTTCCCATAAGAAATAAGGGAATTGAATTAATCCGTTCCCCACCCTCCAAAATATTAACATACAAATACATTTTATACTGAATACAATGCTTTTTTCTAACTACAATACAGTACCAAAGTTTCTCTTACCTTTATGGAGGGCTCTTGATGGCGTATGGAAGATAGTGATGAGGGGGGAGGAAGTTGTTACTGTTTGGAAGGCGAGTCCCCTTCCATTATCACATCAGGCAGTGATGTTTTCTCTGGGGTACTCTCTTTCCTACGTTTTGTCTGAATACCACTAGGACCTGGTTATGATTCAGTGCTTGTTTGTCTCACTACAAATTTGTCAAGAGGCATTTGTTGTTCCCTTAATTTTAACATTTGTCTGTAATGATGCATCAGTGTCATTGAATAGGTTAAGGCAACGACCTACTGCAGCTTGATTTGGGCGAGTCGTTTCAGCAAAGGTTTGCAATTCTTCCCATGCTGCACACATTTTCTTAATTGTTGAGGAAGAGACATTCTGTACTCTTGTATCTGCTATATGCTCATCCTTACATGGGTTTTCATATGTTGAGCCTTACCACTGACTTTCCTGGGACTCATGGCAAGGTATATAATAATTACTTTAATGTTCAAAATGCAAAAAATCACCACAAAAGCGGAATTTCTTATAGGCGCAATTGTCACTAAGCGGGCAGCTGTAGTAAACTGAGGCAGGTCGGCCGCGTGACTGGAACCACTCGCTCTGTCGACCCGAACGTGTACCAACAAATATCGTAAGACGACGACACCATCGGATGTCGAGTCGCATTTTTCGATGAAATTCACATCGTAACTCGAAATTATCGCAAGTAGGGGCAATCGTATGTCGAGGTGCCACTGTATATTTTATTATATATAATATGTCGTACCTAGTAGTCAGAACGCACTTCTCAGCCTACTATGCTAGGCCCGATTTGCCTAATAAGCCAAGTTTTCATGAACTAATTGTTTTTCGACTACCTAACCTACCTAACCTAACCTAACTTTTTCTGCTACCTAACCTAACCTAACCTATAAAGATAGGTTAGGTTAGGTTAGGTAGGGTTGGTTAGGTTCGGTCATATATCTACGTTAATTTTAACTCCAATAAAAAAAAATTAACCTCATACATAATGAAATGGGCAGCTTTATCATTTCATAAGAAAAAAATTAGGCAAAATATATTAATTCAGGAAAACTTGGCTTATTAGGCAAATCGGGCCTTGCATAGTAGGCCAAAAAGTGTATTCTGGCTACTAGGTACGACATATATATATATTATTATATATAATATATATATATATATATATAATTATATATATATATATAGATAGCGGGCAGAGTGTATCGTGATCTTGCCTGTACTCCTCTTGACATACCAGAAAACATTCTAAGGAAACTACTCCAAGCTTGTACTAAAGAGGCATCCTTCTTAAGCCTGGATGGGCACATGTATAAGCAAGTAGATGGGGTCGCCATGGGTTCTCCCCTAGGTGTTCTGTTTGCGAACTTCTACATGGGTACCATCGAACAAAGGTCTTCGTCGACATGAACTTGAAACCGGCCATATACTGCAGGTATGTTGACGACATTTTTACTCAGGTACCTGAGGTCAGACATCTGCAGGAGCTGAAGGAGGCATTTGAGCGGAATTCTGTGTTGCATTTCACCTACGAGATGGAGAAGGATGGAAAGCTGCCCTTTCTAGATGTAACAGTCATGGAAAGGAGTGGAGGTTTCCACACTGCAGTCTACACTAGAGAAACATAGGAATGTGCCTCAATGCCAATAGTGACTGCCCAGACAGGTGCAAGAGGAGTGTTGTTAATGCTTATGTCGACCGTGCTCTCAGCCACAGCTCAGGATGGAAGCAAGTCGATGAAGAACTTTGTAGGGTAAGGCAGGTCCTAGTCAACAACGGCTTCTCCAATGGTTTCATTGAAGACATCATAAGAAGGAAGGTGAAATGCCATGCAACCTCTGAAGAGACAACTAACACAACACCTGTACCCCCTATTAGACTATTTTACAGGAATTTCTTTTCCACAGCTCATAAAACGCAGGAAAGGGTCCTGAAAGATATTGTTAATAGAATCGTTACCCCTACAGACAAAATCAGAAGATACAATTGACGATTTACTATAAAACCAAGAAAACTGCCAACCTACTCATGAGAAATTCTCCAGACACAAAGCAGAACGCTTTGAAAGAGACCAATGTCGTCTATGCCTTCAAATGCCCACTTAGGGACTGTAAGCCTCAAAGAACTCAGTATAGGCAAGACAACAACATCTCTTTCCAGGCGATTAACGATACATAAGCAACAGGGCTCCATTAAGGAACATATAATCTCTTCCCACAACCATACCTCACCAGAGAAGTCTTAACAAAAAACACGGAAATCATCGATAGATACACCGATAGCAGGCAGCTTGATATCTGCGAGGCACTACACATTAAGAAGTCAACACCAGCAATCAACAGCCAATTAATGCACAACTATATTCTACCCACTTCAAGACTCCGCACCAATATAGGAGCATCAAGAAATATGGGCCAATAGGCCGTTTGCATTTACTTCCATTCTTCCCCTTTAACTTTACCCAATATTTCGTGTTCTATCTTGTGTTGAAAGTTTGTTTTCACCTCATCCAAAACTGTTGTAACATCACCTCACCCAAATGCAGGTATATAAAATTAAAAGCCATTTGAATTATAGCATAGTAAGAAATCTGTTTAGTGTTTGCAGGTTACAGTTGTGTGTGTGTAAACTAAAGTCTTTGAAAATGTAATAAGTTATTACGAAACGCGTTCAAGTGTGGCGTCAGACTAGAAATAAAAATGAATTTTCGAGAACTGATTTTTCAATTACCATCGACAGTGAAAAGAAACAAGAAATATTGAGAAAATTTGTGTTAGAATTATTAATCTTATTTTTTCGGTCATATTTAATATATGTCTACAGGAAAGAATGCTACCAAAATATACTAATTATATATAAATATATATAATTGTGACGGTAACGCGTTGGTGTTCGGCTGTTTAAGGCTAGGGGTATGGCCTCGTCACATAGTTATAAAAAAAATAGAAAAAACTGGAACTTCGTCTGTGGTAAGGTAAGGAGAAGCACACAAAACACAAGTAAACTTTAACAATGAAATTTTAATTACGTTAAATAAATCAAAACATGAAAATAATGCACAAACAAATTCTTATAATAAAATCAATCAATCAAAATAATAAGAATACTTAAATGACACAATGAAAAGTTACGTTAAGGCAAAATAACAAGAAGTGCAACACAAAGTTAAGTGGGAGGTGCTGGAATATTGGCTTAAAGCCACCACCTCTCTCAGTACACGCTAACGTCTAGCTGGGAGGAGTGCTGGCTACGAAAGCACTGAACATTCTGGAGACTGATGTTGGGGCGACCCCAGACATCAGGTAGTATTGGGGGGGGGGCGAGGCAGGTGCAGCCAGACCGGCGACCAATCAGCGGAGCCGTAGCGATCAACATGTAGTTTGGTGATTTGGGTCCGAACAGGTGGCTGGCTGCATACGTTTTTGCTCACCCTGGCAAGCCTTGCTGGTGTTGTTGTCGTTGTTGGACATTTCTTCCATAGTCTTTTTATATAATTGTGAAGACGTAATTATGGAGGGAAGAGCAGGCTCAATCTCTTGAAGGAGATTATCGTCACAACTCTCCCCCGAAGCCTGCGGTTCTGGAAGAAGTACGTCGTTATGTGGTGGAGTAATGGATGGAGTTGCTTCTACTTCATAAACTCTGGAGAGGGCATCGGCTATGGTGTTGTCAGAACCCTTGATATAGCGGATCTCCAGGTTGAAGTCTTGTAAATACAGAGCCCATCGTAGAAGACGCTGGTTGGTGAATTGGGCTTGATGTAGGAAGCGGAGAGGGTTGTGGTCTGAGAAGATGGTGGTAGACCTGGCGCCTTGTAGGTACGGAGCGAAGTGTTGGAGGTTCAGGACGATGGATAGTAGCTCCTTTTCAATAGTGCTGTAGTTCCTCTGGTGTGGTTTCAGTTTGTAGCTGTAGTAGCTGACAGGTAGAACCTCCTCGCCTCGTAGTTGCATCAGGACACCACCAACGCCGGTACCACTGGCGTCGACATGAAGGACGAAAGGCTTGGCGATATCTGGAGAGGCGAGAATGGGGTTAGAACAGAGGAGGAATTTGAGTTGTTCGAAAGCAACGGTTTGCTGCATGGTCCAATTATACCGTTGCTTGGGACTGGTTAATAGAATTAGAGGTGTGGCGACTGTACTGAAATTCCTCACAAACCTACGGTAGTAAGAGGCAAGACCAAGGAAGCGCAGGAGCTGCTTCCTGGTGGTAGGCTGTGGATACTGTAGGATGGCTTGAGTGTGTGAGTCTAACGGAGCTATGCTGCCACTCCCAATAACATGACCCAGATAACGCACTTTACCTTTCGCGAAAGTGGACTTGCCCAGGTTGATGGTGAGGCCGGCTGTCAGGAGCTTGGAGAACAGACGTCGCAGCTGGAGCAGATGTTCACTCCAGGAGTTGGAGGCTACGACGATATCGTCCAGGTAGGCGTATGTGTTATCCAAGCCCTGGATGACACGGTTGACAGCTCTTTGAAAGGTGGCCGGGGCATTACATAGTCCGAAAGGAAGGCGTTCATATCTGAAAAGTCCAAAAGGAGTGATGAAGGCAGATATCTCTTTAGCGCGCTCCGTTAGACACACTTGATAGTACCCCTTAAGCAAGTCCACTTGGGACAAGTACTGGGCACTACCAATGGCATCAAGGATGTCATCTATCCTTGGCAAGGGGTAAGCATCCTTGACAGTGACAGAGTTCAGTTTACGATAGTCAGTGCACAACCGCACCTTACCTTGGGGTTTGGGCACCAAGATACAGGGTGAGGCCCAGGGGGACTCACAAGGTGTAGCCAGTCCATGATCCAAGAGGTATTGCACCTCAGCACGCATGACTTCCTTCTTGCTCGGGCTGATTCGGTAGAAGGGTTGACGAATCGGCCGGGTGTCGGGGAGCAGTTGGATGTCGTGCTGGGTAACATTACACTCTTGGGGATCATCTCTGAACAACTCTTGATGTTCTCTGAAGATCTTGACGAGAGGTGCACTATGATTATCCTGAAAGTATTTGAGAAGATCATTAAGGATTTCGGAATTAGAAAGCGCTGACTCCTTGTCAGTGCTTTCGGGAGGAGAAGCTGGGAAGGTCTCACTGTGGATGTAGGGTTCTGTGAATGTGGAATAGTTAGTCAAGACAGTGGGAGGAGTACCATTATATTGCTTCAGGAGGTTGACGTGGCACAGCTGGGTCTTCCGCCGCCTATCTGGAGTCTCTATCACATAATTATTATTATTCCTGCACTCTTTGACGCAGTAGGGTCCTGAAAATTTGTTTTGTAAAGGTGAACCTGGGATAGGAAAATAGGCAAGGACGAAGTCTCCCGGCTTGAATTTTCTTACTTTGCTGGTCTGGTCGTAATGAGTCTTCATTCTCACCTGGGCTTTCAATAGATTATCATGGGCAAAGCGGTGGACTCTCTCTAGAATGTGCTGAAGGTTTTGAAGAAACTGGGGCACATTCTGATGCTCACTGAAGGTGGCATCTCTGAGAGAGTCTTTGAAAGCCTTAAGGGGAGTACGGCACTTACGGCCGTAGACCATCTCATAAGGAGATACTCCTAGGGACTCATTGGGGAGACTTCTGAAAATACACATTATTAGGTCAATCTGCTTATCCCAATCCTTCGAGGTTTCACTACAAAACTTTTTCAAGAGTGCTTTGATGGTCTGATGACTACGTTCAAGAGAACCCTGTGAAGCAGGATGATAGGGGCTGGACAATACCTGTTTGATGTTGAACTCCTCCAGTGTCCTTTTGAAGAGATCACTGGTGAAGTTGGTGCCACAGTCACTTTGAATCTCCCTGGGAAATCCGTATTGAGTGAAGATCTTCAATAGATGTTTGATAACCGTAGCAGCCGTGATGTTCTTCACTGGAACTGCTATGGGAAATCTGGTGGTAGGACACAGGATGGTTAGGATGTGGGCGTTACCTGAACTGGTCCGAGGTAAAGGACCAACACAGTCTATTATGAGTCTGTGGAAAGGTTCCGCAGGCACCTGTATGGGAATCAGTGGTGCTCTGGGAATGGAGACGTTCGGTTTGCCTGCCATCTGACATGTATGACACTGTTTTACGTACTGTTTGACGTTGTTTACCATACCTGGCCAGTAGTAGTCTTGACGAATCCCATGGTAAGTCTTGTTGAAGCCGTAGTGGGAGAATGCTCCGTGGGCCAGGTGTAGAATAGTGGGCCGCAGGCTGGTGGGAATCACAAGTTGTTCGATGTTGGCCCAATCGTCCTCCTCCTTCAGTTTACTGGGTCTATATCTGCGGTAGAGCAAGTCGTTCTCTAGGAAGAACCCAGGAATACTGTCGGGTTGAGTCTCAGCCTGGAAAAACAATGGTGTTAAAGTAAGATCTTCCCTCTGCAACTTACGGAACTCCAACTTGGTCAGATGCGGGGGTAGTTTCTGAGGGTCTTGAGGGACAGCGGTAGCAGTAGAGTCAGCTGGCTGTGGACGTGCGGCTTGTGCACGGGTGGTCACGAGAACCGGAGGAGAAACTTCATCACTCTCTTGAACCTCTGCTGGAACATACTCAAGAATAGGGTTTATGGGCACAGAGTTACACACCTGGGGTTTGTCCATGACGATCAGGTTGGTCGGTTGCAGGTCTTCTGCCAAGTCGTTGCCTAGGAGAAGTTGCACTCCAGGCATGGGAAAGGCTTTTCCCTGACGGCGACTTGGACTTCCCCGTTCACGTAGGGACAATTCAGGTGGACTCTGGCGAGAGGGTATGGAGTGGTAGCAGTGAGGTCAGTGATGAAGACTGTTTCCCCGGTGTAGACTATGTTGGGCACAGCCGACTTCAAGATGATCGATTGTAGAGCCGCTGTGTCCCTCAAGATCTTCAATTTGAAACGTCCCTCCGGATTTGAACCGTTGGCAGAGACAGTTCCAGTATACAGGTGGTTACTGAAAAGAGAAAGATCATTAACATCAACACCAACATTCATCACAGGCTTACCGGACTTAGGAGGAGTTGGTTTGGGTCGTTGTTGGTCAGTGGTTCCCTTGTATTGAGACTTACCACACTTGTCTATGGTATGTCCATAGAGTCTACAATACTTGCAGTACAGTTGTGAACCAGCTTGATCGGGGCTCACCTTCTCGTAACTGTACCACGACTTCTTACTGGAGGATGGTTCGGGTGTCAGCCGGTGGATGAGGCTGTAAGTGTCAGCCGACTTAGCACACTTCAGGTAGTCGGTTTCTTCTTTATCTGCTAAGTAGAGGCGGACAGGAGGCGGCACACGTCTCAAGAATTCTTCAACAAGCATCAGGTTCACGAGTTCTGTAAAAGTAGAGACATGTGCTGCTTCCAGCCATTTCATGAAATACCTCCGTTTCGTGTTAGCAAACTCGAGGAAGGTAGTGGTACTTGCCTTCAGGTGGTCACGGAATTTCCTTCTATAACTTTCGGTGGAAAGTAGGTAGGCGTCTAACACTGCTTGTTTCAGAGTGTAGTAGTCATTCTCAGACGCCAAAGTACTGAGTGTGACTGCAGCTCTACCTGTAAGATGGACTCTGAGAAGTGTGGCCCATTGGTTGACAGGCCAACTGAGTTGATTAGCAAGGGTTTCAAAGGTGGTGAAAAAAACATCAACTTCTGCTTCTACAAAGGATGGCATTAACTTACTTGCATGTGATATATTAAAACTGACGGGAAGATTGGCAGTAGCTTGCTGGCGTTGGGTGAAGTGTGAAGTTTCCAAGGAGATTTCGCGTTGACGACACTCTAGAGCCAGAGTCGCTTGTTGCTTGTCATGTTCGCGTTGTATTTCCAACTCGCGTTGTTTGGTTTCAAGCTGTACTCGTTCACGTTCACGGAGTAATGCGACCTCGCGTTCGTGTTCTTCCCTCCTCAAAGCAGCTTCGCGTTCTTGTTCGTCTCTCCTCAAAGCAGCTTCGCGTTCTTGTTCTTCTCTTCGTATGGCAGCAGCTCGTTCTTGTTGTTCGAGGGCTTCCCTTTGCTGCTCACGTTCAATCTTGGCCAGCTCTAGTTTGAGTTTCAGCGTTGCCAAATCAGTTTTATCTGCAATATAGTAAGTTTCATGAGTGTCAGAGTCTATCTTACCTTGCTCTAAATAGTAATCCAGCAACAGGTTGTGTAGGTCATTTTTGTTGGCTTGGTAGGGAACTTCTAGTTGATACTCATGTGCAAGAGTTTGTAATTCAGTCCTCTTGGCACGACTTAAAGTCCCTATTTCACCTGCTGGATTTGCACGGAAAGTTTGGAGACGAAACATGGTGAAATTAGCAAATAAAGGTACACGAATGTTCAATAATGAAATGTCAGAAACAGGACAACGTGGCAACTGGCACCTATCCTGTGTGATCTTTAACAATTAACGTTAAGTGAAAGATATTAAATGATTAAATTAAATCAAGGGCGCAGGAAATCTTGTACCCGGTACTCATGTAAGAGAATAAGGGCAAGAAAATCCTACTAACAAATGAAACAAAGTTTCGAAAACAAATGAAACAGTTAAATGCTTCAAAAGTAAAATTGGTAGTCCAAGGATGTAGGCATACCTTGCCAAGTCTCTATAGGACATAAAGCAAGTTTTTCCCACTGAATTTAATATGATACTTACAGAATTAGCGAACTTTTGTGCTCTGAAAAAATAAGCTAATTCCCTACCGTTGTATGTATCATCATCTCTGACTGACGTGTAGGGGTGCGAGGTGTCAGCTGGTGACGAGAACTGCTGCTGAGGTCCCAATTCAGCAACTAAAGTTCGAGCTAGAGGAACTATGGCCCTCTTTGTCCTCCTACAGTCAGATTGCAGAAGATTGGGTACTCTTGACCCGGGGCAGACCACAGTACCAGGGTACCAATATGATGATCTGTCAGAATGAGAAATATTCAAGGGACATAGATGGTAAATACGAGTAATAACAAGGAGGGAGAGATGACCAATTAAGAGTATGACTGCGGCCTACAGTCACCACGTAATCCAAAGTTGTCTCACCTTCACTATATGTTACTCTCGTAATGCACAATACACCGCACCTTATAAAAAATGAAATTGAATGAAAAATAGTAAAGCTACGTTAACAAAGTTAAATACGCTTACCATAAATTACCACTTAGCACCAGTACCTGAGTGAAGCTCCTAGGACAGGCCCCCATATAACTTGTGACGGTAACGCGTTGGTGTTCGGCTGTTTAAGGCTAGGGGTATGGCCTCGTCACATAGTTATAAAAAAAATAGAAAAAACTGGAACTTCGTCTGTGGTAAGGTAAGGAGAAGACACACAAAACACAAGTAAACTTTAACAATGAAATTTTAATTACGTTAAATAAATCAAAACATGAAAATAATGCACAAACAAATTCTTATAATAAAATCAATCAATCAAAATAATAAGAATACTTAAATGACACAATGAAAAGTTACGTTAAGGCAAAATAACAAGAAGTGCAACACAAAGTTAAGTGGGAGGTGCTGGAATATTGGCTTAAAGCCACCACCTCTCTCAGTACACGCTAACGTCTAGCTGGGAGGAGTGCTGGCTACGAAAGCACTGAACATTCTGGAGACTGATGTTGGGGCGACCCCAGACATCAGGTAGTATTGGGGGGGGGGGCGAGGCAGGTGCAGCCAGACCGGCGACCAATCAGCGGAGCCGTAGCGATCAACATGTAGTTTGGTGATTTGGGTCCGAACAGGTGGCTGGCTGCATACGTTTTTGCTCACCCTGGCAAGCCTTGCTGGTGTTGTTGTCGTTGTTGGACATTTCTTCCATAGTCTTTTTATATAATTGTGAAGACGTAATTATGGAGGGAAGAGCAGGCTCAATCTCTTGAAGGAGATTATCGTCACAATATATATATATATATATATATATATATATTTATATATATATATTATATATATATATATATATAATTCAAAGATCAATTCTCCAAAATTCATTTTTATTTCTAGTCTGACGCGACACTTGAGCGTGTTTCGTAAAACTTATTACATTTTCAAAGACTTTAGTTTACAAACACACAACTGAAACTGAATAGAGCTTACACATCTTCGAGGTTTATATCTACATTTGGGTGAGGTGGATGAGGTGAAAAAACGAACTTTCAACAATGGTATTAAATTCCAACACAAGACAGAACACGAAACAATGGGTATTGAATGGAAGTAATTGTAGAAAGCCTATTGGTCCATATTTCTTGATGCTTCTATATTGGAACGGAGTCTTGAAGTGGGTAGAATATAGTTGTGCATTAATTGGCTGTTGATTGCTGGTGTTGACTTCTTGATGTGTAGTGCTTCGCAAACGTCAAGCCGCCTGCTATCGCTGTATCTATCGATGATTATCAAACAACTATCTATCTAACAACACAGAAATCATCGATAGATACAGCGATAGCAGGCGGCTTGACATGTGAACGCGTTTCGTAATAAATTATTACATTTTCAAAGACTCTAGTTTACACACACACAACTATAACTTGCAAACACTAAACAGAGTTTAACCCTTAAACTGCTCATGGTGTATATATACGCCCTGAGTAACATGTCCCACGGTGCGCATGGCGTATATATATACGCCATAGGGTGCCAGGCCCGATTCAAATGGCCGCGGCTACACGGGGTTCACAGTAACTTCCTCAGGGCTCTTGTAAACAGACGCCATTTTTTTTTTAAATCGTGGGCAATATTCTCAGGTGTAAGAGGCACAGTACTGTTGGAGCAACCAAGGCTGGCGCATGCAGCATGAGCGAACAGCATTGCTGTTCAGCTTGTGACCACAGCATCGCCGAAAAATGTCAAAATATATAAATGTTATTATTTAGCGATGACAATATTACAGATGACCCATGACTGTGATATAAATAACCAGGGTTGTGATAATAGCAGGATTGTTGTAATAATTAGCGCTGTGGGAGGAGTGATGCTGAGAGACAGAGGGAGACAGCATCGTTTACTGACTGTGTGGCCACCTGTTATTGTTTGCATTCACCATACCAGGTCAGTGGTTCTCTATGGTGAACACAAATGTAGATACTTATATATAATGTGTGTATTAGTGTAATAACAGCAAAATGATTATGCTGGGAGGAGCCATATGGGTGACGGAGGTGACGTCGTCTGCACGATTTGTCTAGCTGTCTAGAGGGTGGCCACTATGCTCTTTGGGCGCACTACAAGCTTAGGTGTACAGTTACGGTGCATAAAACATGTAGATACTTATATATAATATGTGTATATAGGGTAATGACACTGCAAAAGGTATTGTTGGGGGAGAAAGTTTAGTGCGTGTGACCTTGAATGAGTGAGGGAGCCGCCAGCCGCCATCTGTGTAAAGCGACGACTCTTAGTGCCTGAACTAACTATATCAGCTTAGCTTTACAGTTGTGGTGAACAAAATATATACATACTTATATATAACGTCTGTATATAGTGTAATAACACCACAAATGGTATTGTTGGGGGGAAGAAAATTTAGTGATTGTGTTGAGGGAGTGGCAGCGAGTGGCTGGCTGGTGTGTGGCGGTAACTCCTCGTTGCTTTTCGACTCTCAATACCAACTTAGTGATTCGTTATGGTGACCAAAACATGCAGATACTTATATATAACCTGTGTATAGAGTGTAATAGCAGCAAAACTATTTGTTTATCGTTTTATAAACATAATTGAATCACTAATATGCACATCATACTTTTGAGTATAGCAATTATTCATCACTTTTATTATATAAATATATTACAATACACACTATTGAATAATATTACTGCAAAAAAAACTAAGAAAAAATAAATCGAAGACATTGAAACAATTAGGTAATAATATCTTTGTGGCAACTCCCACCTGTCAACGCGGGTGACGCTGACCGGGTCTGACGACCGCGCTGTCAACGCCCACTTTTTGCCAGACTTCCTCGGTCAATTGCGCCCAAAATATGTCACCTACGATTTTTTTTTTTTTTTTCCCGTGCTCAGGGGACACAAATTAACATGTCTAGAAGACGAAAAAAAAATTTTGAATTCTTTTTTTCTTGCGCACAGCGGTGTAAATGTCCCCAGGACCCCTGAGCAGTGTAAGGGTTAAACAGCTTTGATTTTATACCTGCATTTGGGTGAGGTGATATGTTACAACAGTTTTGGATGAGGTGAAAACAAATTTTCAACATAAGACAGAACATGAAACAATGGGTATAATATTTTGTAAGTTAAAAGGACGAATGTAAGTAACTGCAATGGGCCTATTGGCCCATATTTCTTGATGCTTCTATATTGGTGCGGAGTCTTGAAGTGGGTAGAATATAGTTGTGCATTAATTGGCTGTTGATTGCTGGTATCGACTTCTTAATGTGTAGTGCCTCGCAGATATCAGGCCGCCTGCTATCGCTGTATCTATCGATGATTTCCGTGTTTTTTGATAAGACTTCTCTGGTGATGGTCTGGTTGTGGGAAGAGATTATATGTTCCTTAATGGAGCCCTGTTGCTTATGCATCGTTAACGATGCATAAGCCATTCTATAGGCCATTGCTCCCCTTGCCTCTCTGAGGGGGCCAGGTTCTGGCCGTGGTCCCCGGTAGGCCCTAGAACTCCATACACATGACTGATGCCAAAGTCTGACATTAGCATATCAGCCTGGTAAAGCTCCGAGGAGCCTCCGGGTCTCACCCAGAAAATGGCGTTTCATTACATTCAACGCTGGTTTTTTCCAATATTTTGACTATAACACTTGTCAATGATACAGGTCTATATTTGATGGGATCTTCCCTGCTGCCACTGTTGTAGATTGCTGCTGCCTCTAATATCAACAGGGAATCTGAAATAGGTAGTACAGTGAATATCAACCTTGTAGTGCAAACATTTGTTCTGTGTTAGCCTTTTTCCACACATCTGCTAGGACTCCTGTTCACGGGGATGCCTGAAAAAATCTGTTAAGTGGAATGTTGAGCTCAAGTGCACATTCTCTCAAAACCCATGGTGAAACTCCATCTGGACCAAATGCTTTGTTCTTACTTAGCTCCTTTGGCATTTTTTTCACTTTATATTCAGACACCTCTATGAAATGTGAGAAATCTTTAAAGAATTCGGATAAAGAAAGAGATCTAGAAGTGGTTCTAGATAAAAAGCTATCACCTGAGGACCACATAAAGAACATTGTGTGAAGAGCCAATGCTACACTTTCTAACTTCAGAATTGCTTTTAAATACATGGATGGCAAAATACTAAAGAAATTATTCACAACTATTGTCAGACCAAAACTGGAATATGCAGTGGTTGTATGGTGCCCATATCTTAAGCAGCACATCAACAAACTGGAAAAGGTGCAGAGACATGCAACTACTGTAATTTACTCGTGGAAAATAGTAGAGGGGCTGGTCCTAAATCTGCACACAGAAATAATATCATTTGAGACCGGAAGGTATGGCAGCATGTGCAGAATACCCCCGTTGAAGAGCAGAGGTGCAATAGGTACTCTGAGAGAACTCTGTCAACATCAGAGGCCCGATACTGTTCAACACGCTTCCACTAAATATAAGAGGCATAACTGGCCGACCCCTCACAATGTTCAAGAGAGAACTCAATAAGCACCTCCAAATGATACCTGATTAACCAGGCTGTGATTTATACGTCAGGCTGCGAGTAGTCGCATTCAACAGCCTGGTTGACCAATCCAGCAACGAGGAGGCCTGGTCGACGACCGGGCAGCGGGGATGCTAAGCCCAGAAAACACCTCAAGGTAGCCTTAAGGCAAGGCTAAAAGTTTTGTGAAGAAATGTTTGCACTGCAAGGTTGATATTCACTATGTCATCTATTTCAAACTCCCAGTTGATATTAGAGGCAGCAGCAATACAGTTGCTTTTACAAGTTTCATTGTGTAGCCTAAGGCTTATCTTCATTGTATCTAGAGGCGGTTTACCTGCTTGATGGGGTTCTGGGAGTTGTTCTACTCCTACTTCTACTCTACTGGAAGTACTTGAGGAGTACTCTCTACTCCTCAAACTCTGACTTGTGAGAGTTTGGTCCACCAGGCTGTTGCTTGGAGCGGCCCACATACCCACCACAGCCCGGTTGGTCCAGCACTCCTTGGTGAAACCTATCTAGTTTTCTCTTGAAGATGTCCATGGTTGTCCCAGCAATATTTCTTATACTTGCCAGGAGAATGTTGAACAACCGCGGACCACTGATGTTTATACAGTGTTCTCTGTGCCTATGGCACCCCTGCTCTTCACTGGTTTTATTGTGCATTTTCTTTCATATCATTCACTCCAGTATGTTGTTATTTTACAGTGTAGATTTGGAACCTGGCCCTCTAGTATTTTCCATATGTATATTATTTGATATCTCTCTCGTCGTCTTTCTAGTGAGTACATTTGGAGGGCTTTGAGACGATCCCAATAATTTAGGTGCTTTATCGGGTCTATGTATGCCGTATATGTTCTCTGTACTCCCTCTATTTCTGCAATCTCTCCTGCTCTGAAGGGTAAAGTGAGTACTGAGCAGTACTCATGACGTGACAACACAAGTGATTTGAAGAGCACAACCATTGTGATGGGATCCCTGGATTTGAAAGTTCTCGTAATCCATCATTTTTCTGGCTGACTTGGTTATGCTCCCTAAACATTAGGTCGTTAAACATCATTATTCCCAAATTCTTTACATGGTGCTTACCTACTATGGGCAAATTTGATTGTGTTATGTACCCTGTATTATGTTTAACCCCTTGTGTGGCTCCAGGCTATTTAGCATTTGTCACTCACAGGCGCATACAAAAAAAATTATTTTTCTTTTAAACCTGTTAATTTGTGTTTTCTGATCATGGGAAAAATAATAAAAAAAATCGTAAGTGGCATATATTGCCCACTATAGGGCGGGGAAGTGTGGCAAAAAAACAGGCGCTGACTCAGCGTGCGTCCCAGGCGGTCTGTTGCTCGCCAGCTGTCAGGCCGGAGTTGCCACAAAGAGATAATTACCTAATTATTTCAATGTCTCTGATTGATTTTTCATAGTTTTTTTGTTGTAATATTATTCAATAGTGTGTAGTGTGATATATTTATATAATAAAATGAGTGAATCATCGCTGTACTCAAAAATATGGTGTGCATATTGTTGATTCAATTATTATGTTCATCAAACAGTGAACAAATACTTTGTCGATTATTACACTATATACACAGGTTATATATAAGTATCTGCATGTTCTGTTCACCATAACGTACCATTAAGTCGCTAATATGAGTCAAAAAGCAACGAGGAGTGACCACCACACACCAGCCAGCCACTCGCTGCCACTCACTCCCTCAACACCTCACTCGCCCACATTCTCCTCCCACCATACTGTTTTTGCTTTTATTCACTATATACAGATGTTATATGTAAGTATCTACATGTTTTGTTCACCACAACTGTACAACTAAGTTGATATAGTTAGTTCAGGCACTAAGAGACGTCGCTACACACAGGTGGCGGCTGCTTCCTTCACACATTCAAGGTCAGACGCACTAAAGTTTCACCCCCAACAATACTGTGGTGTTATTACCCTATATACAGACGTTTTAAACACTTTTATTATGTGTGATGTTAGTGCAACTGGCCTATAATTTTTTGCCAAGGCTTTACTCCCCCCCCCCCTTGTGCAACGGAGCTATATCTGCAGATTTAAGTGCTGCTGGTATCTCCCCTGTATCCAGGCTCTTTCTCCATATTACGCTGAGTGCTCTCGCTACTGGTACTTTACATTTCTTTATGCATATTGAATTCCATGAGTCAGGCCTAGGAGCTGAGTGCATAGGCATATTGTCAATTTCTCTTTCAAAGTTTTCCAAGTTTGTGGTAATATCCGTTATATTATCTGCAGCTTGAATGTCATTCATAAAGAAGCTGTCTGGGTCATCAACTTTCATGTTGTTTATTGGTGTGCTAAACATAGCCTCATACTGGATTCTTAGAATTTCACTAATCTCTTTGTTGTCCTCTGTGTACGTACCTTCATTTGTAATTAATGGTCCAATACTGGTAGAGGTTTTTGATTTTGATTTTGCGCATGTGAAAAAATATTTCGGATTTTTCCTTATCTCTTGTATAACTTTCTGTTCCAATTCCATTTCCTCAGACTCATATGATCGCTTCAATGTTTGTTCTATTTCTTCGATCTCCCTGCTTAGGCTTATTTTCCTTGCTTGTGATAGTTGTGTCTGCCGAAGCATTTCCGTTATTTTTTTCCTTCTCCTGTACAGTCGTCTGCGTTCTCTTTCTTGAGTGGTCCTCTTTCTGCCCCTCCTCATACAACCCGTCCTCTTAAAAATAACGTCACTTTTGGCTCGTATGTGCGATATGGCTAAATTTGGACGTAATTTGAAATGAAATCCACTCACAAAAGTGACGTTCTGTTCCGTTTTCTATTTGAGTCGTCCGCGGCGTACGCGCAGAGGTTATAAGAGAACACTTTAAATTAACGTTTTTCATAACGTTTTGAAACTTTATGAGAATTTCCTGCCCACCTAACCTATCAGAGGACCCTTAACTTACTGTTGTTGAAAAAAAAAATCCCAAATTTATTTTCATATTTTTTTATTTTCAAATTACGTCCAAATTCGGCCATACGGGCAAACGGCCAAAAGCGATGTTCTTTTTACAACCCGTTCTCACAAATTCGTAAAGTCAATATTGACTTATTAACTACGTGCATAGGTGATATACTAACCATAATAGATACCCTTAAAAAGATTCATAGAAAACACCGACCTTACCTAACCTTGTTAGTATCTTAAGATAAGCATTTTATTGCTTCGTAATTACAATTATTACTTAACCTATACCTATTACAGGTTAGGTAATAATTGTAATTACGAAGCAATAAGATGCTTATCTTAACATACTAAGTAGGTTAGGTAAGGTCGGTGTTTTCTATGAATCTTTTTAAGGGTATCTATTATGTTAAGTATGTCACCTATGCACATATTTAATAAGTCAATATTGACTTATTAAATTTGCGAGAACGGGTTGTCTTTTTAAGAGGACAGGTTGCCTCATAGGCACGTGCTTCAAGCAGACCTTGTAAGCTTCAGCTGTCAGTTGAGCTATTCCCTGTGTGGGAGTTTTGTCGCTTAAGACCGTCTCCCATTGAATGGTTGCAAGGTCTACATTTATTTTTTCCCAGTCGATCCTCTTATTGTTAAAATTGAATTGATTGAATATTCCTTCTCGCTTGTTGGGTCTCTTAGACCTACTATCATTATTTATGCTAGTTCGCACTTCAATGAGCTTATGGTCTGAGTATGAAGTATCTGAGATTGTGATGTCTCTGATTAGTTCATCATTGTTTGTGAACTAATGATGAACTAGAAAACAAGTCTAGAAAACTAGAAAACAACAAAAACACACTAGAAAACAAGTCTAGTGTGTTTTCGTTCCTAGTTGGTTCTGTAATCTGTTGATTGAGCGAGAATTTGTCACAGAATCTCAAAAGTTCTCTGACCTGTGGTTGGTTATTTCCTGGGTCATTCCCTGCTATGATATTTGTGTTTGCCATTCTCCATCTTAGACTCGGTAAATTGAAATCTCCAAGGAAGATTAACTCTTTTGCTGGCCTGGCAGGCGACCTGGCACACACTGCAACGAAGGTTGAGCATTGGCCGTGAGCGCACAAACCACACTCAAATGTTTATACAGTGTGACCTCACTCGAACGAGGCGTAGGTGTTATATGAGGCGAGGCCGATTCGTTTCACTGCGGAATTCGTTCTACCCGTCAGCCCCAGGCTGTCCCTCCCCTTCATGTGAAAATAACAAAGGTCCTACATCCACTATCAACAAAACAAAAAATCACAGAAAATCTATTTATTATGTATTTATCATTTTGAACATGGCACATGATAGAACAATCACTTACAAACAATTTGGATTAAAAATTCTACATATATGAGCATTATTGAATCCAAAAAAGCAAAATCACATAATTTTCTCAACAAACTGAAGAGGAGGGGTGGTTGGCGGGCCACCGGTGGTAGGGGAAGGAGGGTCAGGGCCGGCCGCTGGTAGTCAGGTGCGGGAGAGGGTTGTAGCATGTTGGCAGTATAGGAGTGGGGGGGGGAGGGTGGCAGCCAGACTGACAGGCCTTGGGCCAGACCAGGCCTGGCCTCAGACCAGGCCTCAGGCCAGACCTCAGGCCAGGCCTTGAACCCAGACCTCGACGAAACTCGACCCAATGTTGACTGCATAGAGGCTAGCCGCCTCCTTACCCCTCCCTCCCCCCCCAATACATCCCCTCACCACTGACCCCACACATTATTATGAATTCTTCATTTTGACTACGGAATATGGTAGAGCGATGCATTACAAACCACTGAAATGGTAAAATTTTCTCTCCTAATTTTGTCAAAAGCAGCAAGTGAGCTTAGTATCGAGGCAAGTGCTGTAGCAGTCAGCTGGTGTCTCTACTCACCCTCCTTCTCTGATGCCTTTCCACCCCCAATACATCCTCTCACCACTGACACCACAATTTATTATAAATTGTTCAATTTGACTATGGAATATGATAGAGCTTTGTGTTGCAAACAACTGAAATGGTAAAATTTTCTCAGCTAATTTGGTGAAAAGCAGACAGTGAGTGAACTATCGAGGTGGACCATGGAGGCGCCAGCCACGTGTTGCCATTTACATGATAACTCGAGCCAGAGCTCTCCACTGACACAACCTGCCTCCCCTGACACCACTGTTACTCCATCTTCCCTGACAACTTCCACCACTGACACAACCAGCCTCCCCTGACACCACTATTACTCCAGCTTCCCTGACAACTTACACCACTGACAACCTGCCTTCCATGAGAATAACTTACACCACCTGCCCCCCCTAACAATAAACCCTAACTACTGACACCACTTGCCCCCCCCCTGACAACAACTCTGACCAATGACCCTTGATACCATTTTATCATCCTTCAACCATTTATCCCTAGAAACAATGGGTAAGCATAATAAAACACTGTATAACTGTTTACACTTTGGCGAATCATAGATGATGACAGCCACCTCCGACGCTCAGTCTCGGTGACTGCTTGGATGAACAATCTTCGCTTAATCAAACATTTGTATGTTCCACTGAACATTTAGTACCTAATTCAATTTGTTCGGATCTTCTGGGAATTCGCTAGAACGGGGTTCGTTAGTGAGGATGAACTGTACTCTTTTCAGCTTTCTAACCTCAATTTTCATGCTACGTCATTCATTTTGCTATCAAACTGTTCACAATATAAAGGGGCACATTTAAAACCAGTCCCATAATATTCGGACAATAAATGGGATTTTTAAAAATGCATTAATGATGATGGCATTACCTTCATCAGGGACTCAGCGTGTTTTGGTTTTAGGATGTCGATACCCTCATCAGGCCGCGAAACCCCTGATATTATTAGTTGGTTTTTGTTAACCCTTGGGCTGCTCTCTTGCGATTTTAGCCTGCAACACGTCTTATAAAAGTGTTCATGTGTGTTTCCTGATCATGGGAAAAATAGAAAATAATTTGTGACATATTTTGACCACAATAGGGCGAGGAAGTCTGGCAAAAGTGAGGCGTTGACAGAGTAATCATCAGAGGCGGTCAGCTCCACCCGAGCTGTCAGGCGGGAGTTGCCACAAAAATATTATTACTTAATTATTTCAATGTCTGATTTTTTTTTCTGTTTTTTTTTCGAGTAATATTATTCAATAGTGTGTAGTGTGATATATTTATATAATAAAATGTGATCCATCGCTATAACTCAAAAAGTATTGTGAGCATATTAGTGATTCAATTACAGTGCATCCTCACTCTAACGAACCCTACTCTAAAGCATTCCGGATAATCCGAACAAATTGCATTTGGCGCTAAATGTTCAGGAGAACATACAAAAATTTATTTGTGTTGTTTCACTGATGGTGATGACCTAGGCTGGTATGGCAGGGCTGTGAGAGCTGTGTACTGTACACACTCTCCACATCGTTCACTTCAATATCTGTATCACTAGTATCAGACACCTGTCTTAGGTCTTTTTCCAGATTTGAGGTTATCAAAATCACTGGCATGCTCATCTTCAAGGAATATGCCCTGTATTTCAACATCAGAGAGTGTTTTCTTCAAAAACATGGCCAACTAGAGACTGGGAGCTCAATATGGATACATACAAAATGGTTGCTACCTTGAATACGAGCTTGCCCACAACCGTGGGAATGCTGGGAATTTTTTTCAAGCTGGCAAACACCTCAGGAATCCATCTTGTACCCAAGTTTTGAACCCTACAATATATCTACAAGTGCCTTAAACCACTGTGATGCGCCGAGTTTATTGTGACATTCCCCGTGCACATGAAATCAAGTGTTCCCCCAAAAATGTTTTTTCTAACCCTGAACATGTCTATGTAAAAATAAATACAAAATTCCACTTACTTTGGCTGTGGGGACGTGGACAAGGTGCGCTGTGACGTCATCATGGCTGGTCGCCCGTACCAGAAACTCCCAGAAACAAGCGTGCAGGCCATTCAAGCATTGTGAGTTGCCACAAATATATTTTTAATTATTTGTTCTATGTATTTCCAATGCGGTTTTATTAGTTTTTTTTATTGTATATGATGCATATTTTTGTTATTTACAATATGTATACAATAGAACATTCATAATGTTCCATGGAACTGTGATACTGTGTGTCAGTAATGTATCCACAATGTTTATTGTTGCAATATTACTTGCTAAAAATTCACTAAGATTACAATATGTATAGTTTCACACACTATTTACACACACTAACACACTGTATTACACAATCAGTACTTCAGAAGTGAGTAATAATCAATGAAGTAGTCCATGGTACAAAGCGCGACTTCGCTCTCGTTGCACCAGGTACATAGATTTTCGCTGTTTCTTTGTTCTATGTGCTTGCAAATAACGCACTCATGTACACCCTTGGCTTTAGTACTTGTAAGTGGTATGTAGCCAAGCTTGTAATGTGTAAGGTAGTCTTGAAAATACTGCTTTGTAAGGTCCCTGACTGGAAGATTCAGTCATTTATGGCAAGTGTCAGTCAATCTGGAAGAGATTCAGCCATTCTGGAAGAGATTCAGCTAATCTTGAAAATATCTATGGAAAACACCACCATGGAAACCGCTAACACTGTTCATCTATGCTACTTGTATCAGATGCATCATCACTGAACCCAGAAATGATTCATCTATGTATCACCTATATAAATTGGAGATGGCATAGGTGGGCATGGGTGGCGTTCACAGCTACAACTGGATACGCTCGCTGTGTCGTCCTAATAGGTGCGGTATCACTTGCATCCGGACCTTTGTGTTAGGTCCTTATTGCTTCATCAATATCATGACCTAGCTTCATCAATATCATGACCCTTATGTTCTTCAAGCTATAAGGTCTGAATTTCACCGACAGAGAGCAATCTTTCAACACTGCGTCGGACAGGTGTTTGGGAGCCAGAGGCACGTGCACCACCCCATGGTTACTCACTCAATACTAACCCAGCCAGCAGCCCTAGGACATTCTGGGAATTTTTTTCAAAGAAAGCTGCCTCTCACTGGAGGTCCCAAGAGTTCATTTTGTATCCAACCTACCGCGAGCGTGTTTTGACCGAGTACGAAAAAAAAACTTTTGTCGGTGGGGACAGTTAATGGCGAAAAGCATTTGTCGTTTGGCACAGTGCAGTGGTTAAGGTGTTATGTGCACCGCTTGACTGAGCGAAATTAGGCGCTAATGCATTTCAGAGGGTTAATACACTCAACAAAACTGGTTAATAATACCATGACTAATACAATCAACATCACTGGGTAATGCCAATATGATGAATACACTCACCATTACTGGGTAATGAAAACACCAAGAATAACCCTTGTGTGGCTCCGGGCTATTTAGCATTTGTTACCCACAGGTGCATACCAAAAAAAAAAAATTATTTTTTCTTCCTAACCTGTTAAGTCGTGTTTCCCTGACCACGAGAAAAAAAATTAAATTGAACTTACAGACGACGTAATTGAGCCGACAAGATGGGCGATGACATCACACCCTGCATGATCGCTCATGCACGGTGTGTCCCAGAGGCGTCGCGTGCGGTCTTCAAGCACCAGAGTTGCCACAAATTTATTTTTGCGTCATTATTTACAGTGTCTAGGCCTATTTTATTAGCAATATTAGTCACTAATTGTGTTGCACATAATGTTACATCACAGTCATTGTCAATAAATGTTACATACATCGAGTATACACATGTGCACACAAATGTTTTCCATTACGCCATTATATTATGTAATCACAATGTTCATTATTATATGTACACACAAGCATGCACTATGTACAGGTTTTTGCACTATTATTGCACATTTAGAAATCTTGGAGAGAGTGGTAGTCGTTGAAGCAGTCGACAGCACACAATGGCACTGCACACACTTCACACGATGTTTGCACCACTTTACGTTTCTGTTCTCTCCTTTTTGTTGTTTTTACATACTAGGCATTCACGTTGGCCTATTGCACGCTTTCCAGCTGGTGGCAAATGTTTTAGTCTGTGTTGCTGAAAGGCCTCCATGTGAGCAAGCCTGGGTGTTGCAGCATGCTGCAACACTGGGTTCATGATTGGTCTTTGTATGCCAGGGACATCTTGACCAAACTTTGCTAATAACTGTGTTGCAAGTGTAAAAGCAAATGCCCAGAAACTAGGTTTATGTCCAGTTTTCCCCAGATACATATTATAGCAGTTCAACATGCTCATGTCAACAAGATGGAAAAAACACTTTTTTCGTCCATTTCAATGTTTTCTGCACACATTCGATCATGCCAACCATCATGTTAGCCTTATCAATCAAACGCATGTTGATATTATAGTCAAGAACACAATCTGGCTTATATACTGGTTCTTTCGTTATACAGTTCACCTTGCCACTATTCACCATTGTACCCTCATGAATGGTTGTCAGCATGTTCACTTCTCTCTTGTCTTTCCACCGAACCGAGAGTATTTGATCACATTTCTGTAGCTGGCACTCACCAACTGCAAGTCTACCGTCAAACACTGGCATTTCCCTCCTTCGTGCCTTTACTGTGCCAACCAATCCAGTTCTATTTTCAACCAAAAACGTAGTTAGCAATAGACTTGTATAGTAATTATCTGTGTATAAGATGTGGCCCTTGTTCGTCCATGGTGCCATCAGTGACTTCACCACACTACCCGAGACACCATGTTCGTTGTTACCGGGAATGTCTACATCGCTAGCTGAATACAGAATCATGTGTAACCCGTATCCTGTTTCACAGTCATACAGTACAAAGAATTTCAATCCAAATCTGTTTCGTTTGGAGGGAATATACTGCTTGAATGAAACATATCCTTTGAAAAGCACAAGGGATTCATCAATCACCAGCTTCTGTGCTGGTACGTAAAAATCTCTGAACTTATCAATCACTTCATTCATATAGTCTCACTCGCCAAAGTCTATCATCCTCTGCCCGGTCCTCATTACATGCAAAATGCAGATACCTGAGGAGTATCTGAAACCTATCTCGGGATATATATTTCCCTAAGAAAGGTGTTGGAATAGTCAGATCTTTGCTCCAGTAATCTGTGATAGCGTGTTTGACACAGTGCTTCATCAACATGCATATTGCTAAAAACACATACATTTCACCTACATTGGTGGTTTTCCAATGTTGCAATCGTGAAAATTCTGTTATCTCTCTTCTAATGAGATGAGCCGCATGAAGGTTCGTTTGGTGTACAATATATTCCATGAGCGGCTCATCATAGAATGCTGTAAAATAATCTAATTCACTCATATCCTCTCCATTATCAGGGAAAAGCTCGGTAATCCCATCTTTATTGTCAAAGGCAGGAATTCGAGGAATAAAACCAGCACCATCACTCCACACTAGTACACCTGGTGTCCTGCGAGACGCAACAGGGGCACGACGGCGAGGAAGCGATGTACACCGTGGACCAGGAGCTGAAGCCCATCAACGCACAGTACGGCCACTACGTGTACATAAGGTGGAAGCACGTGAACATCACCATCACTACACTACTCTTGGTGCCTCATGTTGTTCCATGCGGTGGCGCTTGGTTGGGCGAGACGCTGCTGACGCGACAAATTCTTGCCCAGTAACACCACTGGTACTGGCACCAGGCCCAGTAACACTATGTTCTGATTCCACTTCACTAAAACCAGAAAATGAGTCCACCTTCCTCTGACTCATCACCGAAAATATCCTCAGACTCTAAATAAGCACATGAACTGTGTGGTCGAGGGTGAATTGGAGTAGACACTGGGCTAAGTGGTATTGGTGAGCATATAGGCCTCGCCATGGGAGGCGGCTGTATCTCATTTTCACTGTCAGTGCTACTATCATCGGTCAATTGTGTGTAGTCTTTATCAATATTAGTTATCAAAATCACTTTCCTCACCATCAGAAAATAATTCACTGGTTATTTGCTCTTGGGCGAGTGATTGCGTGGTGCGCGCCCGATAAGCGTTCGGCCGTGCGCTCGACATGGTGGCTGCTGGGTAACTGATGCCTCCCACGCGATGGTAGCGTGAGCTGGATTTTTTTTTACAAAATGGTGTCTGTTTACTATAACCCCAAAGCAGCGTATGGGAGTCCCCTCTACTCGCGGGCCTTTCAAATCTTGCGCGGTACTCCAATGCATCATATGATGTGGAGCGCAAGTTACTGCAAGTCACTCAACCCATCATATGATGAGTTGCGCACTTAAAGGGTTAATACACTCAGCATCACTAGTTAATGACAACATAATAAATATACTTACCATCACTAGTTAATAACAATATGATACACACACACACACTGGTAGTACAGTAAGAATAAAATTGTCCTTACCATCATTAATGGACAGAAGTTGTGTTTGCTATCGTCCTTGGTAGCCGAGCAGAGATGGAAGCAGTATTACCTATTAGGCAAAATAAAACAAATTTAAGGTTTCTATGACTAAATTTTTCCCACCAAAACATAGTAAATTTTTTGAAAAATTTAATAATATTTTTTAGGTATTGTACTTTGAGCAAAAGTAAGGAGGGTGGGCAGGAGTAAGGAGGGTAGGCCGGAGTAAGGAGGGTGGCCAGGAGTAAGGAGGGTGGCAGGAGTAAGGAGGGTGGGCAGGAGTAAGGAGGGTGGGCCGGAGTAAGGAGGGTGGCCAGGAGTAAGGAGGGTGGGCAGGAGTAAGGAGGGTGGGCAGGAGTAAGGAGGGTGGGCAGGAGTATGGAGGGTGGGTAGGAGTAAGGAGGGTGGCCAGGAGTAAGGAGGGTAGGCCGGAGTAAGGAGGGTGGTAGGAGTAAGGAGGGTGGGCAGGAGTAAGGAGGGTGGGTAGGAGTAAGGAGGGTGGGCAGGAGTAAGGAGGGTGGGTAGGAGTAAGGAGGGTGGGCAGGAGTAAGGAGGGTGGGTAGGAGTAAGGAGGGTGGGTAGGAGTAAGGAGGGTGGGTAGGAGTAAGGAGGGTGGGTAGGAGTAAGGAGGGTGGGCAGGAGTAAGGAGGGTGGGCAGGAGTAAGGAGGGTGGGTAGGAGTAAGGAGGGTGGGCAGGAGTAAGGAGGGTGGGTAGGAGTAAGGAGGGTGGGTAGGAGTAAGGAGGGTGGGCAGGAGTAAGGAGGGTGGGTAGGAGTAAGGAGGGTGGGTAGGAGTAAGGAGGGTGGGCAGGAGTAAGGAGGGTGGGCAGGAGTAAGGAGGGTGGGCAGGAGTAAGGAGGGTGGGCAGGAGTATGGAGGGTGGGCAGGAGTAAGGAGGGTGGGCAGGAGTAAGGAGGGTGGGCAGGAGTAAGGAGGGTGGGCAGGAGTATGGAGGGGGGGCAGGAGTAAGGAGGGGGGGCAGGAGTAAGGAGGGTAGGCAGGAGTAAGGAGGGTAGGCAGGAGTAAGGAGGGTGGACAGGAGTAAGGAGGGTGGACAGGAGTAAAGAGGGTGGACAGGAGTATGGAGGGTGGGCAGGAGTAAGGAGGGTGGGGCAGGAAAGGGGAAGGGGGTATGGGCAGGTTCTCGGCTGCCTCCCCTCCCTCTCTAACAGCCTACGTAATACAAACCATGTGCATTAACCTGTAAATGCTGTAAATGGGGGCTGGGCCAAAAATATTTGAATTATGTGAAAATTAATATTAAATGTTAGACAAATCTCCAACTTATTGGCATAAGCGTCATGCAAGTTTCATCCTAATATTTTCAAAAATATATTTTAGACAATTTTTTTTTAAAACGAAAACATTTTGTTGATAAGGAGAACAGCTCCTATTAACTGGAACTGAGGGATAATGCAGTAATAAAGGGATGCAAGCACTTGTACAATGTACAAAGAAGAAGAATAGTAGCAAGAAGTATCGACAAAGTGGATATGCAGCTGGTGCCTGTATAGCATTGCTGAGTAATACATCATAATACCAATAATAATGAGTATGTTATCATGCTCTATTTTGTTAAATATCATAAAAATGTATTGCCTAATGTTAATATCTGTTACTGTCACCAATATCCAAAAAATATATATATTTTTTATCTCCTTTGTTTATTATCTCATTTTGATGTAACCTCTACATCCTGGAGAGTGCATACCCATCCCTAACTATGTCAAGATAGAATGAAATTGGTCACCCAATAAATCAGTCACAACTGGCAGAACTTGGGACTTTGAATTTTTTTTGACTGAGTTTTTCACAGATTTCAAATTCTATTTTCTTTGTCTCTTTAGGCGGTTTTGATGATCAGGGCTTTATCACTTTTATAAAGTACAGTAGCACCTCGATTAACGAGCGGCTGTATCTAAGATCATTTTGAGTAACGAGTGAGCCACTCACAGCAAATTTGTCTCTATTGACGAGCTTCACCTCTATTAACGAGCAAAACCACATGGTGCTTCCTAGCGTCTCGCGGGCTCTCACAAATTCTCGGACGCCTCCGACACCAGTGTTGTTGTTGTATCGCGCATGACAAGCATCCCTCTGCATTTATTTGCGCTTTTCTTTCGGTATTTTGTGGTTTTGTGACAACAATTTGTAACGCAAGATGTCGCCAAAGAAGCTGCTTGTTAAAGATAGTCTTGTCAAGAGGAAGAAACACACAATTACTATGGATTTGAAGAAGGAAATTATAGCAAAGCATGAGCGTGGTGTCTGCGTGGCTGATCTCACAAGGGAGTATGGCAGATCCTCATCAACAATTTGCACCATTAGTAAGGGGATGAGGAGGTAAGGGAGGATGCTGCCTCTTCCAGTGAGATCAGTGAAGTGTTGGGAATGTTTGAAAAGGTAACCGCATTCTTGGAAAAGCTGCCCTGATAAAGCAGTGACAACCTTGTGTGTGAACATGTTTAATGATAATTTGCTGACTCGTTTTAGGAACATCCTAAAACAAAGACAAGAGCAATTGTCAATAGATACGTTCTTTGGAAAAGTAGAGAAAAGAAGAGCCAGTGATAGTGAACCACAATCCGGTCCCAGTGGGGAGAAATTCCCGAGAGAGCCCCCCTGATTCAGAGGTGGATTCTCCTTCCACACCATAACCCCTCTCCTCCTTCCCACCTCCCCATCGTCTCATTCAAGCAAGCAACGACTCTTCATAAGGTAAACATGAAAATAGTACAACAAAACATTCATAAATACATGTGCAGTATTATATTTACATTATAAAATGTCATACAAGTATGGATATTTTTGTGAGTGGAACGGATTAAATTTATTTCCTTTATTTTATATGGGGAAATTTGTTTCTAAAGACGAGTTTCCAAATAACGAGCTCGGTGCCAGAAAGGGTTAAACTCGTTAATCAAGGTGCCACTATATACATTTTTATCCCCTAAATCATTATAATTTTCCCTATACAGTATTTAGCTGTTTTTTTTTTTTTTTGGGGGGGGGGTATTTTTTCTTGACATCATTCCAACACATATTGACCTACAACTTTCACATATTCGAGTACGAATGCCAAACAACGTTTATTAAAACATATAAGTAAATTAATGAATTAGAACTACCTTATTCATTGTCGATAACTTTAACTTCAGTTATCTCTAAAACTTTGAGTCAGCTTCAAAAAATTCCGTTTCTGACCGATTCTCACCATTTTTACAAATAATGTGCACAGTTGTCTGTTCTACAATCCTATTAGAATAATATTTTAAATAAAACAAATTGTAACAGTCATTTGATTACTTGTAACATGTACATTAAATTTTGAGTATGCCTATAAAATAAGCACAGGTCATGTCAACGCATTGGGCCTGGATGAGATGGCTGGCACCATGTGCTTCTCCTCTTCTTGGGGTAAAAACGACGGGTTCACGCGCGATGGATTTTCGTGATAAATTTGAACAATTTTTACTGTTTGAACTCATTTAACCCTTAAATGGCGCATAGCTATATACCATTTGACACCCACAGGCGCATACCAAAAAAAAAAAAAAAATTATTTATTCTTCCTAACCTGTTAATTTGTGTTCACTGATCACGGTAAAAAATAATAAAAAAATTGTAAGTGGCATATATTGCCCACTATAGGGCGGGGAAGTGTGGCAAAAATCAGGCGCTGACTGAGCGTGCGTCCCAGGCGGTCTGTTGATCGCCAGCTGTCAGGCCAGAGTTTCCACAAAGAGATAATTACCTAATTATTTCAATGTCTCTGATTGATTTTTTGTAGTTTTTTTGCTGTAATATTATTCAATAGTGTGTAGTGTGATATATTTATATAATAAAATGAGTGAATCATCGCTGTACTCAAAAATATGGTGTGCATATTGTTGACTCAATTAGGTTCATCAAACAGTGAACAAATACTTTGTCGGTTATTACACTATATACACAGGTTATATATAAGTATCTGCATGTTTTGTTCACCATGACAAACCACTAAGTTGGTATGCTGAGTGGCAGTGGCAGGCAGTGACTGGCTGCCACTGGCTGCCACTGGCTGCCACTCCCTCCCTCACCTCACCTCACCTGACTTGCCACCATTCTCCACCCACCATACTGTTTTTGCTTTTATATACAGACGTTATATATAAGTATTTACATGTTTTGTTCACCATAACTGTACGTCTAAGTTTGTATAGTGAGTAAAGTCACAGAGACATAGCTTCTCACACAGTCAGCTGGTGGCGGCCACCCTCAAGGCCAGACGCACTAATATTTCTCCTACAACAATACTGTGTGGTGTTATTACGCTATATATACACACATTATATATAAATATCTACCAGTTTTATTCACCATACTTGTACAAGTAAACTGGTATGGTGCCCAAAGACCATCGTGGTCATCAGTAAACAACATGATAAGTCCTGCAGACGACGCTCCACCCTCACCAAAATGGCGGCTCCCAACCTCCTACTCTCGCTGTTATCTCACACTATACACACGTTACATATAAGTATCTACATTTGTGGTCATAGCGAACCACTAAGCTGGTATGGTGAGTGCAGTCAATAAAAGGTGGCCACACACACTCAAAAGACAACGCCACCATCCTCCCTCCCACAGCATTACTCCTCCCTCCATGGCGCACAGCGCCAAATATCACCACAATCTTGCTATTATCAGAACCCTGGTCAGTTTTATCACTGTCTGGGGTCTTCTGTAATATCATCGCTACATAATAGCATGAACAAGTATATTATGGCATTTTTAGGCGATGCTGTGGTCACAAGCTGAACAGCAGTGTTGTGAGTTCATGCTGCGTGCGTCAGGCTTGGTAGCTGACTCAATACTGAGGCCCCTAACACCCGGGAGTTTGGCCCACGATTTTTTTTAAAAATGGCGTCTGTTTACAAGAGCCCTGATGAAGGTCTGGTGAACCCCGTGTATCCGCGGGCCGTTTAAATCTTGCGTAGTACTCCAAAGCATCACATGATGCGATGCGCAATTTACTGCAAGTCGGTCAAAGCATCATATGATGCGATGCGCAATTGAAGGGTTAATCTGTCAAGATGTCTCAGAGCAGCATTCATGGTATTAAAGGTATAAAACAAAAGAGAAAATATTTGTCAATTGATTAGAAAGTTGACTTGATAGAGAAAGTAGAGCATGGATACTCTGTCACTCGACTCGCCCAAGAATTCAACATCGGTAAAGCTACAGTTTGTGATATAAAAAAGCAGAAGGATAATATTAAGAAATTCTTTGCTCAAACTGATACAACAGGCAACAGAAAAAATTGAGGCCTGCTAAGTATACGGATTTGGACTCGTCTGTATTTAAATGGTTTACACAGCATGGTATGAAAGGAATTGCTGTTTCAGTTGATTCTATTAGAAATGCAGCTGAAAGACTTGCTGTAAAGTTAAACATAGACAATTTCAAGGCTAGCATTGAATAAGTATGTCGATTTAAAGAGAGGTATGGCATCATTAACAAGAAAATTTGTGGCGATGCATTAAGTGCAGATGTTGGAAGTGCTAATGCATATAAGCATAAACTTTCTCAGCACATGATATCTAATAATCTAAGCTGGTTTTAAGTGTACAATGCAGATGTAACAGGCTTTAACTGGAAATGACTTCAAAGAAACACTTTGGCCTTCAGGCTTGAGAAGAGTATTCCTGGTTGCAAGATAAAGAAGGAAAGAATTTCAGCATTATTGTGCTCTAACGCAGATGGCAGTCACCAAACAAAGTACGCAATTGTTGGGAAATCTGCCAACCTCAGAGCACTGAAAAACTGCATGAACAGATTACCTGTCATCTACTACAACACAAAAAATGCCTGGTTCACACAGATTATTTTTGAAGATTGGTTCCAGAATCACTTGTAAAGAAGTAAAAAAAGCAGCAGATGTAGAATTCAGAGTGTAGAATTCATCCTACTGAGGTAAAGGTAATGCTGTTGACTGATAATGCCCCAGCTCACCCAATTGCTAAATTAACATCGCCTGATGGCAAAATAACATGTATGGCTTTACCACCAAACACTACATCTGTAATACAGCCCATGGATTAAGGGCTTATCAATGCTCTCAAAAGGCTTTATAAAAGAGCTATGAATTCAGATATGGAAGTTCTGCTCTCTGAGGAAGACGAGATGCTTAACCACTGCACTGCGCAACGCGCTTGTAGGCGCTCGACGGGTGGTGCGTAACACACCTCAGGGATCTTATAGGTATAGCGTATGATTCAAAACTCCCGCGGATACATGGGGGTCACATCAGCTTCCTCAGGGCTCTTTTGTAAACAGATGCCATTTAAAAAAAAAATTGTGAGCAACATTCCTGGGTGTAAGAGCCTCAGTATTGAGTGAGCAACCAAGGCTGGCGCACGCAGCATGAGCTCACAGCACTGCTGTTCAGCTTGTGACCACAGCATCGCCGAATAATGTCAAAATATATATGTAACTGGTATTATTTAGCCATGATAGTATTACAGAAGAGCCTGAGTGTGATAATGACTGTGTACAATGTTCAAATGTAAGTGAATCAATGCTCTTCAAGATGTTCACAGCGCTAGCCACAGCACCACAGCATTATTTCGTCCATCTAGGAATCTTCAAACGACTTCATACGTTCCTTTACAAAATAAATGTGTGATCGATTATTCATTTACAGGATTTAGTGACCAGGATTGTGGTGATAATTAGCGCTGTGTGTAGTATTGTGGGAGGTGGAATTTTGGTGAGGGAGGGAGGGAATCGAGGTAGCGTCAGCATGTGGCAGCCACTCTTGTTTTGCTCACCATACTAGCTTAGTGGTTCACTATTGTGAACACAAATGTAGATACTTATAATAAACAAATAAATAAATAAACGTTTATTTAGGTAAGGTACATACAAGAGATTTTACAAAGTTTGTTGGATTAATAGATAGAGCTAGTACATACAATGCCTAAAGCCACTATTACGCAAAGCGTTTTGGGCAGGAAAAACATTAATGACTAAAGCTTAATACTAATGGGTATAAAGAATAAAATGTGTTGAGAACAAATAAAAATAGAGATAAAAGAGGGGGAACATGGCTGAAAAAGCAGCACAAATACAATTACAAATTATTACAGACAATTACAGACAAACAGCGTTGTTTTAAAAAAACCAGCGTTGAATGTAATGAAACGCCATTTTCTGGGTGAGACCCGGAGGCTCCCCGGAGCTTTACCGGCTGATATGCTAATGTCAGACTTTGGCATCAGTCATGCGTATGGAGTTCTAGGGCCTACCGGGGACCACGAGCCAGAACCTGGCCCCCTCAGAGAGGCAAGGGGAGCAATGGCCTATAGAAACCCCCGTGTGGTTGGAAGCATTCTATGTCTGCCATCGACTGGGTCAAGCATCCAGAAAGGCAAGCATTCCAAAACAAACCCCTATTCTGGTGAAAATTGCTACCTAAAGCCGAACTAGTGGATAGAACTCTTCAACAGAAAACAAGGAAACTAGTATGACGTCATACGTCACCGCGCCGCTGTCTGCGCAGCTCCCCCCTCCCCGGGAGGGGGAAGGGGGAGCCCCAGACCTCCCACGCCGGCTATCCACCCATCAGTTCTGAGGCTGGATGTCAAAACACACGAAAAACGCCGACCGGAGGGAGGGAGGGTTGCCGGGGAGCCTCCGGGTCTCACCCAGAAAATGGCGTTTCATTACATTCAACGCTGCTTTTCTGGGGGGAGCCCCGTCGGCTCCCCGGAGCTAACTACACACAGAGGAAGGTCAAGGGACAGAACCGGGAGGCGGACACCACGCACCCCCCAAAGAGGCGAGACAACCGGCAGCAAACGCCAACCCAAGGCACCACAGCCCCGAAAATCCCAGGAACAACACGAGAACCATGAGCAGCAAGGCCCCTGCACGAACACCAAAAATCCATGCCCGAAAGACCGCAAGGCCACGTCACCCAGACGGCAGCGAGAGCAGCGAAGCCACGAACGCCACAGGCATGAGTGAAGAACACAGGCAGCTTAGCCGCAAGAACACGGCTGACCACCCGGGACACTATCACCCACAAACCAGGAAGAACAGAACCGGATCAACGCAAAACGCGCTCCGGACCCAAACGCCGTGGCACGCAAACAACAGCGAAGGGCCGCCACTGAACACAAAAACGACACACCCCCGGCCCGACCAACGAAGCACCAACAAACCCTGGACCCCTCCAGAATGCAGCAGCCCCACCCCGCGCCAGAAAAGATGGAGACTGCTGCCACCAAACAACCAAAACGCTAAAACCGAAGGAGCAAGAAAACTCAGCGACGCGAACCCCAGAGGCAAAGGCCCAAAGGAAAGAGCCGACGAAAAAACACACCGGAAACGAAGGGGCACTACCAACCGAGGAGAAGACAGAGCACGCTGACAAGAGACCAGGATGGTGCAAGCGGCGCACGAACAGGCCGGAGGTGAAACGACGCACAAGACAGCTGACTAACGGTGCAGAAGCAACACCAAGACCGAAAGCAAGCTGAAGCGGCTCTGCCCGCGCTGCACGAAAAGAGGCGACAGTATGTGGCAAGACGACGGCCCCAACCCCCACCAGAAAACCAAGCCGAGAGTAAACCAAGCTAACAAGAGTAACCACCTAAGAAGGGACAGGAAAAGGAAGGACCGCCAAAATACCCCATACTGCCGCCAAGAGAAGCACGCAGGTGGGACACCTACCACGAAGCCACCCGACCACCAACCGGAGGTGAGACCGCAAGGCAGAACATAAGCAGCCCCGACAAGGCCCCTCCGAGCCCAGGAAAAAGGCGGAGCCGCGGGAAGATCTCGGGCGCGACCACCGAAACCCAGGCGGCACAAGGAGATGGAACGTCTGCCGAACAGAAAAACTCCCCAAAGCATGCAAGCCCGCCAGGAGTTCAGAAACGACGGGTCCGATGCGAGACATCGCAAGACCCCCAAAAAAAAACAACCGGCAGGGCAAGCTAGGAAACCAAAGAAGGCGGAAGGGTCGCCGCCAGAACAGTACCCGGACCAAGGGGTACGAACAACTGCAATAGACCGAGACAAAGAAGCACATCACAGGACACAGGCTGACCAACGCCTAAGAACACACGCAGAACATCCCTGCTGCAGAGGAAGCAGGAAGAAAGAGCAGAAGCACAAAAACCCCAGGAGAACCACCAGGGGTGGACAATCAGGCAGGGACAGAAAAAAAAACCACGCAATCCCCAGGCACAAAACGGCAGCAAAGTGCCACTCCACAACCGGACACAGGAACAAGGACACGCCACCGTGAAACACGGTACCAATGCACACGTGCAGCAGCAGCAACAGGCACCACTGCAACATGTAAATAGCAACTCCCTTCTGCAAAGGCAGAGAACGGAGCAGGCAGACCCCAGACAGGGCCAACGGAGACACAACAAAACCCTGCAGGCCCAGAAACCTGCACCAGGCGACCGACGGCGGAGAAACCCCGCTCGATACCTGCTGGATGAGGTACTGGGAGCTCTTTTACACCTGAAGCCCGGCCCAAGGCCAGGCTAGACCGGCCAGAGGGTGGCCCACCAGGCAGCTGCTAGGAGCAGTCCACCGGCCTACATACCATCACAACCAGGACGGGCCGGAACTGCCATACGAAAACAGGCTAGTGCACCCTGGAAGTCCACGGACGAACCAGCAAGAAGGCTTATGCTTGCAAGTAGGTCGTGTAACAAGCACAGACCTCTGATGGTAATACAGTGTTCCCCAAATGTGCCAATAGCACCACTACACTCCACTGGTACTATCCCGCAAGTTCTACCAGATAGGGGGGACCCAAGAGCCAGAGCTCAAAACCTGCAAGCACAGCCAGGAGCCTTACCAGGTGAGTACAGAACCAACCCTACAACCCCCACACCTCACAACATTAAAAAAGGAGGGTCCCCTGAATGACTCCAGCATGGGTTGGACATGCACATAAGGGGGACAGGAAGGGTTGAAAAAGGGACAGTCACTGGTGTGCGAACGGTCTCAGTCGTACAAAAATATACCTAAATAAAGACAGGTATATAAACAACTCTGCATCCAGCGCCCGGCCAAAAGACGCCAGACCGCAGAAACTCACCTGGCGAACGGTGGCACGAACTTGACACGACTCAAATGTGCCCAGAAGAACCAGGGAGCACCGCCAGGTGAAGACGCCAGAGCCGGACCCCGCCGGACCCGCAGGAGAGCAGGGAGAGGCGAAGGAGGCGGTCCACACCCATGACACAGGGAAAACCGCGGTGTCCTCCCCACAACTGGGAACCAGGACACCCCTGGCGCGAAGGGGCACATACCGCAGCCAGGGAGAAGAACGAGAGGCGAAGCACTGTAGCAAAAAGGGCGCAAAACACCAGCACTGAAACACCGCCCAGACCAAAACAAACTCCACGGCGCATGCGCATAACACGCTGGCCGAACCGCACACCCTCTCTGTGGGAAGACGCCAGCCAGGACTACTGCACGAGAAAAGTAGCCAAAAGAGGAAGCAGGAACAATAAAACCGGCCAAAGAAGCAAAGAGCGCAAAAAGGAACCCAACCGGGCGACAAGCAGCCCAACCGGGCGACAAGCAGCCCAACCGGGCGACAAGCAGCCCAACCGGGCGACAAGCAGCCCAACCGGGCGACACGCAGCCCAACCGGGCGACACGCAGCCCAACCGGGCGACACGCAGCCCAACCGGGCGACAAGTAGCCCAACAGGGCGACAAGTAGCCCAACAGGGCGACAAGTAGCCCAACAGGGCGACAAGTAGCCCAACAGGGCGACAAGTAGCCCAACAGGGCGACAAGTAGCCCAACAGGGCAACAAGGAAGAGGAGCCGACAGACGTTCCAATAATGCGGGAAGTAGCGAAAAACCTTCCCGTACCCTCGAGAACACAGAAACCAACACTAGTCCCGAAGGCACACGCAGGCGCACCCGAGATCAGAAGTCACGCAGAACCCCATCGAACGGGGAAACATGACAAAAACACCATCCCAAAAAGGGGTGGGAGGAAACATCCACCCACAGGACGGAACCAACCGACTCAAAGGCCAAGGAACCGAGCCCGGGGAGGGGCCGACGCCCAACAGCATGTACAGCGAGTGGGGAGGAAAGACCCCACTCCGCATAACCACAAGCCCCGCCTAGAGGGGGATAAAAAAAACCCACGGGGTCCAACAGGGCCAAGGCCCCCCAAGTCAGCCCCTCCCCAGCCCCGGGAACCAACACGACAGGCCCCGGGGCCGAGCCGTTCCCCCAAAGCCCCGGCCGTACCAGAAAACCGGGGTAGCCGTGAAAACACTAAGGAAGGGAGCCCACTGGCAGATTCATACAACACGGCTGGAGGAACAGGCTCAAATGCCCCCGTCACTACCCCGGAAGGGGAATTCCCCGAGACTGCCCGAGTCTCAACACCACCAAAAACCCCGCCCCGAACCTACAGATGGTAAGGAACCGGACGCAGGCAGGAAGGGTGATCCAGGGGAAAGACAAGGGGGCGTGGATGGAACCGAAGCAACCAACACCCCCAAGTCCCAAAACGAACTACAACGGGGCAGCCCCGGGGCTCCCGGGGAGGAAACCACCAGAACGTTGCCACCACCAAGGCTTAAGTGCAACGCCCCTGCTGCCCGCACCCGCTTCGTTAGCACAACCGGGTAACCAAGCCACAACGAGCAACCAAACTCGCAGGACTCCGGGTCGAAGGTGTCACCGACCCCACAGGCAGCAGACGGAGGCAAAACAGAGAGTCACCCAGAGACAAAGGGCGAAAGCAACCCTCAAACTCGCTGGAAGCGAGGGGGGGACTCTGGGGTCACATCCATCGGACCCGCGCGCCCCCAGGGGTTTCCCAGGGTCCCGAGCGTTTACTATAAGAGGACTCGCGCTCAGGTAATCCCAGGCAGGGTACTGCTAACCAGCACCCAAAGCTACCAAACAACTTTCTAAGAGCTGAACCCCTGGGACGTGTAAACTCACGGGGACCTAGCAGGGGGTACCACCAGAAAATACTCAGAACACAAGGGACACAAGGGGCAAGAACGAAGGCAGACCCCCCCCCCCCCCCCCCCACCAGGTAGATAAACAAAAAGAAAAAGAAAACCCCGCAAGAGGACAGCGTACCCAAGCGAAACAGAGCCGGCCGCTATGATTGGTAAAGACAAGCTGCACAGCACCCTGCGCCCCTACCAGTGCAAACTGCCCCCTACCCTAAGGCGAACAAGGGAGACAGAACACTCGAGCACACAAAGAGTGGCCGAAAACCAAGCAGTAAACGGCCAAGCAGGGGCAGGACCCAAGGAACTTGTGGAAGGTGGCCCCAAGGGCAGTACTTACAGGGCACCTAGGGAAGGGAACCCTAGGCGCATGCAGCCCGAGTACTGGAGAATCACTCCCGGCTCACGCACCACCTAGAAAACAGACACCACACTCTAGGTACAGTGCTGAAACAACCACTGGAGCCGGAGCACATAACCGTTGCCTATAGCATCAGCCGAAGAACTGATGGGTGGATAGTCGGCGTGGGAGGTCTGGGGCTCCGCCTTCCCCCTCCCGGGGAGGGGGGAGCTGCGCAGACAGCGGCGCGGTGACGTATGACGTCATACTAGTTTCCATGTTTTCTGTTGAAGAGTTCTATCCACTAGTTCGGCTTTAGGTAGCAATTTTCACCAGAATAGGGGTTTGTTTTGGAATGCTTACCTTTCTGGATGCTTGACCCGGTCGATGGCAGACATAGAATGCTTCCAACCACACGGGGGTTTCTATAGGCCATTGCTCCCCTTGCCTCTCTGAGGGGGCCAGGTTCTGGCCGTGGTCCCCGGTAGGCCCTAGAACTCCATACACATAACTGATGCCAAAGTCTGACATTAGCATATCAGCCGGTAAAGCTCCGGGGAGCCGGCGGGGCTCCCCCCAGAAAAAGCCAAGAATTTATTTCCTGCACACAGGGGGGGTTGCCATATTTTGAGCCCGAGCAGCACAGTGACTAATAAGGATACAAAGGTTAGTAGAACAATAGAAAACTTCAAGAAATATTCAATTAAGGATGCAATTTACAACTAGGCCAAAGAATGGAGCAAGTTGAAGGTCACCACATTAAAGAATGCATGGAATAAAATTCTGAGTCCGGTACCTAGTTAGAATGAAGACAAAGATTACTATGATTTTGAGGGCTTTGATAATGTGATTTTTGAGACATTCAGAGATGCAGGTGAGGAAGATGTGCAATTTTCTGATGTGAATGCATGGTTAGATAATGATGCTGATGATCCAGGTTATGGTGAATTAGCTGATGATGAGATTATCTAGTCAGTTACTGGTAATAATGATGAGGATGTTGAAGAGGAAGATGATAGTGTGTTATCTATTCCATATGCTGCATCATTGCAAAAGGTTAATGATCTGCTTGATTTGGTTGCTGTAACTGATAATGAAGAGCTGACAGATTATTACCGGCATCTAAAGGACATGAAAGATATTATAATATCTTTGTGGTTGGCACAACAAAGAGACAAACTATGATTCAAAAGTTTTTGGTATGATTTCACAGAAGGCCTACAGGAACAGCACCCAGCACTAGCAAGGACACACCTGAGGATGCCCAGGCAACTGGACCAGCACCCAGCACTAGCAAGGACTCACCTTCCGAGGATGTCCAGGCAACTAGACCAGCACCCAGCACTAGCAAGGACTCACCTTCCAAGGATGCCCAGGCAACTGGACCAGCACCCAGCACTAGCAAGGACTCACCTTCCGAGGATGCCCAGGCAACTGGACCAGCACCCAGCACTAGCAAGGACTCACCTTCCGAGGATGCCCAGGCAACTGGACCAGCACCCAGCACTAGCAAGGACTCACCTTCTGAGGATGCCCAGGCAACTGGACCAGCACCCAGCACTAGCCATAACTTACCTGAGAGTACCAATTGAGCTGTACAGCACAGTTCTAATGACACTAAATGTACAAAGTGTAGTTTAAGTGATATATGTATACTGCAGTAGTGTGATTCTAGTGGTCTGTACTTTATGTACAGACTGTAGTGTATAATGTACATTTGTTAGAAAAGTTACTGTTCTTTAAACAATTTATATTGATATCATATGTGTGGCACTCTCAGGATATTGAGACTAACAAAGTTTGCACTACACAACTCAAAGTTACCCTAGTGTTCTAGTGCAGACAAGAATATTCAAGATGGCCGCCAGCAAGAGGAAAAACAGAGTTTGATTTTGGGGGATTCAATGAAGAAAGCATTGATATAAGCAGTCTACACAACAAGTTGGCAAAATTAGATACCATAGTGAACTCTCATGTAGAAATAATCAGTAAATTGAAAGAAAGTAATGACTAGTTGTGTAGCAAAGTTTTATGTCTTGAGGGTTTAGTGAAAGACTTGTGCAAGGACAAGACTCAATTGGAAACAAATTGCAAAGCCATGGAAGAGGAAAATAAACTCTTAAAAAATAGCTTTGGAAGAAGCAAATTTAAACATAAATGACTACAATAGGTTAAATAAGGAAATTCAACAGGAGAAACAGCTTTTGTCAGCACAGATGGAGGAAGTTACACAGGGAATAGAACAGTGCAAGAAGGATATGCAACTAACCTATGCACAAGTGGCCAAGGAGAAGGAAAAAATTGAAGAAGCAGTAAAGGAAGCCAAACACTGCAGCAACCAAGATAAAACAAACATTAGGCTGGAGATGAGGAAGGAATTGGCATCTAACCCAAAGTTGGTACAAAACACAGTTGATCGGAGCAAGTCCCTGATAATTTTTGGTTGCAAAGAAAAGATAATATCTAGGTCAGAAAGAGCTGTAGAAGAAGCAAAAGTAGTAGATAAAATTGTTGGCCTCGTGGAAGGTCTTACTACCATAGAGAATGTCTGCGACTACAGGAGAATAGGCAGGTACGTAAAAGGGAAAGATCGATCTTTGAGGATCACCCTAAACGGTGCCAAATAGATGGAAGAAGTACTAAGGAATGCTAGAAAATTACAAAGTGATGAGGATGGGAAAGTGTGATCGTTAAGACGAGATCTTTCAAGAGAAGACAGAGAGAAGCTGAAACTAAACCTCATAGAGGTAAAAAACTAAATGAGAGCAGAAATGAAGAAGAAATCAATTCTTTTTTCTACAAATTGATAAGGGAAGGCAGGCCTGTAAAATGGTACAAAAAGGCAACCCAACAAAATTGCTAGAGAGAGGGGTAGTGATGAATAAGGAGAGGGGGAACATGTTCCTGAAAATAGTATACACCAATGTAGATGGAGTAAGATCAAAGATACTGGAGTTAAGTGATGTAATACAGCTTCAAACACCAGACATTGTTGCACTCACGGAGACATAACTTGAAGATGTTATTTTAAATGAGGTCATATTCCCAAGAGGCTACTCAATTTGGAGACGGGACAGAAAAATTAGGAAAGGCGGTGGCGTTGCTGTGCTGGTGAAAGTACACCTAATGGTGAACGAAATAATGATTGCCAATCCACGAGAAGTTGACGTAATAGCATTAGAGATCTCCTATGAGGATGATAAACTAATGATCATAAATGCACATAGTCCACCGCCATGCAACACATGGACAAAGGGGGAGCTAGATAGTGAACGAGAGGGTCTTATAACAATAATGAGAGAGTTTATAGTAAGAGCGGATAAATATAGATCACGACTTTTGATAGTCAGCAACTTCAACTTAAAATCCATATACTGGGAAGCATACAAAGCTAGAACAGAGGATTTTTGGACCAGTAGATTTGTAGACCTCATCCTGGAAACATTTTTGTATCAACATGTTAAACAAGCTACGAGGATGAGGGAAGGGGACGTTGTTGGATATTTCCAACACCGAATACAACACTGTTGTATTCTCATTACTTATTACTAACAATACTAATTATTGTAGTAAGTAAAATTAACAACACGTAGAATTCTCATGTACTAATAATTTCATCTGTGCAGTAGGCTAGGAGTCTCACGTCACCTGACGCCAGTATTGCGTCAGATTTCCTTACAGTAAACACATTATATCCAATGTATGTGAGAATTAAACACGATTCTCTATACCTAAGGCATTCTGTATGATAACTAATTGCAGATGAATTGACTTCCAACTAAATGCCGAATAGAGCGTTGGAGTCATAGCGTCTATCTCGTAATAACGTTAACGTCACCAGTGAATGCCATGGGGAGACATTAATTCCTCTCCCTTATATATTTACTATTCTTAAATTGGTAAATAATAATAATTTCCTCCTCTAAATAATAAACCCGTCCAGTCTTCAACGTTTCAAGCGTAAATGCGAGAAATATTAATGTTCGTGACAATAATTTGTTTTATGAACGCGGATGCGGTGTGGGTAGAGGAAGGCCAACTCAGTACACGTGGAGAGCCGCTCAGAGGCAGACCTGCGTATTCCGTACTCACAAGGAGACGAAATTGTCCAGCCACTAGGGCTGACGTTATCCATCCTCAGATGAAAGTCGCCACTGTGAGGCGTGAATAACCTTGCAGATAATATCTTCAGCTAGTGCTGGTGTCAAATAAGGAACCTTTTAACCTGGTTCTTGACGACACGTGACCGGCCAGCGAAGCGCGTCACTATCCAGGATAGGTCAAACCGGAGCCTGGGACGCGAAGCACGGCAATCTTAATACTTATACAGTGCCCACAGCTAAGTATAATCCTTTATGTGATGCATCAGGTAAAAGTTTAATGGTAGCTGGGTGATTGTCCGTTATGACGCACGATAACATCTAATAACAGGTGATTAAATTCTGTCACCTGTAACTCTCAATTTCTTGAATATAGATTTAGTAGTTAAATTAGTTACTACTGTACATATTTGTCTTGCAGCACAAGAGAGGAACTCTCCATGCCGCCTTCTCCCATATTAATCCGTCCCTTTCGTCAGCCGACCGAGTCCAGAGAATAAGAGGAACTTCCATGGCTTGTCTAAAGGAATCATCATTAAGCTAAGACTATATTTTCTTTCATGATTCTATTGCAATTTCTTATGTGCAGAATCCCTCAAGATTAATAAGTGGTTTACTGTAACTCTCATTGCTATACTCATAATCTATGTTTCCATCTATGGTAATGATAGCAGTTTCAATATAATTTTTATAGGATTAGATTATTATTAATTGAATTAGTGAACGAACCACACTAATTCCTGGACGTACTTACCTCCAGTAATAACCCCCCAATGTAGGTGCTTGAGGGTTTGATTCATTTAATAATACAGCCCATTAATTATTTCTATGATCATAAATTCTAGTATTTTTATCCATAGTTACTGGTTTCATCTAGGAATTATTTAATGATCAGAAATTCTCAGTTTCCCTCTTTACTATAAAAGCGGGTGGTCCTTCGTAATTTAATTTACTACATTAATATTTAAATAATCAGATTCAAGCCCCAAATATCCCACATTATGGTCCTTATCGAACCGGATAGGCATTAAATCTATAATTAAAATATTAACCATTAATAACTAATCATTGTATGACAGAAGCTAGACTAACTATTTAATTAATTGTGTCAACTAACAGTGTAACACATCAGTTAGTCTAGATCACACTAACATAGCTACCTTATACATAGCTTTAGTGGGTCATAACCAATTACCCACAACATTTAGACCTACTCTTCATACTGAAGTAGAATCTTTAGGTCACCAAGAGCAACAGCTCATAACCTTATATTAATCACTAACACCAATTAAGTGTTAACCATTTAGGCTATACCAATGTTTCAATATATGGCTGTCAGCAGACTGTCCATTATAGCCTGAATCCATGTTATAATTACTGATTCACTCAAGTCAGTGGATCATTAACATTTAGGGATCCAGTATACTAATATAAATTACTGATCTCATACTAGTTAATCATTACTAACCCTGATAATATTTTATTCCATAATTAGGAGTACATTCAGGAGTTAGATAATATTTACGGCAGTAGAATACTTGCCAAACACAATTAATTCCTTTGTGTTCATTTAATTTCTTATACACATAATTACACAAGTGTATATTATATAAAATACCAAAAAACCCAAAAACACAGCACAATTATTTGCACATTACTGCACCATAATATAATCTTTGCAAACCTTAGGTAGGTAGCAATTTAGGCTGTGATTGTGTTGAATCTGGCACAAGCACAGACTAAATATAGTTGTAGTTTCTCAAGTAGAAATTCTCACGACTAGGCTTGAGCTAGTTAGTGACACATATATTATTCATTTGTGCTGACCCTATCAAGGGTGGGATTAACCATTTATTGTGTAATTATTTTATTGCATATTTCTATGTATGTTTTTGAGTGTTACTGTAAGTCAACTACCCATCCGAGGCTGATTTAGAAGAGCTAAGCTGAGGAACACCTGTAGTGAGACCAAGGTACCACTCAAATCTTAGTTGCTTATTATTAGGTAGGTAGCTAACCTCTAAATGAGGTAAATTACAACCAGCCTCAAGAAATATCAGGCTGTCAATACTTATACCTGCTCTACATCAAGGAGCAGACACCATAGCTATACCACTAGCTACATAAGCCCTATCAGGCTGTCAATAATTATACCTGCTCTGCATCAAGGAGCAGACTATAGCTATACCACTAGCTACATAAGCCCTATCAGGCTCAATTTACCACAAGAATGAATCCTTTAGAAAGGAATGCAAGATTCTTGACAGCTCTTCAACGTCCCTTAGGAAAACTGCTTATGAAATGTCATTTCTGTGTCGAAACTGACCCAGGTGACGTCTATAGACTAGCAAGTTACATAAGGTACGCCATCCAAAAATATGATCATGTAAAGACTGTGATCGAGTCCCACAGGAATTTACTCCAAGTCGGTCATACTGTCTCAGACCACTTACGTCTGACAGAATCTGATCTCGATAACTATGAACATTCTGTTCAAACCAGGTTAGACCGATATAAGGAGGTGCTTGCGAGACAAGATATTCCCGAGTGGGTGGATCAGATCATTAATAGACCTGTATCCAAGTTAACACTCAGTTCAGATGAAATACCTGAACTACCTCAAGACGAGGAGAATCCTCTAATCAATGCTGATCACTATACAGGATCAACAACTGAAGTTCAACCTTCATTTTCTAACCTCTCATCTAATACCGCTTCATGTGATGATTTGTTTACAGAGTCTGATCAAATTTCAGACCACTCTTCTCAATGTTCCTTGGATTCTATAAGTTCAATACATAAGGCTACTGAATTAACTAGCCTATCACCAGAATCCAGAGAAACAAGTGAAGCTGCAGATGAAACAAGTGAAGCTGCAATAATCAGTGAATCTGAACCAGAAAATGATAAAGCTAATGCTGCAGCAGCAGTCGAAGCTGTAATCAAAGCTGAGGCTAAACAAGAAGCCTTAAGCAACACAAGTAATGGTCACAATTGCTCACAACAGCCTTCTAAAGTAAGTGCTAACAATGAGAAGACTATTATAAACCTTGTGCACCAATTATTAAATTTATCTTCACCAGAGCAATCAGTTGACTCTTTACAAGCCTTTAGTTTCCAGCTTGAGTCACTGATAAATTCTTTCAGTAAAGAGGTGGATCACCCAACTACTGAGTGGATGACTAAAATTATCATCCAGAGAAAATTGTCTGGTGACACACTTAATAAACTATATGTATGCCAGAATGGTAATACCCTGTCAATGCAGGATATATTTACAGGTTTGCGTAATATGAGCAATCATACAGCAGACCAAGCAATTAATGCTAAATCTGAATGCACCAAAACTGTACCTACATCAGTTTCCTTGCCTGAAACTCCTAAAGTGACACTGTCACTAGGTAACAAAGGTGCTAATAACCCATGTAACCAGAATCAGTCAAATACTGATTCATCAGTGAGACCTAAGAGTCCCACAGGTGCTCCTAAGAGACCTAATAGTCCAAAGAGCACTCCCAAGAACCTGTTAATGGTTCCCCAGAGTACACCAAGTACTCACAAGAGAATAAATAACAAACAAATGCAAACAGCAAAACCATCACAACATGCAGTTACTGTTTTACCTAAAACGGTAACCCCTAAACGAACTATAGGATGGGGAATGTGCTTGTTTTGCAATCAAAAACATTCTCTGTACAAATGTACTAATTATCCTAATAGAGACACAAGAGTCAGACGACTCAAAACAGTTACATAAATGTACTAGGTGTCTCAAACCACATAATGTTAACAGCTGTGACACCCCACTGAACACCTGCAATAGGTGTAGAAGGGGCAAGCATCATGCTGCACTGTGCAAATTAGTTAGGACTAATTATGTCAATCCTAGAATAGGACGTAGAGAATCTACACCAGTACAGTGCTGCAAGGTGCGAGATGTGTACAGCGTAACTACACAAGCATCTCAAGTGGATGCTGCCCTGCCTACTGCCCAACTTCAAGTGAAGAACAGAGGAACCAAGATCACCATACGTGGACTATTTGATCAAGGTTCCCAGAGAACTTTCATTACTCAAAGGGCAGCAGAGGCACTTAATTTACAACCAATAGGACAGGTAAAATTAAACTTGTCAGGGTCCATGATAAATCGAGGAACCCATGAATTCACAGTAGTTCAACCGCTTGTACGACTAGGTAGTCATGCCAAGGCTGTCCAAGCCATTGTTGTAGATCAAATACCTTTAGACTTAAATATTAAGGGTCTGGGGTACACAGCCCACTTCCTGCAGGAACGTGAAATTAATTTGGCTGACAACAAGTTAACGTCTGACCGCCTTAACAATGTAGATGTACTAGTAGGAGCCGACTACTATTACCAGTTCATAACTGGACATGTTAAACGATTGGGAATGAATATGCTCCAATCTGCAGGTGGCTACTTACTTACTGGTAAAGTTCTGAATGTGAACAAGCCTAAACCTGCCAATAATAATAAATTAGTCAGCAGTAAATCAATTCTCCAGCAGCAAGCTAAAAGGAAAAACACAGCTGAGTAATAAACTCAGATTGAATGTAGTGCAATTGATACTCGCCGAGATGTTTCATAGCTCTCAGTGAAAACCAATGGTCCGTACTCAAACAAGTACAAGTCACAACGACCAAACCATTGAATTTACTGCAGACCTAGAATTATTCTCGACAAGTAGTAATTGACCACACTCAGTCTTCCTAGTTAAATTGTAATGTTGGGCTAGAGAATCTAGTACCCCCTAGGTAATTAATAATGTTAGGCTAGAGAATCTAGCACTTAATGCCACTGGCATTTCCTGAATTTAGTAATTCTATGAAGTCATCAAGCAACTTCAGTAATTACAAATTCACTAGGACCACTGGTCCACTATACTTGCGCTTAAAGGTTTGCCAAGAAAACCTTCTTAATACCATGTTTTCTGCACTAAGAGTTAGTGATAAATACTTGCATTAATTGTTTGAGTTGTTTTTTCTTTCGTTTCTGCTTATTTAGTGTAGGAACGCAGCACGAACAAACTTGCAAACATACTAATATGTAAGCGAATTTACAGAGAACTAATATGTTTAATGCATTATCGTTAAACATTAGCATTGTTAATTAACATGCTTCCTGAGCTTAATATAGCTCACCTTAGAATTAACGTAATAATATGAGTGCTTGTTCCCCATGCGTACGAGCTTAATATTGCTCGCCATGATAATTGAATAATGCAAAACTCCACCTCGTTAATTCGAGTTCACTGAACTCACCCTGTTAGCACTGCTAGCGAGCTCACTGTAGCTCACCCTGTCAACACTGTTGACGAGTTCACTGTAACTCACCCTGTTAGCACTGCTAACGAGCTCACTGTAGCTCACCCTGTCAACACTGTTGACGAGTTCACTGCAACTCACCCTGTTAGCACTGCTAACGAGCTCACTGTAGCTCACCCTGTCAACACTGTTGACGAGTTCACTGCAACTCACCCTGTTAGCACTGCTAACGAGCTCACTGTAGCTCACCCTGTCAACACTGTTGACGAGTTCACTGTAACTCACCCTGTTAGCACTGCTAACGAGCTCACTGTAGCTCACCCTGTCAACACTGTTGACGAGTTCACTGCAACTCACCCTGTTAGCACTGCTAACGAGCTCACTGTAGCTCACCCTGTCAACACTGTTGATGAGTTCACTGCAACTCACCCTGTTAGCACTGCTAACGAGCTCACTGTAGCTCACCCTGTCAACACTGTTGACGAGTTAACTGTAACTCACCCTGTTAGCACTGCTAATGAGCTCAGTGTAGCTCACCCTGTCAACACTGTTGACGAGTTCACTGCAACTCACCCTGTTAGCACTGCTAACGAGCTCACTGTAGCTCACCCTGTCAACACTGTTGACGAGTTCAATGTAACTCACCCTGTTAGCACTGCTAACGAGCTCACTGTAGCTCACCCTGTTAACACTGTTAACGAGCTCACTGTAGCTCACCCAGTCAACACTGTTGACGAGTTCAATGTAACTCACCCTGTTAGCACTGCTAACGAGCTCACTGTAGCTCACCATATTCACGAGTTCAATATAGCTCGACCTGTTAATGAGCTCAATACTGCTCACAATCTTAATTCGAGTACTTTGCTCACAATTAGCTTAGTCCCTTACTTAGGTAGGTTAGAAATTCAAACCATTTATTTAGGTAGGCTTAGGGACTTTAGTAGTGTCAACTGAGTACTAGCCTAATCTGTACTCACCATTAATTACAGTTGACTATACTTATAGAGACTGATTTAATAAACTCAAATTCATGTAAAGGTGATTTCGTATTAACCAGTTTACAGTGTCAAGCCTATGAGCTGCCATTTAATTAGCTCATAAGTCAGAATGACTAGGCTGCTAATCTCACTGTCGACTCAGAATTTTCCTTGATTTTAATGAATAAACTTTTCAGTTCTCTACTTTTCTATTATTTTAGCTAGTTAGCAAATTATTTGTACCATCAGTCAGAATGACTACTGCATGGCAGTGCACATTAAATTCAATTTCCTCATTTGAATTTGGGGTGATCGTGATACTGCGTGATGTTATTGTCTAGTAACTCAATAGTTACAAGTCACAGCGACCCTAGACAGTGACCTTACTGTAGTGTCATAGTCTCCTTAATCTTGAAGGACTAATAATACTTTACTGTATAATCATACAATAGTGTTATCAGTTCTTAGGAACTTATTCTGAGTTTGCCTACGATTCAGCAGCTACGTAATACACCATTACATGTCACTGCGACCCTAGTTGTTGAGTTTATTGTGAGCTTTAGAGTGTTCCTGATTACCGATAACTTAATCATTTAATGTTTCAATATTTAACACGTTTCCACTAAGGGAAACTACAAGCCTATTATAGTTCTCAACTAAGAGCAATTCTTTAATTATTGTGTAGGCTATAAGTAACATGTTTCATTTACATGTAATTAGCAAGACTTAAGTTCTTGTAAGTCCTTGATCAATCCGGGACGTTCGTTGTGTGTGTACCAACATACTAACATATTAACATACTAATGTACTAATCTTAATATCACTTCGGGATAGGTCAGTACAACACAGTACACTACGACCCTAGAATCCTCCCCCCAGAGTTATGTTGGATATTTCCAACACCGAATACAACACTGTTGTATTCTCATTACTTATTACTAACAATACTAATTATTGTAGTAAGTAAAATTAACAACACGTAGAATTCTCATGTACTAATAATTTCATCTGTGCAGTAGGCTAGGAGTCTCACGTCACCTGACGCCAGTATTGCGTCAGATTTCCTTACAGTAAACACATTATATCCAATGTATGTGAGAATTAAACACGATTCTCTATACCTAAGGCATTCTGTATGATAACTAATTGCAGATGAATTGACTTCCAACTAAATGCCGAATAGAGCGTTGGAGTCATAGCGTCTATCTCGTAATAACGTTAACGTCACCAGTGAATGCCATGGGGAGACATTAATTCCTCTCCCTTATATATTTACTATTCTTAAATTGGTAAATAATAATAATTTCCTCCTCTAAATAATAAACCCGTCCAGTCTTCAACGTTTCAAGCGTAAATGCGAGAAATATTAATGTTCGTGACAATAATTTGTTTTATGAACGCGGATGCGGCGTGGGTAGAGGAAGGCCAACTCAGTACACGCGGAGAGCCGCTCAGAGGCAGACCTGCGTATTCCGTACTCACAAGGAGACGCCATTGTCCAGCCACTAGGGCAGACGTTATCCATCCTCAGATGAAAGTCGCCACTGTGAGGCGTGAATAACCTTGCAGATAATATCTTCAGCTAGTGCTGGTGTCAAATAAGGAACCTTTTAACCTGGTTCTTGACGACACGTGACCGGCCAGCGAAGCGCGTCACTATCCAGGATAGGTCAAACCGGAGCCTGGGACGCGAAGCACGGCAATCTTAATACTTATACAGTGCCCACAGCTAAGTATAGTCCTTTATGTGATGCATCAGGTAAAAGTTTAATGGTAGCTGGGTGATTGTCCGTTATGACGCACGATAACATCTAATAACAGGTAATTAAATTCTGTCACCTGTAACTCTCAATTTCTTGAATATAGATTTAGTAGTTAAATTAGTTACTACTGTACATATTTGTCTTGCAGCACGAGAGAGGAACTCTCCATGCCGTCTTCTCCCATATTAATCCGTCCCTTTCGTCAGCCGACCGAGTCCAGAGAATAAGAGGAACTTCCATGGCTTGTCTAAAGGAATCATCATTAAGCTAAGACTATATTTTCTTTCATGATTCTATTGCAATTTCTTATGTGCAGAATCCCTCAGGATTAATATGTGGTTTACTGTAACTCTCATTGCTATACTCATAATCTATGTTTCCATCTATGGTAATGATAGCAGTTTCAATATAATTTTTATAGGATTAGATTATTATTAATTGAATTAGTGAACGAACCACACTAATTCCTGGACGTACTTACCTCCAGTAATAACCCCCCAATGTAGGTGCTTGAGGGTTTGATTCATTTAATAATACAGCCCATTAATTATTTCTATGATCATAAATTCTAGTATTTTTATCCATAGTTACTGGTTTCATCTAGGAATTATTTAATGATCAGAAATTCTCAGTTTCCCTCTTTACTATAAAAGCGGGTGGTCCTTCGTAATTTAATTTACTACATTAATATTTAAATAATCAGATTCAAGCCCCAAATATCCCACAGACGTTCCCTCCATGCTAGATTTTATATTAACCAGGAAGGAGGAAGAGATATTTGATATTCAGTACCTTCCTCCCTTGGGTAAAAGTGACCATGTCTTTTTGGGAATAAACTATGCAATGCGTTATAATCTGGTAGAAAATAAGGAGGTTGAAGCAGTTGAAAAAGCTGACTTCAGGAGAGGACACTATGGCAACCTTAGACATTTTTTTTAGTGAGTATAATTGGACAGACTTGTTGCTAGGCAAGGAAGTAAATGAGATGTATGTCAAGTTTTGTGAAATATATGATAAAGGCACAAAAAAAATTATACCAAAGCAGAGATACACAACTAGGAAACAGGATTGGTTTGACAGAAATTGTGAGAGGGCCAGAGACCAAAAGACACAAAAATGTAATCAATATAGCAAGAGGCCAAACCCCCAAACATACAAGCGATACAAAGACGCGAGAAACAACTACACGTCAGTGAGGAGAGAGGAAGAAAAAAATTTTGAAAAAGAAATTGTGGACAAATGCAAAACAGAACCAGGTCTATTCTATAAATTCATAAACAACAAATTGCAGGGTAAAGGATAATATTCAGAGGTTGAAAATGGGAAATAGATTCACGGAAAAAGAAAAAGAAACGTGTGAAACATTAAACGAAAAGTTTCAAAGTGTGTTTGTACAAAATGAAATCTTCAGGGAACCAGACACAATAAGAATTCCAGAGAACAACAGAGCACATAGAGGTGTCTAGAAACGAAGTGGAAAAAATGCTCAAGGAGCTAAGTAAGAACAAAGCAGTTGGTCCAGATGGAGTTTCACCCTGGGTTCTGAGAGAATGTGCACCTGAGCTCAGCATTCCACTTCAACTGATTTTTCAGGCATCCCTGTTTACAGGAGTTGTAGCTGATGTGTGTGGAAAAAGGCTAACATCATTCCAATCTACATAAGTGGCAGCAGGGAAGACCCCCCTCAATTATAGACCTGTATCATTAACAATTGTAATTGTCAAAATATTGGAAAAAATAATTAAAACTAAATGGGTAGAACACCTGGACAAAAACAATATAATATCAGACAGACAGTATGTTTTTCAATCTGGAAGATCCTGTGTAACGAATTTACTCGGTTTCTATGATCGAGCCACAGAGATTTTACAGGAAAGAGATGGTTGGGTTGACTGAATCTATCTGGACCTAAAAAAGGCTTTTGACAGTTTCACATAAGAGGTTGTTCCGGAAATGAATATATTGGAGGGGTGACAGGTAAGCTTCTAACATGGGTGAAAAATTTCCTAACTGATAGAAAAATGAGGGCCGTAATCAAAGGCAATGTGTCGGATTGGAGAAATGTCCCAAGTGGAGTACCATAGGGTTTAGTTCTTGGACCGGTAATGTTTATTGTTTACATAAACGATCTACCAGATGGAATACAGAATTATATGAACATGTTTGCTGATGATGCTAAGATAATAGGAAGAATAAGAAACCTAGATGATTGTCATGCCCTTCAAGAAGATCTGGACAAAATAAGTATATGGAGCAATACTTTGCAAATGGAATTTAACGTGAATAAATGCCATGTTATGGAATGAGGATTTAGAGAACATCGACCCCACACAACCTATAAATTATGTGAGAAATCTTTAAAGAATTCTGACAAAGAAAGGGATCTAGGGAAAGTTCTAGATAGAAAACCGTCACCTGAGGACCACATTAAGAACATTGTGCAAGGTGCCTATGCTACACTTTCTAATTTCAAAATTGCTTTTAAATACATGGATGGTGAAATACTAAAGAAATTGTTCACGACTTTTGTAAGACCAAAGCTGGAATATGAGGCAGTTGTATGGTCCCCATAACTTACGAAGCACATCAACAAACTGGAAAAGGTGCAAAGACATGCCACTAAGTGGCTCCCAGAAGTAAAGGACAAGAGGGGTCTGTCTAATTACCACAAGCTACACAAGCTTCACAAAGCTTCCTGGCAATACGTTTGTAATGAATAAATATGATATGTTAGGTTAGGCTGACCTAACCTAACCTAACCTAACCTAACCTAACCAAACCAAACCAAACCAAACCTAACCTAACCTAACCTAACCGACGCTTGGATCATCGACTTTATTTGGCGTCACCAGCTCTTTATTTTCGTCTAATTTCTTAATAAAAATATACTTTTTCAGATTAAAATTATGTTTTCTCATGTTGTACATTCAGCACCAACATTATAATGAGTAAATATATCATATTTATTCATTACTAACATAAGCTTTCTGAAGCTTTGTGAAGCTTGTGTAGCTTGTGGTAATTAGACGGACCGGACAAGAGCTATGAGGAGAGGTTAGAGGCATTAAATATGAAAAACTAGAAGATAGAAGAAAAAGAGGTGATATGATCACCAAGTACAAAATAGTAACAGGAATCGATAAAATTGACAGGGAAGAATTCCTGAGACCCGGAACTTCAAGAACAAGAGGTCATAGATTTAAACTAACGAAACAAAGCTGCCAGAGAAATATAAGAAAATTCAATTTTGTAAACAGAGTGGTAGACAATTGGAATAAATTAGGTGAGGTGGTGGAGGCCAAAACCATCAGTAATTTCAAAGCGTGATATGTATGACAAAGAGTGCTGGGAAGATGGGACACCACGAGCATAGCTCTCATCTTGTAACTACACTTAGGTAATTGCATTTAGGTAATTACAACTCAACTGGTAAGTACAGTACTGCAACGTGCCATATCAATTTATTTCATTTCAATATACATTCTTTGTTATTTAAATTTTTCATAAGGCAAATGTGTACTGGCATATGCATTAATGTGATTGTATATTTTTTTTTTGGGGGGGGGGGAGGGGAAAGGGTGTTGCTGGGGCCGAACGGATGGAACGAATTCCACACTGGAATAAATCGGCTATGCCTCATAGCCGAGGACACACTGTATTACTCATTTAATTTCTATATTTACTGTCAACATTTAATGTCATCTAATTTCATGCATTTCTTTGATAAAGTGTTTACTCGTGTCCTTTATGATCTTCGTTATTTGTAAGTGTTGGCCCCATTAACCTTAAATTATAGTATGTTACTCTATGTTCTGATTTGTTAAAAAAAAATGTTGTGAGGAGCCGGTCACTTGCTTTTCTAAATTACAACTTGTATTTCCATTCTATAATTAATGCAAATAAACTACTGTACTGTTGCTAGAACTTCTGACTCCATAATGTAATAGTCTATGCTTGTCATCCTTAAGTATCACCTTCTTTGTATTAATTTTTTATTTTCCTGGAACACTCTCATTTTGTTAGCTTACTACTCTAATAGTATTAAGTGTTTTACCTCGTCACAACATTAATTAAACAACTTTTATATTATTAATAATTTTTGCCCGAAACGCTTTGCATAATAGTAGCTTCATTAGTATATGTAACTCCTGTCTCTTCATTGAACAATACTCTTATGTTCTTTGTACACACAATCTTTTGAATAAATAATAATAATATTATTATTATTATTTACACACGGAAAATCACACAAAAGTGATAGACATCAATGAGAAAATTCACTCGGGCTGGGAGATGAGGCAAACCTGCAATGTTTGCATCACCTCACAGCCTCAGTGGATTGTTCATTGATGTATATCACCTTAGTGTGATTTTCTGTGTATCTGAAGTTGTGCATACAGTGTTGAACTACAGTACTTTATCCTTCACCTGAGTGCTTAGGGGTCTTACATAAAATTTGGACTGGCTTCAGGACTTCCTGTGATATCAGGATATCACAGACTTCCTGTGTTATCAGTAGAAATCCGATTATAAAACTTTTAGGAAGTCAGTGGTGGTACAGTGGTAGAGTATGCGACTGGCAATGCCTTGGTTGTTGGTTTGCAACACCACACAGTCCCAGTGGATTTTCGTATTATTATTATTATAAAAATTATCATATTCGATAGACCAATGTCCACACCCCAACAATGCCATAGGCCTATTTCCACACCCCAACAATTGCATGTTGAGGTGTAAGACAATGGTGGAGCAGAAAGTACTCCAGTACTTACGGTGGATGATGAGAGTGCGAGGAACAAGGTGGTCAGGTGGAGCCAGTGACTTCTTCCTTCAACAGTTTTGTCTCTCCCTCGTGGTATATCCTCAATGTCTTCAGTGGTGTGGCCTCACCACACACTTACACTGCCATAAGTGTCCTGAGAGTACTGTGGGAGGGACAATTTGGCGGGTATTGTGGACACAGGTCTTTAAGACAGGCGAACTTCACGAGTCGTGGAGACGTGTATAGCAACCTTTGTTGTGATGACGTCACTCGCTCGCTCGCTTACTCGCCACGTCGCTCTTCCCATTTTCTTTGGCTACTGATCTTTGCTGAAGTTTAATTTACCTGAAAGCCACTAATATTGGTGGCCTCAACGAGGACAGGAAGCTGGTGGCTTGTTAAAGGTTCTACCCATTTGCCTGGACGATCTTTTCTATCTGTATTTTAAAACCCAGTACAGATTTGGCGTTTACCTTACCTACTCTTTGGCGGGTAGGCTGTTTTACGGGTTTACAACCATACGGGTGAAAGAGCATCTTCTGTTTTCTGTCCTACATTGAGGCTTGTTGAGCTCGAACCCGAGAATCTGACCTTTTGAAGAAAGTGTCCAGATCGACATCGTCCAAATTGTTTAGTATTTGAAAGGTTTCGATGAGCTCCGCCCTGTCATGCTGGTTTGCAGTGTTATATATTTATTTATTTATTTATTTATTTATTTATATACAAGAAGGTACATTGGGATTGTGAGGATACATAGCATAGTAATTACATTCTTGTAAAGCCACTAGTACGCGCAGCGTTTCGGGCAGGTCCATGTACCTTCTTGTATATATATATATAAATCTAAGAAAATTTTAAGTAGGTAAATACTAGCAAAATTTATAAAAATGATAACAGATACATAGCAAGAAAAAAAATAAGATGAGAAAAATTTGTAGGTATATTAAGGCACATAGGTAGCTCAGATTGATTGCAATGACAGCTTGAATGGTAGTTAACAAAAATTAGTAGGCACAATACAGTATATAGCTTGCACAAAAGCACATAAAAAGAAGACAGCAATGAACACAATGAGAGAGTTGTTTGGATTAAGTACATAAAGATTGGGAGATTTGGTAACACTAGATACAAAGCAAATTTAAAGCTCATTGTGGGAAACTACGAAGATGAAATTAGGTACTTTTTGGTTTTGTTTTTGAATGGGGCAAAAGTTGGACAGCTTTTCAATTCATTAGGGAGTGAGTTCCATAGACTGGGTCCCTTTATTTGCATAGAGTGTTTACACAGATTAAGTTTGACCCTGGGGATATCTAAGAGATATTTATTTCTGGTGTGGTGATAATGGGTCCTATTACATCTGTCCGGGGAGAGTTTCAGAGCAGAATTTGCATTTAAGAACAGGGTTTTGTAAATGTAGTTGACACAAGAGAATGTGTGGAGGGAGTTAATATTTAGCAAGTTTAGGGATTTAAACAAGGGAGCTGAGTGTTGTCTGAAAGCAGAGTTTGTTATAATTCTGATAGCAGATTTTTGCTGGTTGATGATGGGCTTGGTGGTTAAGGGGACACATTCTAAACATATCTAAAAAAGTTTCAAAAACTGTGGGCATTCTTTCTAAGATCAGATATTATGTACCACGCCCTGCCCTGGTGACTCTCTATTACTCCCTTATCTATCCATATCTCAACTATGGTATTTGTGCTTGGGGCTCTACTACCCAAAATCATTTACGTCCTCTAATTACTCAACACAAAGCTGCTATTAGGACAATATCCAATTCTGGCCCCAGACATCACTCGGTACCCCTATTCAAATCCCTGAATATGTTAGACATTAAGTCACTGCACATTCTCTCATGTGTACTATACATATACAAAACGCTAAATTGTAATGCTAATCCTGATCTCAAAAGCTTCATAGAAGGTTGTAACAGAACCCATGAGCATCACACCAGAAATAAATACAGTTTTGATATTCCTAGAGTACGACTTAATCAAACCAGAAATGCTCTACAAATCAAGGGGCCCAGAATGTGGAATGACCTTCCCAACCATGTTAAAGACAGTACCTCTCTCAACCAGTTTAAGATAAAAACTAAACACTACCTAATAAATTCCCTGTAACCTACCTCACTCCTCTATTGTCAACCCATGTCCGTTATTTTCTTTTTTTTTAATCAACACTGTTTGTCAACCTATTGTATTTGTGCTGCTTTTTCAGTCATGTTCCCCCTTTTTTTTATCTTTATTTGTATTTGTTCTCAACACTTTTTATTCTTTATGCTCAATTAGTATTAAGTTCTAGATATTAATGTTTTTCTTGCCCGAAACGCATTGCGTAATAGTGGCTTTAGGCATTGTATGTACTAGCTCTATCTATATATCAATCCATTAATGTAACATCACTTGTATGTATATACCATACCTGAATAAACATCTGAATCTGAATCTGAATCTGTTTGCAGTGGCTGACCCCCATGCACAGATACCATAATTCAGATAGGGATAGATTAGTGCATAATATAGTGAGAGGAGAGCAGAGTTAGGAACATAATATCTGATTTTAGAGAGTATACCAACTGTTTTAGAGACTTTCTTAGTTATGTGTTGAATGTGGGTGCTGAAGTTAAGTCTCTTGTCTAGGAATAGGTCAAGAAACTTTCCATCATTTTTATTACTAATGTTAATGTTGTCTATCTGTAGCTGAATTGCATTCGATGATTTGCTTCCAAATAAGATGTAGTAGGTCTTTTCTATGTTTAGTGTTAGTTTGTTAGTTGACATCCATAAGTAGACTTTTTTAACTTTATTATTCACAACATTGTTTAGTGTATGTGGGTTGGAGTCTGAATAGATGAGGTATAGTATCATCAGCAAACAGTATAGGTTTAAGAATATTAGAGACATTAGGCAGATCATTGATATATATAAGAAATAGAAGAGGTCCTAAGATGCTGCCCTGTGGCACTCCAACGGTTATTGGTAGAGTGGAAGAGGTTGTATCATTGATGGTTACATATTGGTGTCTGTCACTAAGATAGGATCGGATATAGTCCAGAGCAAGGCCTCTGATTCCATAATGATGGAGTTTATGTAAGAGGTAATTGTGATTAACAGTATCAAAGGCTTTTCTTAGGTCAATGAAGAGTCCAATCAGAAATTCATTTTTGTCAAGGGCTGAGTAGATTACGTCAAGGAGATTAATGATTGCATCATTGGTGCTCTTGTGGGACCGGAAGTCAAACTGGCAGGGGCTGAGTATGTCGAATTTTACGAGGTAGGAATAGAGCTGTTTGTAGATAATTTTTTCAAATATTTTTGATAGAATTGGTAGGTTTGATGTTGGTCTATAATTGTTTATGTCCGCCGAATTACCTCCTTTATGAACTGGCGTTACTCCTGCTTTTTTAAGGATATCAGGGAAGGTATGACACTCTATGGATTTGTTGAACAAAAGAGCTATAGGTGGCGCAAGGGCATGGGAGGCGCTCTTGTATACAATGGACGGAATTTCACTGATGTTCCCTGCCTCGGTTTTTAGTGAGTGTATGATGGACATTACATCTGCCGGGCTGACTGGTGAAAGGAGAAGAGAGGTTTGGATAGCTGCCTGAGAGATATGTGTTAATATGTATTCACCTAATTGTGCTTGCGGGGGTTGAGCTTTGGCTCTTTGGTCCCGCCTCTCAACTGTCAATCAACTGGTGTACAGATTCCTGAGCCTACTGGGCTCCATCATATCTACATTTGAAACTGTGTATGGAGTCAGCCATACACAGTTTCACAGCCATACATGTGTCTAAGTCTGTGGGATTGAAATTGAATTGAAATTGAAATAAGTTTATTGAGGTAAAATACACACAAAGGGATGAGGTAGCTCAAGCTATTCTCACCCCATTCAGTACAACGTGTTAATATATACATAGACACACATCACAAATAAACATATTACCAAACATTCTGAGAGGTAAACATATACATTTCCTCCTTCACAAGTAGTATGGTATCAGACGTACACACAAATACTTTTATGACCTAGGTATACTGTATAGACAATTTGCAAGACACCTGCAGATAATTCAACAAAACATTACAATCTTGGTGCAAAATTCTTATATCTCTCAAGAATATCATCAACCTTTCCGTTGTGACACATCCAGGCTATTTGTTCAGGAACAGTCCTTATCTCAGTGTTTCTATATACATTAATCAACGGACAATCAAGAACATAATGGGCAAGGGTGTGAGACCTTAACATACCACATAGTTTACACTTCGTGTCATTATCATGAACATCTGTCCCATATTCCCAGTAATATTTGTACCCAAGCCTGAGCCGCATGTACACAGAGTCACTCCAAGCATTTCTCCTTTTACCATAAGTGAAATGGGTGTTTTGACTCACATACATGTAGTGTTGCATGGTTTGACTTCTCTCATACATTATCTCTCTCCTCTCCACTCCTGCCTGTGCCTGAATATTTCTGATTTTGCTTCTTATTTGTCTCATTGTGAATTCACATTCAATGTCAACTTGTGGTTTTGATGTGGCACGTTTGGCCAAGTCATCCGCCACCTCGTTGAGCACTATTCCAACTTGAGATGGAATCCACATGAATTTCACACTATAACCTTTTAGCTGTATCTCAGTTATTCTTCTCTTACAGTCCTCAACTATACACATGAAGACTGGGTTTCGACTGTTTAAGGACTCCAGTGCTCCTCGGCTATCGACAAATACAAAAACATTTTTGTCGTCATGACGTACTTCCTCCAAACACGCCAGAATGGCCTGCAGTTCAGCTTGTGTGGATGATATATAATTACTAAGCCGGGGTTCAATTATCCTGTCCACAGTCCCAAACTCCGTATAATCCCTTATTAGGACACTACACCCGGCCCTGCCATCCTCCGCCACCGACCCGTCGCAATATACATGTAAACTGTTGCCTCTTGGTAACCGAGATATCATGCTTCCATACAAACACCGTAATTGCCCCGGTTCATGATGAATCTTTTTCACCTTGAGGGGTACAATTTCGACGTCTATTTTCTGTACTTTCCAGGGAGCAGACATATTACACTGTCGAGAGGGTTTACAGCAGTCAAGTACGTCGTATTCCCTGAGGTCATGAGCTAATCCTCTCGTGTAGCGTGTCTCCCTCAGTTTCCTGGAAGTGTGTACGTCACTCAAGCAGGTCTGAACGCTCTCAAACAGCTTATTCCCTCCTTTTCTCCGCATGAAACGAATAGATACTCTAGTGTTAATGTCACGGACTCTATCACACACACTCTGTAAATTTAATTCCATTCTCATTATTTCAATCATTGCATTTCTTTGACATCCAAGAATAATCCTCATAGCCTCGTTCTGTATCAGCTCTATTTTTTGAATTCTGCCTTGGCCTGTGTAAGACAATACGGGTGCTGCGTAGTCAATCAGGGACCGAACAGTGCTTATGTATAACATCCGCAAGATAGGTACCCCAACACCTTTACCAGAAAAAGCCAGTGCTTTCAGAGGATGCAGACGGGCTTTACATAAGGTGCTGATATGATTTATTTCAGCATTTTTACTCTCACATGTGTATCCAACATACATGCCCAGATACTTGTACTTCTGAACACGGCTCGGTTCCACACCATTTAGAGTAAGTGTTATATTTCTTCGTTTCCTATACTCGTATTTGGTTTTATCTGCATTTATAACTAAGCCTAACTTGTGACAGGTTGTACCAAGTATGTTAAGAGCAATTTGAATTTTGTTCCCAGAAGTGCCTTGTATAAGAATGTCATCAGCATATATGATCGTCGTAACCCCTGGAGGATACATCTCTGATGCTAATCTGTTCATTAATACATTGAATAAGGTGGGACTTAATACTTCCCCTTGTGGGGTACCTAACTGAAACCTCCGTTCCTCAGACATGTATCCCTGGTAATACACCTGACCTTTTCTGCCTTGTAGATAATCCCTTATCCAGTGTAGCAATCTCCCTGTTATTCCCAGATTGGCTAATTCGTATAAGATTACTTCCCCATTGGCTTTATCAAATACTCCTTGTAGATCAACAAAAACTCTACAATTGTCATCTACATTAGACAAACACTTTAAGAGATAATACGCAGTACTTTTGCCTTTGATAAAACCAAAGAGATTACTGGACATGTTATCACCTACAAGGTAGAGTAGCCTATTTAACAAAATCCTTTCCATCATTTTACAAAAGCAGGATATTAAGGAGACAGGTCTGTAGCCTCCGTTTGACTTAGGGATAGGAATGATGACAGCCTCTCCATTTTCTTGGTAACTTTCCCTCTCTATAACTCATATTAAACAAATCAAGTAAGGGACTAGGTTTCATACCGGCTAAATAATTAAGTATGTCATACGTTACTCCATCTTTTCCCGGAGCAGTAGAGCTGCCACTTTTTATAGCATCCAGTAGCTCATCGTGAGTTATCTCAGTGCATGTTATAGATCTTGTATTTAAGGCACATAAAGTTACTCCATTTCTAATATTTTCCCACGACTCAATGGTGACTCTCGTGTCTGCAGGTAAGGACTCCATACCAGCAGCACTTACCCATTTATCTACTAACTCATTAGCAACTTTCCCTGGATCTGAATGAGCAATGAATTTGGTCTTACAACCCCTGATTTTGTTTACTGCTCTCCATATGTCTTTAAGGTTCTTAGTATTACCAATGGACTGAGCAAATTCTTGCCAGTATCTGTCCCGCGCCTCCTTCCTCACCTGACTGCATTCCCTAGCCACTTCCAACATTGTATTTTTCTCTTCATCCCACATTCCATTTTTTAACCATTCTTTATGTGCACTCCGTAGCATTCTCTCCCACCCCTTGACTTGCTGATCATTGGAATATTTAAATTTCTTAGGTCCGTGCGTCTTGCTTCCCATGCCCCCGTTATTTTCCCTCTGTACTAATTTCTTTATGTTCTCGACCATGTCCTCGTAAAAACTATCAACGCAGAGCGGCGTGTAATGTTGATACCAATCTCCCATATTTCGAATAAAATAATTTTTCATATCTTTATTAATATTTAGCCTTTTCCTTTGAAAATGGACTTGCTTTTTCCCCAGTGGTAATTCAACGTTCAAGGCAAAGTGGTCACTAAGTAGTTCCCGAACAACCCGAGCCTCCCCCATAATCCCTTGAGAGTTTAAAACGCAGGCATAGTCAAGCCGTCCTCCCCTGATGTGAGTTGGTTCATTGTTTCCCAAGAGACAGGTATCTGGATGATCTTGTAGAAACTGTAACCACTTGACCACATTAGCATTAATACTACCCACTGTCCCAAGGCTTGTGTGCCGAGCATTAAGGTCCCTAATGACCAGTGAAGGATTAGTGTAAATGCAGTCAGGTAAATAGTTAGCGTCGAAGCAGTTCCTGGATACATACAAATTAACTACAATAAATTCCCCTTCCCTTAATGATAATTTAACACAGACACTCTCTATACCTTGCGTTTTTGATGGCGGTTCTACTACTCTGCTGGTATGGAGTTCTTAACATAAATAACATTTATGTTACATTTTTTTCCCCTATTTTATAGCTTATTTCTACCTTGTAATCTGCCTTTCTTTCCTTGTTTTTCCTGCATTCAGCTTTTTTTAATGCAGTCAAGTATAGACCCAGAACTTAATCTCTTATCCACTATCTATGACAATAATCACTTTAATGATCTAAATTGCAGATATTTTGCAGCACATGATGTAAACAATGTAGTAACTCATAATCACAATATCTCTGTAATCAATTTGAACGTTAGATCCCTAGGTAAACACTTCGATGATGTTAGTGCCTTGATTGAAGCTATTGACAACAAATTCTCTTTTATTATACTTACTGAAACATGGTTGAAAGAGGATACTACTCAGCTCTTTAACATGCCTAACTACTCAGCAATTCACAACTGTCGTCAACTTCAGAGAGGTGGTGGCACTGCTCTTTACTACCACCAAGAACTAACATGCTTAAAAGAAATTAGAACTAGAGACTGCTATGGGGAGTATATCTTCGCCAGCTTCAGAGTCAAGGGTGCCGAGTCTGTCCTGTCTGTGGGTGCAGTTTATAGAATTCCTAACACTGATGTGTCCGCATTCAACTCAAACCTTAGAAATCTAATACTTGATAACAGACTGAACAAAAACCAACTAATTATTGCAGGGGACTTTAATATTGACCTCTGCGAGCCAGAACACCCTACTGCTGTTAGCTTCCTCAACTGTATGCACTCCTGCTTCCTCATACCCTTAATCACTAGACCTACTAGAATCACTGATAGCACTGCCACGACTCTAGATCACATCTGGACAAACATAACCTCTCCGCTTACTTCAGGTATAATCACCGATAGCACTACAGACCATTACCCCACATTTCTCTTAACTAACATTAGCAAACCACCTCTTGAGTCAAGAGAGATACGTTTTAGACTACACAATGAAACTGCTATAGACAATTTTATAACTGCTACTGATAATGTCAACTGGGAGTCCGAGTTAGGTAACATAGAGGACATCAACCTAGCAGTTCAATCTTTTCTTCAAAAAACTCTTAGCCTTTATAATACCCACTGTCCTATGCTTACAAAACAAGTCACAACCAAAAGGCTTAACAATCCCTGGCTTGCAAAGGGAATACTTAAATCTATTAATAAAAAACATGACCTTGAGAAGAAGTATAGGTTAGGAATTGTCTCCAAAGAATTCTCAAAGAATTACTCATTATTGCTATCTAAGATAATTAGACGAGCCAAAACTAAATACTACGAAGATAAATTTACCCAAATAAAGAGCAACATTAAACAAACTTGGAGAACAATTTCACAAATATTGGAATCAAAGAAGTCTATAATTAACAAACCAACACTCCTGTCTAATAACGATGGTCAGCTTTCAGCCTCGGATTCTGCTATTGAGTTCAATAGGTTCTTCTCTTCCATTGGTTCATCCCTTGCTAATGATATTCCATCTTCCAGTACTGACATTAAGGACTATCTTACAGGTAACTATCCACAGTCTCTGTACCTAAAGCCTATTAATTCCACTGACGTCAATGAGATAATCCTTTTCCTTAAAACCAAGTCTGGTGCCCTTGAGGAGATACCAACTTTAATCTACAAAAAAGCCTCCAGATCTTTAGCCCTTGCTATTGCTTTGCTCTTCAACAAGTCACTTGAACTCCAAACCTTTCCAGATATTCTAAAAAAAGCGAGAGTAACGCCTGTCCACAAATGTGGTGATCTCACAGATGTTAACAACTACAGACCTATATCAATCCTGCCAAACTTGTCAAAAATTTTTGAAAAACTAATCTATAAGCAGCTTTACTCATATCTAGCCAAACTCAATATACTTAGCCCTTGCCAATATGGCTTCAGGCCCAAAAAAAGCACTAACGATGCACTTATTAGTATGCTTAACTCGATTCATACAGCTCTTGATCAAAATGAGTTCCCTGTTGGGTTATTTGTGGACCTGCGTAAAGCTTTCGATACTGTCAACCACCAAAACCTTCTTCTTAAATTACATCATTATGGTGTCAGAGGACACTCCCTACAATACCTCAAATCCTACATTACTGACAGGCTCCAATGTGTTTCTGTGAATAATACAATTTCTCCCACACTACCCATCAACATTGGTGTTCCCCAGGGCAGCATACTTGGCCCTCTCCTCTTTCTCATCTACATTAATGACCTTCCAAATGCCTCCCAACACCTCAAACCAATTCTATTTGCTGATGACACAACCTTCATTTACTCCAGTCCTGATCCCCTTGCTCTAAATGCCACAGTAAATACTGAGCTTAATAAAGTCCATATGTGGCTAACTGCCAACAAACTCACCCTTAACATTGACAAAACTTTCTATATTCTGTTTGGCAATAAATCCTCTAATCAAATAAATCTCAAAATAAACAATACCCAAATTTGTAACAAATTAGATGGCAAATTCCTTGGCATTCTCATTGACCACAAGCTGAATTTCCAGGGACACATTCTAAACATATCAAAAAAAGTTTCAAAAACTGTGGGCATTCTTTCTAAGATCAGATATTATGTACCACGCCCTGCCCTGGTGACTCTCTATTACTCCCTTATCTATCCATATCTCAACTATGGTATTTGTGCTTGGGGCTCTACTACCCAAAATCACTTACGTCCTCTAATTACTCAACACAAAGCTGCTATTAGGACAATATCCAATTCTGGCCCCAGACATCACTCGGTACCCCCTACTCAAATCTCTGAATATGTTAGACATTAAGTCACTGCACATTCTCTCATGTGTATTATACATATATAAAACGCTAAACTATAATGCCAATCCTGATCTCAAAAGCTTCATAGAAGGTTGTAACAGAACCCATGAGCACCACACCAGAAATAAATACAGTTTTGATATTCCTAGAGTACGACTAAATCAAACCAGAAATGCTCTACAAATCAAGGGGCCCAGAATGTGGAATGACCTTCCCAACCATGTTAAAGACTGTACCTCTCTCAACCAGTTTAAGTTAAAAACGAAGCTATACCTAATAAATTCCATGTAACCCACCTTACCCCCCTGTTGTCAACCCATGTATATTTTTTGTTTTTTTGTTTTTCAAATCAACGCTGTTTGAATGTAATTTTCTGTAATAATTTGTAATTGTATTTGTGCTGCTTTTTCAACAATGTTCCCCCCTCTTTTACCTCTATTTTTTATATGTACTCATCACATCTTTTCTTTTTACCCATTAGTTTTAAGCTTTAGTCATTAATGTTTTTCCTGCCCGAAACGCTTTGCGTAATAGTGGCTTTAGGCATTGTATGTACTAGCTCGATCTATAAAGCCAACAAACTTTGTAAATCTCTTTATGTATGTACCTTACCTAAATAAAGATTATTATTATTATTATTATTATTAAATCGACGTGCCTCTGATGTTATTTGCGGCGAAGAGGTTAAACCCTTCATAGCCATTTAACTTCAATAATCCTTCATTCCTATCCCCTGTCTCCTGGAGAGCTACAACATCAATATCATTTCCCATCACATAACAATGAACATCTGTAACCCTGTTTCTTAAACCATTAACATTCCATGACAACACTTTCAGTCTAGGGTGATCCATTATTAATCAATTCACTGTCTAAGTCATCCCCAATAAGTTCACTAAATGATAGCCATACCTTGTATAACATCTCCCACCTCCTCCCAAGTTCACCAGTAAAAGCGACATTGCGATTCTCAAGAGATTTTTTCAGTCCTGTGACGTCCATTATTGGCCCAAATGATTCCTTCATTTTATGTGAAATTATAGGGTTCTTCCTTTCACTACGACTATCATCATTCACACACTTCACTTTCCTTCATTTCATCACTCAATATTTCATTATTGTCCTCAACCACTATATCCTGTCCATCCTTCACCGTTTTGTGATTTTCCTTGACCTCCTGAACGTTTAATTTAGCCTCGATGGACTCGATTCCTCTGCCCAAGATTTTGGAGGAACTCACCAACTTTTCTAAGTTCAGCCCACACTTCCTTGACCATATCATTATGACCCTCTTTCTGAGCCACAGTAGCCACTTCACTCACCGTTACAGTCACTGCCGGAGTCCTGAGTGGTGGCGTGGCTGCTTGTTGCTTGAGCCTGCCTAAGTAAAGGTGACTCCTTTACCCACGCATTCGTCCGGTTCACTGGCACTGTTTGGGGCAGACTGTTTTGCTGTGCTCCCGGTGTCTGGGTAAGAGCTCTTGCTTGCTCTGTAACATTCACCGGCCGAGGAACACCCATACTCGGCCTCTTGCTACACACAGCCGAGCTGGCATTGTGAACACCTCCACAGTTGCAGCATCTGGGAACTATTTTCTCACCCAGATTAAGTCTGTTTCTACACACAGTAGAGGGGTGAGACTTTCCGCAGAAACGACATCGTGGATCATTTTGACAGCTCCAGGATTTATGCCCCCATCTGCAGCATTTCAGGCATATTATGGGCTCTTCCACATACTTTGCTACATGCCTGTAGCCAGCCCCGGGGATGAACACTTTCTCGGGAACTTCACCTCTAACTAGAGCCACCACCTGACTCCTAGCTTCACCTTTAATAAGGTGACGCATGGCCCACACAAATCGTTGGTCGTCGAGGATGAACTCGGGGTCCAGAATCTGAGGGTATTTATAGATAATTACCTTCGTCAGCTTCTCGTTCCCCTCCGGTATTTCCATAACAATTCCATCATATCCTTGCTGGCTAAGAAACATCACTGCCTCCATAGAACCTACCGTTAAGTAAGGTCTGTTTACACCTTCCTTCAGCAGGGGCTCGAACTTGCGGTGTTCTCTTCCGAGTCTGACTGTCCACAGCAGCTTCTGATGATAGGCCAGCGTGCATGAGGCAGGGAAGAGAAGCCTCCATCTCCGCTGACCCTCACCTTCCTGACATCGTTCCGTCCGTCCGTTGACACTGATTTGATCAGTCTCAGAGTCGTTCCTCATTCTCTTGTCGTTTCCGTTAAGAGTACTATTACTGTCAACACTACGCCTTACATCCTGTCTTCTCCGTTTCTTCTGTTGCCTGGTTAGAGCTTCTTGAAACTCACCCTCCTCGACTGACTGGCTGCTTTCTGAGTCCATGTTAATATTGCCGTGGGAAGTAGCCAGTTCTTCTGGTGACCGAGTCTCCATCTCAGTACCCAGCATGGGGGGAGTTGTGTAGAAGGCGATTAATGCTAGTCAGTCTCCTGTGTGTAGACTGAGCTAAACACCAATACATACTTCACCCCTTGTCGCAGAGCAGGTACTTCTTGACCCGACCGCGTCCCAGGTAAGACTGGGGGACAGGGAAGGTTGCTGTGGCCGGGTACTGCTAGTAAATAAATAAATATATAATAAATATATAAATAAATGATATAATCGATAATTTTATACATTTTATGATAAACATTTTAACCCAGTTTTATCCAGTGCTCCCACATGTCCCTTAGGCTTGTATTTTAACTTATGTTACTTGGTCTATAATTGTCACGCTATCACGGAATAAATCCACATATTGACTTAGATATCTCTGAAGTTACAGTTTATGTAATTGACAAATTTCAACATTCTCTGTGATTTTTTTTTACAGAAAACGAGATACATTTATGGGGTGACTCTGCTGGTTAGTGACCTTAACACCTGTTGTACGAGGAGCGCTCAATGACTTGCTATGGATCATATTAAACTAACAATTAACAATACTCAAATTGAAAGCAGAGTAGTTGGAAAATTATTTTTGGTGTTCACATTGACAAGGAACTGAATTTCACTTGTCATATACGAAATATAGCAAAAATAAATGTCTCAGACAGTAAGCATCGTAAATTTATTTATTTATTTATTTTATATATACAAGAAGGTACATTGGGTCAACGACTCAAAAGTCCCAGGTGTAAACGAAATTAAATCACAAGTTATAAAAGAACTGGCAGATGAACTGTGTCTCCCACTGAAATTAATATTCAGAAAATCTTGTATTAATAAGCTTAGGTGTACACAGCAATATGCTGCTTTGCTATTCTATATGATGGATTACAAAGTGTAGATCAAAAACTAGCCACAAGTTCATCTAACCTCCCCGCCTCACAGGAAGGCCAGTCATACACGGAATCAGGAGAGAATATGGAATGCCAGGCTGATCCACCAGTACACTAGCACAAGAATATCTTCCAATACACGTAAGTGTATGAAGTAGTCCCGGTGGTGTAGTGGTTAAGACTCGCCTGGCGTTTAGCTTGCGCTTTGTCCTGAGTTCGTATCCTGGCCGGGGAGGATTTACTGGACGCCGCCAATCCTTAACTATAGCCTTTGTTTACCCCTACAGTAAAATGGGTACCTGGTTGGTATTCCAGGGAACATAGGACTAAGGACCTGCCCGAAACGCTATGTGTGCTAGTGGCTTTACAACCATGTATGAACTCGTCCATATATAAATAATAATTTATTTTATTTATTTTATTTATTTATGCATATACAAGAATGTACATAAGGAATGTGAGGATACAAATATGGTAATTACAGTCTTGTAAAGCCACTAGCACGCGCAGCGTTTCGGGCAGGTCCTTAATCTAAGAAAATTTTAAGGAGGTAAATACTTGCAAAAATTATAGACAAAAAAATGATAACAGATTACATGAAATGAAAAAAAGATGAGAGAAAATTGTAGGTACAGTATATTAAAGCACATAGGTAGCTGAGATTGATTGCAATGACAGCTTGAATGGTAGTTGACAAAAAATTGGTAGGCACAATACAGCAGAAACAATATAAGATTGGTTGCAATGACAGCTTGAATGGTAGTTGACAAAAATTGGTAGTCACAATACAGCATATGGCTAGCACATAGAAGAAGACAGCAATGAACACAATGATAAGGTTGTTTGATATTACATAAAAATTAGGAGATTGGGTATCACTAGGTACAGAGCAAATTTAAAGCTCAGTGTAGGAAACTAAGAAGATGAAGTTAGGTACTTTTTGGTTTTGCTTTTAAATAAGGCAAAAGTTTTACAGTTTTTCAATTCACTAGGGAGTGAGTTCCATAGACTAGGTCCCTTAATTTGCATAGAGTGTTTACACAGATTAAGTTTGACCCTGGGGATATCAAAGAGATATTTATTTCTGGTGTGGTGATAATGGGTCCTATTACATCTGTCCAGGGAGAGTTTCAGAGCATGGTTTGCATTTGAGAACAGGGTTTTGTAAATGTAGTTGACACAAGAGAATGTGTGGAGGGAGTTAATATTTAGCAAGTTTAGGGATTTAAACAATGGAGCTGAGTGTTGTCTGAAAGCAGAGTTAGTTATTATTCTGATAGCAGATTTTTGCTGTGTGATGATGGGCTTAAGGTGGTTTGCAGTGGTAGACCCCCATGCACAGATACCATAATTAAGATAGGGGTAGATTAGTGCATAATATAGTGAGAGGAGAGCAGAGTTAGGAACATAATATCTGATTTTGGAGAGTATACCAACTGTCTTAGAGACTTTCTTAGTTATGTGTTGAATGTGGGTGCTGAAGTTGAGTCTCTTGTCTAGGAATAGGCCAAGAAATTTGCCATCATTTTTATTACTGATGTTGATGTTGTCTATCTGTAGCTGAATTGCATTTGATGATTTGCTTCCAAATAAGATGTAGTAAGTCTTTTCGATGTTTAATGTTAGTTTGTTCGTTGACATCCATAAGTGGACTTTTTTTAATTCATTATTCACAACATTATTTAGTGTATGGGGTTGAGGTTTGAATAGATAAGAGTAGTATCGTCAGCAAACAGTATAGGTTTGAGAATATTAGAGACATTAGGCAGATCGTTTATATATATAAGAAATAGAAGAGGTCCTAAGATGCTGCCCTGTGGCACTCCAACGGTAATTGGTAGAGTGGAAGAAGTTGTATCATTGATGGTTACATATTGGTGTCTGTCACTAAGATAGGATCGGATGTAGTCAAGGGCAAGGCCTCGGATTCCATAATGCTGGAGTTTAAGTAAGAGGTAGTTGTGATTAACAGTATCAAAGGCTTTTCTTAGGTCAATGAAGAGTCCAATCGGAAACTCATTTTTGTCAAGGGCTGAGTAGATAATGTCAAGGAGACTAATGATTGCATCGTTGGTGCTCTTTTGGGACCGGAAGCCAAACTGGCAGGGGCTGAGTATGTCGAATTTTACGAGGTAGGAATAGAGCTGTTTGTAAATAATTTTTTCAAATATTTTTGATAGAATGGGTAGATTTGATATTGGTCTATAATTGTTTATGTCCGCCGGATTGCCTCCTTTATGGACTGGCGTTACTCTTGCTTTTTTGAGGATATCAGGGAAGGTGTGACACTCTATAGATTTGTTGAACAGTAGTGCTATGGGTGGGGCAAGGGCATGGGAGGCTCTCTTGTACACAATGGACGGAATTTCACTGGTGTTCCCTGCCTTGGTTTTTAGAGAGTGTATGATGGACACAACATCTGCCGGGCTGATTGGTGAAAGGAGAAGAGAGTTTGGATAGCTGCCTGAGAGATATGTGTTAATATGTGTCTGAGTCTGTGGGATTTTACTGGCAAGATTAGCACCAACCGATGAAAAGAAACTATTAAATTCATTTGCCATTTCTAAATCAGTTGACGGTATATCCCCATCCTTGTAGAGTTTTATTTGGTTATGTGAGTGTTGTTTAGTTCCTAGGATACTAGAGATAGTTTTCCAAGTGTTTTTCATGTTGCCTTTTGCTTCATTGAATCTATTCACATAATATGCAAGTTTTGCCTTTCTTATGATACTGGTAAGCATTGATGAGTACCTTTTAGCTACTTCCTTTGAAACTAGGCCAATCCTAACTTTCTTTTCATATTCATGTTTCTTGTTGATTGAGTTGAGAATGCCACTTGTGAGCCATGGATTGTTTAATCTTTTGTCAGTTACTTGCTTGGTAAGAAGGGGACAATGAAGGTTGTAGAGGCTTAGAGTTTTGGAGAGGAAGAGGTTAGCTAATGAATTTATATCATGGGTATTATTGAATTCAGAATCCCAGTTAATATTGTAAAGTGCCTCTGTAAGATTGTCTAAAGCTGATTCACTGTGTAGCCTAAATGAAAGTTTCTTGCTTTTTGGTGGTGTTATGTCCATGTTCGCTATGAGAAAGGTAGGATAGTGGTCAGTTGTTCTGTCGTAGATTATACCAGACACAAGGGGAGCTGTTATGTTTGTCCATATGTGGTCCAAGGTAGTGGCTGGTATTAATAATAATAATAATAATAAAAGTAGTTACAGAGCTCAAAATACCTCGTACCATTTGGTCTGAAATCATTGATAACAGGGCAGTCAGAGATGTTACAACATTCCCAGTGTTATGTTTAGGCCGGAAGTTAGTTAGTTTAGTTCATTTATTATGCACCCCATACCCATCTTGTGGGCGGTAGTGGAAAGGGTTACAGAGGCACATAATGGGCTCAGGGACTGAACCCCACAATTCATTTAGCTAAGCAAGTTACAATCTTGATGAGCTAGTTACAAAATTCAGTATAAGTCGTCACATCAACAATGGGTTCGAGATCGACCACAAGTACAGTTTCTATATTATGCAACTGACATATGTGGAGAGCTAGTGTCACAATTGATATGTTTGTCCTGCACACCGCCCCCCCCATCCAGTGGGCAGCGGTGGATAGGTTACAATCACTCAGTTACTACCTACAGTTAGCAAACTGGGGATATTTGGCTAAAATTTCTGGTAGATCATTATGAATGAAATGTTTACACATCTCTGGAACATTGGTTAAAGAATTGTCTCTGAATTCAGGTATCTTTTCGCACTCCATCACATAGTGACGGAGGGTGTGCGAATAATTTTGTTGACACAGTTTACATTTGGTCAGGTCTACATCAGCAGATAATGAGAATTCCCAGAGATACCTGTAACCGAGTCTAAGCCGAGCAGTAGTAACATCTAGAAGTCTGCTGATTTTATTGGATGATCCATAGATGTGTGGCTACTCTTGCATGATAGTATGATGATAGATGGAATTACTGGTGTCAATTTCACTTTGCCTCAGATCTACAAGATCTTGTTGAAGTTCTCGGTGTACTGCTGCTCTCAGATTGCTCATTAACAATCCAAGGTTACACTCAACAGCTCCTTTAAAGGCAGATTCTTTGGCTAACTTATCAGCTCTATCATGCATTCGGAGGCCAACATGAGATGGAGACCACATGAAATGGACTCTGTTACCATCCTTAATAATTTTGTTGTATTTGTGTCTAGCTTCGGACACGAGAATGTTACAGTTATGTCTTAAAGAGTTGAGAGCAATTAAGGATGATAAGGAGTCACTTACAATTAATGTATCAAGTTTGGAGACTTGTTCCTTGCACTGAAATGTGTACAAGGCAAATAGTTCAGTCTGAAGGGTAGAGGCCCAGTTGTTTATACGGACTCCCCACTCAAAGTATAGGCCATCGCCCATTGTCAGGACAACTGCACTTCCAGCTGCACCCGTGGTGCGGTGTAGGGAACCATCAGTGTATATAATTTGAGAGAGAGAATGCTCTGTGGACAGAGCATCAATATGGCTTAAGGCGCTGAGCTTTGCCTCAAGACGAAGCTTGGGCTGATCTCTAATTTGCTTCTTGGGTGGAAAGGGAGGGATTAAAACTGGAAAGGGTGTAACCTCCCACGGTGCAGGAAAGTGCCGTTGTTGTTTCTCTTGGTACAAATCATGAACCCGATACATTCTGAGTTGAGTTCCAGTTTTTGTTATCCATTTGGAACAATGCTGATCTTCAATAAAGAAATTCTGGAGGGCTTCTGTGCAAGGATTAGGATGAGTTAGCCTAAGCATTTTTATACCAATTTGACAGTTAATTTCAGTAACACGATCAACAACGCTCAGAATATTAAGTTCCTTTCTCATATTAAGTATCTTTGTGGTACAAGGGCACCCAAGGATTTTCCTCAAGGCTTCGTTGTGTAATTTTTCAAGCCCTCCAAGCTTTCTTTCAGGCATCAAAACAAGCAGAGGTGCAGCATAATCCACTAGAGATCTGATGTATGCAAAGTACATCATTTTGACAATTCTGACATTGGCACCATAGCCTGAGTGATAACCTGCAACAGCCTTGAGAACTCGAAGCCTCTCTTCATACTGACGACAGAGTCTGAATACAGCAGGACCATACAGTGGCACCTCAAGGCCAAGGTATTTGAATCTGTTCACATAGTCAAGCTGGGAGCCATCAGACAGTTGCATCTTGCGAACAGCTCCTCCCTGCCTGGGTGGGTGCCGATTTAGTATCTTTGTTTTCTCTGCTGAGATAATTAAACCTAGGTCCTGACATGAGTCTAATACAGAGTTAAGAGTGTTCTGCGTGTTAGCATACCCAGTGGTGTGTATCATTATATCATCAGCATAGCTAATGATGTGGACGTTGGGTTTGCTCGGTATTGAATTTAACAGTGTGTTTATTAAGATATTAAATAAGGTAGGACTGAGGACACCACCCTGCGGGGTACCTAGTTCAAAGTCTCTTGTTACACTCCTATGTCCCTGGAAAAATACATATGACTTCCTGTTGGATAAGTAACCCCTGATCCAACAAAGAAGCCGACCACCAATATTCATTCTTGCAAGCTCACTCAAGATAACATGTCTATTTGCAATATCAAAGGCAGACTTAAGATCTAGGAAGGTGGTATATGACTTTTCAGTGTGCAGGGTAAGAGAGGTGTTGATGCAATGATGCACACTCCTTCCATGCATGAAGCCATATATCTGGGGGGATAGCATGGTTCTTATTCTATGGAGGAGACGGTTTAGGACCATTCTCTCGAATGTTTTGCAAATGCAGCTAGTAAGGGAAATTGGGCGGAAAGCATTCTCTTGATTTGGCTTGGGAATTGGAATGATTATACTGTTGGTCCAAGAGATAGGAAGTTCCCCAGTAACATAGCTTGTTACGGCCCTATTGGGTCGCAACCGGGTTCTTCTCTGATATTGTTAGAGTTTGGGTATCCGGCCCCAAGTTAGTAGTGGCTTTCAAGGGGTGTGTTCCGTAACGCAAGTTAAATTAGAGGGGAAGGGATACAAATGCACTGCTTTATATATATAATCACCACCACCATAAATAAATATATAAACAGTCACACAGGGTTGCTATAACTACACTTATTATATACAGATTCGTCTTCCTCTGAAGACACAGGGTGCTCCACGGTGCTCACGATGAGTAGCCCTGGTTCTCTTCTTTGGCCCACGATGAATCTTCTGATTCTCTCGGCGAATCTACCCTGGCCACAGGCCAGCCAAATCACAGTCCCACTGGGTGCGTCGTCGTGGAGGCCTTCAACCACGATCCAGCCTGTAGCTGGCAGGTTCCGATCAACTCCGCTGTGTAGGCCACTCCACGACCGATACTAGGGTTGTGAGCCCTAGGCAGGAGCCTCGTGTGATTCCGCTGATCACTCTCCTCTCTCAGCACCACAGTGGCTAGTCTCCTCCACCAGCCAGCCCTGGATACGACGATTCCTCGACTCTGCCACGTCACAGGCAGGCTAACACTCTCAACAGTGTCCGTCCGGGGGTGACTCACAGTTCTCAGAGCAAACTCGTGGAGAGACCTTGGCTGCCTTGGGTAGACTGCCTCATCGTCCAATACAGCAGTCCCAGGTCGACTCTGTAATCAGACACGTCATTAGTACTAGGGACGCTCTAGGGCACCTCACTTACAGGCTTAGACACAAACGTCCACCTATCCACTCCATAGATGGCGTTGCTGTCTAAGCGCCACCTCACCAGAGGTCAGCAGCGGCTATGTTACGAGCTGATTAAGACGGGAATCCAGCACCTGTGGCCGGTATATCCCGTCCTCACTAGATGGCGTCGTCCATTTGGAGGGGGTTTCGGGAGCTGACTCACAGATGGCGTTGTCGTCACTGCTCCGTGCTACGACGCTGGATTTGGGTCCGTAACATAGCTCATATTATACAGCTCAAGCAGGGGATTCCCTGGTACTAAAGGAAGCAGACGCAATATGTCATAAGTGATACCATCTTCACCGGGGGATGTGGCTTTGCCTTTGTTTAGGGCCGCGAGTAATTCAAACTCAGTAAATGGCACGTTGCATTTATCTTCCTTGTGGAGCATGAAGTCAACGAGCCTTTCTCGATCTCCGTAACCAGCATTTAATCTGAACTGTATATCTGGGGGAAGATTATTGAAGCTAGAGGTGGTTGCCCAAGCATCTACTAACTCGTTAGCTCTGTGTAGAGGGTGAGGGTGTGCTACTTGGCCGATCTTATCGCCTTTAATTCTTTTGATATCCTTCCATGCCTGGCTGAGGGGGGTGTGAGAGTTGAGACTGTTAACAAAAGTTTCCCAGTTATCTTGCCTGAGCTCTGTCATGCGCTCCCTCGCCTTGGCTAGGGCTTTCTGAAAGAGCTTGAACATTGCTGGCGTACTTGTTTCCCTATATGCAAGCCCAACTCGTCTGGCAGTGCGTTTCAAAGTACGCAGTTTGGGGTCATTGTAATAGGCATGGCGTTTATTACCTTTCATATCGTTCCGACTATTGGATGGTGCAGGGGGCCGACCTAAAGGGTCAGCAAACATCTGAATGCTCTGTACTAGACCGTCGTTAAATGTCTGGACTGTGGAGGGATCATAAGTGCTGTACCACTCTGACACATGAGCAACAAAGTCTTTACATCGAGCAGGAGGAACACTGAGCCGTTTGTGTTTGAAAGTTCCACCGGGCAGGATGGTATTTCCTATACATAGAGTAGTCAATCTAGGGTGATGATCTGACAACAAATCTGTTACAATAGGTGATGTGCACCAGACGTGAGAGACGTTGAAACCAACACAGAGGTCTAGAATGCCTCCACAAATATGCGTGGGTTCAAGGTCACCCACAATCTGCACATCTTGGTGACTATTTAGTAGCGACAGCAGTTGATTCCCGTTACCGTTACTGAACCGAGAGCCACCAATGTCCTTGTGTCTAGCATTGTAGTCACCAAGAATGATGGTTGGCTCTGCTTGAGCGCAGGCCGGAAGATCAATATAATTTAACTTTCCTGCTGGAGCATATAGATTAAACACATTGAGAACAGAGTTGCCCACATAGATCCTCACTCCATGATACTGTTGACCTGCAGTTTGTTTTTCTGGCAGAAGTTGATGGGGTAGGGATTGTTTGATGTATAGAATGCAAGAGTTACTGGATCTGAGGTTGTAAGAAACAAATGAGGGCAATTTCGTGGGTGAGGATCTTGCGGGAACTCTGCACTCCTGGAGACATACAATATCGATGTGTTCAGTTGTTACTTTGTGATGTAAATCTGAGAACCTTTTTTTGAGGGACGCAATGTTCCAGCTAAGGACGGATAACTTAGTTAATTGTGCATTTAAAGTCAGCATTATATATTGATATTATTAGTTCACTTAATATATATTATCTATATACATATTATCTATTGCGCTACGGTATAAGTTCAGGAACATTTCTTAGTTTATTACCAATGTCACACATTTGCATCCAATGGTCTAGTACAATTTGTCGGTCATTTCCACCTATAGAGTCGTTTTGAACATACTTTAGCACAACTTTGGCAGTTAACTTGCGTGGAAGGACTCCACTACACAAGATTTCAAGATCACTAGAAGTTTCCCCTGATGGGCAAGCGAACACATGTTTGGAGGGTTCAGGGGTGGAAGGGGGAGTTTGGCGGTCATTGCTTACAAGTCCCCTCATACGCGTGAGCATCATCGAAATATCGCTGGTGGATTTTTTCTCATGTTGGAGTTGCTCTTGCAGCCGCTCCGTTTCCTGCTGTGACTGCTGCTGGTGTTCCTGCAACCGGTCACGAAGGGCAACCACTGCTTGAACAGTGGAGCGACCCAAGGGCGAGGTGGTAGAGAGGCTGAGGTTGCGATCTGTCTCATTTTGATCCAGTTCCTTATCCCCCACTTCCAGTTGACTGTGGGGTCCAGTGAACTCTAATGTCAATCCGGACCTTAAAAGCTTCCTAGAAGGTTGTAACAGATCCCATGAGCACCACACCAGAAACAAATACCTATTTGATATTCCAAGAGTAAAACTTAGTCAAATTAGAAATGCTTTACAAATCAAGGGACCTGGAATGTGGAATGACCTTCCTAATTATGTTAAAGACTGTACCTCTCCCAACCAGTTTACGATGAAAACTAAGTACTACCTAATTAACTCAATGCAACCTACCTCACCCCCAAAATGTCAACCCATGTCTTCTATTTTAAACAATGCTGTTTAGTTGACCAAATTGTATTTTTGCTTTTTTTCAGCCATGCTTTCCCCCCCCCACTTCCTTTTTCCATTTTTTTCTTATTTTTTCTCAACACAATTTATACTTTAATCTCAATAAGTATTAAGTTTTAGTCTTGTAACACGGATAAGGTTCCCTCTCTCTTTACTTCTCTTCTTTCACCTTCACTCGTATTCTTTATTCACTAACTCAAACCAAGGAACCCCAGAGCTACACTTGAGCCGACCCCACGCCACGTGGTCTTAAGCTGCTTGAACGGATTAAGGTTCTACAACCCTTATGACGTGAAATAGACTTCTAGCAAAACTCTAGAATCGCCTTGCGCTGCCACCACCAGACCATTACCACTGAGCAATGACCGAGGTCTGGATCGATCATGCTAATCAATGAACCTTGGGGCTTGATCCCCACTAGTAATATAGGGGACGGTTGAATTTTTACATTAAAAGTGCGGAATTATCAAAATCAAAGGGATAATGAATTCTTACTTGGTGTTAGAATCTGCGGCCCAACTCGACTCGGCCTCGTGGGCACCACGTGGTCCGGAAACATGTAAACAATATTACAAATATGGAAAGTAATAAAAAGACAAATTTACTAGCTAAATGGTTTTATTCAAAACTAAACAAAATCTAAAATCAAAGCACTCCCTATAGTGAAAGGCAATGAGTTGACCAAATTCCCTATACCAACTCTTAGCAACTCTACCTTGAGGTGACCAGCTCGGTGATAGTGCTAGTTCTTGGGGCAAGAGGGTCGAGGTCACTTGCCAGGGCCGCTCCCAGTTCCACACTGTCTTTCCCTCATGCTCCTCTACCCAGAAGCACAGATCAGTGTTCTTCCGCCTAGTTTACTAAGTTACTAGCAAGGCTTAAGTTTAACAACTAATTTCTGTTGTACTAAACGACCCAGATTGGTTGAATTCTTTTAACTGAAGTTAATTACACAAGCATCTAGGGAAGAACTATTTCCGATTACAAAATGGCTATTTGACCTTTGAGAAAATAACAAAAATATGGAGCTTTAGTGACCTTCGTGACCTAAGGTCGCCCAAATGATTGCGCAGTAGAGACTATAGTCCCGCTAGTGATGTCACTGATGGTGACTTACTCATTATCCTTACAATTAGGATCCTCTCGATATTATAAACAGTAATATTATACAATTTGAATGAAGACTTATTTCTCTAAATTACTGAATACTATAGAATGATTCATTATACGTTGCTATGAATAAATAAAATAAATAAATAAATATATATGTTTATTCAGGTAAGGTACATACATACAAGTGATGTTACATTAATGGATTGATATATAGATAGAGCTAGTACATACAATGCCTAAAGCCACTATTACGCAATGCGTTTCGGGCAAGAAAAACATTAATATCTAGAACTTAATACTAATTGAGCATAAAGAATAAAAAGTGTTAAAAACAAATACAAATAAAGATAAAAAAAAGGGGGAACATGACTGAAAAAGCAGCACAAATACAATAGGTTGACAAACAGTGTTGATTAAAAAAAAAAATAATAATAATAAAATAACAGACATGGGTTGACAATAAAGGAGTGAGGTGGGTTACAGGGAATTTATTAGGTATTGTTTAGTTTTTATCTTAAACTGGTTGAGAGAGGTACAGTCTTTAACATGGTTGGGAAGGTCATTCCACATTCTGGGTCCCTTGATTTGTAGAGCATTTCTAGTTTGATTAAGTCGTACTCTAGGAATATCAAAACTGTATTTATTCCTGGTGTGGTGCTCATGGGTTCTGTTACAACCTTCAATGAAGCTTTTGAGGTCAGGATTGGCATTACAGTTCAGCGTTTTATATATGTATAATACACAAGAGAGAATGTGCAGAGACTTAATATCTAACATATTCAGAGATTTGAGTAAGGGTACCGAGTGATGTCTGGGGCCAGAGTTGGTTATTGTCCTAATAGCAGCTTTGTGTTGGGTAATGAGAGGACGTAAATGATTTTGGGTAGTAGAACCCCAAGCACAAATACCATAGTTGAGGTATGGATAGATGAGGGAGTAATAGAGAGTAACCAGGGCAGGGCGGGGTACATAATATCTGATCTTAGAAAGAATGCCAACAGTTTTTGAAACTTTTTTTGATATATTTAGAATGTGACCCTGGAAATTCAGCTTGTGGTCGATGAGAACGCCAAGGAATTTGCCATCTAATTAATTCATACGATGAGACAAAGGGCGCCAGCCATTTTGTGACCCAGACTGCTAATCCCCCAGGGGATGCGACCTTGTGCTTGGGTCAGGTCAAACTACAACTTGACTCCAATCTTCCCAAGTCTGGGAGAACAATATACTGAATAATTCCTACAACAAACCAGTTTGTTACAGTCTTAGTGTTTTTCCTGGCCGAAACGCTTTGCGTAATAGTGGCTTTAGGCATTGTATGTACTAGCTCTATCTATAAATCCATCAACTTTTGTATCTTACCTTGTATGTATGTACTTTACCTGAATAAAAATTTGTATTTGTATTTGTTTGTAGGTTGTACCATTGATAGCTACATATTGGTGTCTGTCACTAAGATAGGATCGGATGTAGTCAAAGGCAAGGCCTCGGATTCCATAATGATGGAGTTTAAGTAAAAGGTAATTATGATTAACAGTATCAAAGGCTTTTCTTAGGTCAATAAAGAGTCCAATCAGAAACTCATTTTTTTGTTTTTTGTTTTTTGAGATATATACAAGAGTTGCTACATTCTTGTACAGCCACTAGTACGCGTAGCGTTTCGGGCAGGTCCCTGGAATACGATCCCCTGCCGCGAAGAATCGTTTTTTCATCCAAGTACACATTTTACTGTTGCGTTAAACAGAGGCTACAGTTAAGGAATTGTGCCCAGTAAATCCTCCCCGGCCAGGATACGAACCCATGACACAGCGCTCGCGGAACGCCAGGCGAGTGTCTTACCACTACACCACGGAGACTATTGGTGAGACGCCACTGTGATGAGGAGTTTAAATATCACAGGAACTGTAGGTTAATGTGTGACATAAGTGAGGTTAGATGAGGCATCTACAAGCATCAGCTGGAGGCTGATGGAGTGTTGTGGAGGCTGGTGGTACTATGTCCAGATGTTGGAGGGTGGATTTGACTCTCCCACCCTCCCTCCAACTCCCCCCCCCACACATTGACCGCAGTACGTCTAAGGTTACTTTCCACTCTCGCTTACCAAGGGTATAACCCCCGCCCCTCCCAACACACACACATGCATCAGATTCTTAACTTACAATATTTATGATTTACCAATTTATGTTACTACACTGACTGTCAATTTCACAATATTGTATAAACTTTGATGAATCGCTCGTCTATGGGTCATCCAATAATGTTAGCAGACTTCTAGATGTTACAACTGCTAGGTTTAGGCTCAGCTACAAGTACCTCTGGAAGTTTGTAACATCTGATGATGTAGATTTGACTAAATGTAAACTCTGTCAGCAGAACTATTTGCAGACTTTGCGTCATTATATAATGGAATGTGAAAAATCGCGGAATTTAAAGATAACAACATCAATAGTGTCCATGAAATGTGTAAGTACTTCATTCATAATGATGTGCTGCTCGAAATCTTAGCGAAGTATCCAAAAGTTGCTTACTGTAGGTAATGCATACACATGACTGTAAAGCTGCCGCCCAGTTGGGTGGGTGTGGAGCACATGACTGTAAAGCTGCCGCCCAGTTGGGTGGGTGTGGAGCACATGACTGTAAAGCTGCCGCCCAGTTGGGTGGGTGTGGAGCACATGACTGTAAAGCAGCCGCCCAGTTGGGTGGGTGTGGAGCACATGACTGTAAAGCTGCCGCCCAGTTGGGTGGGTGTGGAGCACATGACTGTAAAGCTGCCGCCCAGTTGGGTGGGTGTGGAGCACATGACTGTAAAGCTGCCGCCCAGTTGGGTGGTTGTGCAGCACATGACAGTAAAGCTGCCGCCCAGTTGGGTGGGTGTTGAGCACATGACTGTAAAGCTGCCGCCCAGTTGGGTGGGTGTGGAGCACATGACTGTAAAGCTGCCGCCCAGTTGGGTGGGTGTGCAGCAAGACTAGTAACTGTGTGACTCACCATAAATGTAAAGTGCCTTGTATAGTGACTGTTGTGAGCCTCTTGTTGAATCACTTGTGACACAAAAGATTACTGATGTGTGTATTTGTGGTGGTGATTAAATATGTATGTGTATGTATATATGTATACGTATGAATATGTACATGTATGCATAAGTATGTGTTCATTAATAATTTTGTAACTAGCGTCAAAAGATTGTTATTTGCTTAGCTAAACGAACTAGAGGGTTCAGTTCCTGAACCGATTATGTGCCTCTGTAATCCTTTACACCACCGCCCACGGGATGTGTATTATGGGGTGCATAATAAAGAAAGAAAATGAATGGACCGAACCCCACAATTCATTTAGCTAAGCAAGTTACAATCTTAATGAGCTAGTTACAAAATTCACTATAAGTCGTCACATCATAAATGGGTTCGAGATGGACCACAAGTAGTGCATTACATAAATTTATCAGTATTGTGCAGCCTGTGATCCCCGCCTGGCTGGATACTGATACCTAGGTAATTTTCATGTGTCCGGACACCGGCAATAAGGTGGTATTATTTATTTAACTTAGGATATATATATTTTTAAATGTTGTCACATTAACGGCTACATCTTCCTTTCTTCTGACATATAGATTTTTAAGATTAATTAAAATAAATGGAAACTAATTATACAATTTATTGGCTGGTGTGCAGGGTTTCACACTCTCAGAGCAAGCCATCAAGTAACTATCAAAACGCATATATATATGTTCGTTTTCACTTCAGTTATATTTATGACAAAGGATTTTAAATGTAGCCTATATTTCTACCTTTCTGATGACATAAATACTTTCGTTAATTACAATATCTAGATCAAACTAACATTGATTTTCAAAAGGTTGTATATTTTCCATCAATGGAGAGCATCAGCCAAGAAGCCTTCTTTAAAATATGAATATCTTTCCTAACCCAATAAGATCTAATCTCTGAATAAAACGCAAAAAACGACTTGATTGTAACCTATCCACCGCTGCCCATTGGATGGGGGAGAGGGGGTTATGTGTAGGATAAACATATCAATTGTGACACTAGCCCTCCATATATGTCAGTTGCTTAAATTATAAACTGTACTTGTGGTCGGACTCGAGCCCATTGTTGATGTGACAATGTGTATTGACTTTTGTAACTAGCTTATCAAGATTATAACTTGCTTGGCTATATGAATTGTGGGGCTCATTCCCTGAGCCCATTATGTGCCTCTGTAACACTCCACTATCGTCCATAGGATGGGTATGGAGTGCATAATAAATGAACTAAACTAAGCTCTGCCTTTTTGATAACATATACAATTATAAGCTTTATTTGTGAATCTCAATTAATTAAACAATATATCACAGAGCCTGTAGGGTTCGGTGAGATGAGCGAAGAGGACATGGGAGATTTTACATAAGTACAGTACATGGTAGTTTAAGTAGCGAACGCATGTCAACGAATAACGAGTATATATAACAAAACCATTGTCCTATGAAGTCGATTTAACTTCCAAACATATATTTTTTAATTAATGTTAAATGTTTTCTGGCTAGTTATGTTAGATTTTATTAAAAATACGTATTCTACTTGTTAGCATTATAATTTAAATTTGTGATAATTTGAGCAGAGAAGTGCGACAACTGGATATGCCAACAAACACTTTCCAAACAACGATATATCTTCGGTAACTCGCTCCACAACATTGCTGCTTGGACCATCGACTTCCTTTGATGCTACTTATTTCATAATGAAATTATATTAGTTTGGAGTAAATATATGTTTTCTCATGTTCTGCATTTAGCACCCACATTATAGTGAGTAAATATACCATATTACTTCATTACTTAAATAATGCTAGGAGGGTTTGAGTAGCTTTGGGTATTTAGTGCACAGAATCTTCAATAGATGGGGCGAGAGTCGCCCCATCTCTCTCACCCGAGAGAGAGTCGAAACTTAATTTAAAATTGATATATCTTTGTTCTCGAACATGATATATTTCATTTGGTGCAATTATAATAATGTTCATATATCGGTCTTTCTGGAGGCATATAAGATTTTAGGCTTTATTAGCGTATCTTTGTTAATTATACAATATATCGGCAAGTGCGTAGGCGTCTGCACTCCATGCCCGACAAGCTACTGAGCGCTACTATAAAAACATATGTATCTTCACTTGAGCTATAAATATGTCTATTGTAATGTATTTAAAATGAAGCTCTTATTTCTATCTTGCTTAAGACTTATAAAACATTTGTGTTTATTAACGAATTTACGTGAAATAAACATTGATCTGAGAGAGAGTTGCTCTGTCGTTCAGTCTGTACGGGGTGGGAGCTCCGTAATTTTTAAAATACAATAATCTTCATTAGAAATTTAAATATGTCTATAGTAAAGTGTTTAAAGTGAAGCTTATATGTCTGTCTTTCTTGAGACATATAAAACATATATGTTTACTAACGAATTCACGTGAAATAAACATTGTTCTGAGAGAGAGTTGCTCGGTCGATCGATCTGTCCGGGGTCGGAGCTCGGCTATTATAAAAGTACACGTATCTTCGGTTTAAATTTAAATATGCCCATGGTAAGGTATTTAGAATGAAGCTTATATTTCTATCTTTCTTGTGACATATAAAACTTTTACGTTTATTAAGGAATCTGCGTGAAATAGGCATGGTTCTGAGATGAATGCTGCGGTTTTCGAGCTCGACGCGCGGCAATGGACGCCATATACACATCCAGTGGGTGTTATTGGACCCCATACCCATTTTATGGGTGGTTGGAGCCCCATACCCATTCTATGGGTGGTTGGAGCCCCATACCCATCCTGTGGGTTGTAGTGGACGCCATACTCATCCTGTGGGTGGTATTGGACCCCATACCCTTCCTGTGGGTGGATGTGATCCCCATACTCATCCTCTGGGTGGATGTGACCCTCATACCCATCCTGTGGGTGGTATTGCACCCCTTACTCACCTAACAGGTGGTAGTGGACAATATACCGATCCTGTATTTGGTATAGTAGACACAATACCATCCTGTTTAGAGTAGTTTACCCCATAGACATTCCAATGAACCATCGTTTTCTGTTAGCGTTCCTACAAAACATCCTTTAAAGATTTGTAAAGCACCAACTATGGTATATAATATTGATTGGTGAAGGACTGTTATTCTATGTAATAATTTTTAGTGCTTATTATAATTTACTAAGAACAACTAATATTTCTCAAAACAAAACTACGAACCTTCAATAGGAAGTAGCTGATCTATAATATTCTAAGAGCATGGACAATAGTAGGTAAATTTCACAACCCATGTGGGACCTGAAAAGTACAATTTTCCTTATAATTGAACCAATCACGACTATTCTGCTATCTAGGTTGACGGACGGGTACTGTGAGACGCAAGTTGGTACGTGAGGAAGAGTTTGGGCCTTGGAAAAAAAAGTAACTGGGAATATATCACATATTTACTAATTCATATTCAACATATTGACTTTAAGCATTAAGTCATATATGTGCTGTCTTGTGTGAGAACGGGTTGTTTAGGCACATTCCTATGTTTGTTTCTTTAGTGTAGACTGCAGTGTGGAAACCTCCGCCCTTTTCCATGACTGTTAAATCTAGAAAGGGCAGCTTCCCATCCTTTTCCATCTCGTAAGTGAAACGCAGCACGGAACTCTGCTCAAATGCCTCCTTCAGCTCCTGCAGATGTCTGACATAAGGTACCTGTGTAAAAATGTCGTCAACATACCTGCAGTATATGGCCGGTTTCAAGTTCATGTCGACTAAGACTTTTTGCTCGATGGTACCCATGTAGAAGTTTGCAAACAGGACACCTAGGGGAGAACCCATGGCGACTCCATCTACTTGCTTATACATGTGCCCATCCGGGCTCAAGAAGGGTGCCTCTTTAGTACAAGCTTGGAGTAGTTTCCTCAGAATATTTTCTGGTATGTCAAGAGGAGTACAGGCTGGATCACGATACACTCTGTCGGCTATCATTCCGATTGTCTCGTCCACAGGTACGTTGGTAAACAGCGATTCTACGTCCAACAAGGCTCTTATCCCTGTGGCCCGTGTGCCCCGCAGTAAGTCAACAAATTCCTTTGGAGACTTCAGGCTGAAGGCGCAAGGAACATAAGGAGTCAGCAGACCGTTGAGTTGCTTCGCCAGTCTGTACGTGGGTGTGGGTATCTGGCTAATGATTGGCCGAAGTGGGTTTCCAGGCTTGTGCGTTTTGACATTTCCATACGCATATCCAGGTTTATATTCCCCAATGATCTTTGGCAGGTGGAGTCCGGATTTCTTGGCGTTCACAGTTTCGATCAGTTTGTTGACCTTTGCTTTTAATTCGGCTGTAGTGTCCTTCGTTACCCTTTGGAACTTAGTTTGGTCAGAGAGTATGATGTTCATTTTCGCCAGATATTCGTCTTTTTTAAGAATGACATATATTGGCGACTTGTCACCTCTCCTGACAACTATCTCCTTGTTCTCACGAAGGCTTTTAGCTGCCGCTTTAAGCTCGGGGGACAGTATGGTGCTTCTGTAGTTGCCTCGATTCTTTCCTCCTGCAATAAGTTCTGCTTGTAAGGTATCTTTGGTAGTGACCTTCTTTTGTGTCTCGAGGTCGAATATGTCGTCCAACAGAATTTCCAACTCTACTTTCCGGACCATCTCACTCGGTCTGGACATAACATGACAGTTTATGCCCAGATTTAGGAGAGTGACTTGGTCCTCAGTGAGGTTAATTCCTGCAAGGTTCAGGAAGCCATCTCAGCACTGAAACAAGGATTATCAAGAAACTAACAACATTATATGGAGGACCTATGGCAATTCCACGACCAAGAGATGGCTTCCTGAATATATATATATATATTTTTTTTTTTTATTTATTATGGAAGGGAGTACCACCTCTGGCTGGAAGAAGGGGGACCCATAGCCTCGGAGGAAACCACACATAACGCATTGGAGGGAATGTAGGTCCCCTCCAATACAGTTTCTGTGTGCTTTTCTCCTACCACCCCCTTCCCTTTTTTTTTTCCTTTATTGTGTATTTAAAGGTTACAAAACATACAAGACAAATGTCTAAAGGTTATGGATCTCTTGAAGCTCCTCCGCTTCTGGACAGGAACCGAGGACGCAGCAAGCATTTCCCCTCTGGATCGCCACAGTGAGACGCTGAAATAAAAAACTGGAAGCCCTTGGGTCTCTGGTGACGTCAATGAGCTTGGAACCCAATTCCTTGAGAAATCCCAAGGCACTCTTGCCCCAGGGGCCATGCGTCTCAGACGCTATGGGAACAAAGAGGTATTGACCTTCCAGTCGCCTGTACTTGAGTGATTTTGCTGTTTCCCTGTGGTTGGCCGCCCCACCTGCTTGATCAGCTCCGAAGTGTACATAGGTGTCAGCCAGGGTGGATACACATGTGTAGTCCCACACCAACTGTCTACCCTCTTTCCATGAGTATATGGTGATGCCATCAGGGCGAGGTGCGGGGAAATCCGGGTTTTGGACCCCTAGGATGCGAGGTTCTCTCTCCGCTGGGCACCCAGCTGAGACGAGGCTTCTCTTGATGATGTCATTGACCTCGTTGTGTCTTGCATGCCAGCCCTTTGTGCTTCCGCAATGCAATCCATGCAGTCCGTATTGGTCTGCTTCCACCCTGTTGCAAATACACTTGTATTCAGTGTGAATTGGGGCACTAAGGCGGAGGGCCACTGCTACACGAAGGGATTCTGGATCTAGGCGCGTGCCCATTGCTGACATGGGTACTGCCAGGAGGAAGTCTCCTGCATGGGGGGCACGCACTGCTCTGAGGCTGGCTTTCTCCTTGTCTGATGTTGCGACGCTGAGCATGGCATCAGCTACTTTTTCCACTAGAGGGTGGTCCCAGCCGGACTGTTTGTGTTGTTTTGTTGGCTCTATAAAGGTTGCTGGGGCTGCAAGAACATCCCACTGATTTGAACATTCGGTGAAAGCAGGATCGTGTATTCCTGCTGAATCTCTCAGGGTTGCAGGTAAAATATCTCTGATGAGGTCGTGCGATGCATGAGAGGAGGAAAGGAAGGCTGGTAGAGCAATTTGGGAGGCTGTGCGGACACCAAGGCCACCGAGTCTTACAGGAAGGGTTGCTTGCTCCCACTGAGAGTCGTCCAATGGCAGGTTCAGGACTTTCACCAGCATGGACCTCAGAAGGGTGTCATACACATTTAACTTAGGGCTGCTGTAGGATGGAGAACATCTCAGAAAGTAGGTCAACTTAGGGAGAGACAGGCATCTTGTGAGGAGAAAGAGAGCATCATGGGCATCAATCTTGTCAATCCTGTCCTGCATTCTCTTTAGGTCAGTGATTTTTGCAACCAGGACCTCCTCGATTGCTCGTGGGCCAATGGGGGCACCCAGGAGAGTGCAGTCCGGTGGCTCGACAACGAGAATGTCTGGAAGAACATTTTGTATTTGCCCAGTGATGTCTGGGTTGCCGGAGATTATTTCACATTTGGATGCATTGAGAATGAGGCCTAAGGCTGCTCCCTGCTCCTGGATTTTCCTTATATCCTCTAAAATGGTTTCCGGAGTTCCAGCTAGAGTGCCATCATCCAGGTACCAGATGTTTAGCTCGCTTGTAAGACTATCAGTGACCTCTTTGATAGCTAGGCAGAAAAGGAGGGGGGCTAAGGGGTCACCTTGTTGGACACCTTCACAGGAGTTTATTTCATGCTCCCCAAAAAGAAGCTTAGAGTCCCCACTGTAGCACGTTATATATATATATATATATATATATATATATATATATATATATATATATATATATATATATATATATATATATATATATATATAACTGAAAACTCACACCCCAGAAGTGACTCGAACCCATACTCCCACAACTGGTATGTACAGGGACGCCTTAATCCGCTTGACCATCACGACCGGACATAAGGAAGTGATAGCCGAGGCTATATGAACCACTTCCCCGCCGGCACTCGGATGGTAATCTTGGGCATAGCATTTTATCAAATCACCTCATTCTTTGGGGCACACGTGAGGAACACAAATGCAAACAAATGCAAATGCAAATGCTGAAAATTGTTTTCAGTTGTATATAGTCCTGGGGACCATTCAGGCTTGTTTGCATATATATATATATATATATATATATATATATATATATATATATATATATTTCATTGAATATGACCGCATATTCTGTATTTATTATTTTCTGGTTTAGGGCTTCTATCCCTCTAACTATTTTCTTAGCATCAGGGCTTAATTGAAATAGGAGTTCTCCAAAACTCATTTTCGTACTTTTAAGGTGAAGAAAAGAAGTGATTTACTATAGAGTGTATTACACTTATTTGTATAATTTGCACGACGTTTCGAACCTCCATGGTTCATTCTCAAGTGAACAGATCTTACAATACTAGTTGATTTTATACTCGCATTAGGTCAGGTGATAATACAATGAAGGTGAAAACATGGGGGGATACATAAGGGATAAACATAGGGGCTGCAGAAGGCTAATTGGCCCATACGAGGCATCTCCTATCTAAACACAAAGATTAATCCAGTGTAATTGGCCTGTTATGTTGGACATTGTCTTCTGTGTTGGCATCGATATGTTCTTGTCTTGTCCTTACTCTCATGGTGGGTAGAGTAAATAGTTCCGTGATTTGGGTGTTCATGGTAGGTCGCTCTATTCTTATGTGAATTGCCTCAAGAATTTGTAATCTTCTTGAATCTTGGGTTTTGTCTATTATGCAAGTATTCTTGTTCAACATTTCTCTTGTTAGAGTAATGTCATGGGCTTGTCTCATGTGATTCCTAGGGGCACCAGATTGAAGATGGCATGTCAAACGCCTCGTCAGCTTGGTCGACGTCATACCTATGTACTTACATTGAAGGTTACATCCTTCGTGGGGGCAAGTGTACATGTATACAACGCTTGACTGCTGTAGAGGGTTCTCCGTCGGCTTCGGGCTGTTTTTGATAAGGAGTTCGGAAGTCTTCTTGGTTTTGTAGAATATTATCAGGTTTATGTTTTGGTTAGGAGTAGTGCTTTTTACTCCTTTACGGATTATTTCTTTCATTATTCTTTCCTCTTTTATATGTTCACTGTGCATGGTTGATTTGTAATATAATTTTATTGGGGGTGTTGTGGTTTCTGTTCTAGGTTCTGAATTATACCAACGGTCCAAGTGTCTTCTTATAGCAGCGTTTATTTCCGCGTTGCTATATCCGTTATTCACCAATACCTGAGTTACTCTTTCAAACTCTCTACTCACGTTGCTCCATTCAGAGCAGTGGGTAAGCGCTCGACGAATATAAGCATTGAGAACACTGGCTTTGTATCTTTGGGGGCACTCACTTCTACCGTTCAGGCATAATCCTATGTTGGTGGGCTTGGTATATACGTTGGTGCTTAAAGAGATTCCTGTTTTTGTTATTAGTACATCCAAGAATGGCAGACTGTTATTTTCACTATTTTCATGTGTAAATCGGAGTACTGACTCTCTCTCTAGGTGTCTTTTTAGGTCAATTAGTTCATCTGAGTCTTTTACTATTACGAATATGTCATCTACATAACGGCAGTATACAGTTGGTTTTTGTCTGCTACTGAAGACCCTATCTTCGATGGTTCCCATATAAAAATTAGCAAATAAAACTCCTAAGGGGGAGCCCATTGCTACTCCGTCTATTTGTAAATACATGTCTCCTTGTGGACTGATGAAAGTCCACAAGGACTTTTGTCCACTAGACAAAACCCAAGATTCAAGAAGATTACAAATTCTTGAGGCAATTCACATAAGAATAGAGCGACCTACCATGAACACCCAAATCACGGAACTATTTACTCTACCCACCATGAGAGTAAGGACAAGACAAGAACATATCGATGCCAACACAGAAGACAATGTCCAACATAACAGGCCAATTACACTGGATTAATCTTTGTGTTTAGATAGGAGATGCCTCGTATGGGCCAATAAGCCTTCTGCAGCCCCTATGTTTATCCCTTATGTATCCCCCCATGTTTTCACCATCATTGTATTATCACCTGACCTAATGCGAGTATAAAATCAACTAGTATTGTAAGATCTGTTCACTTGAGAATGAACCATGGAGGTTCGAAACGTCGTGCAAATTATACAAATAAGTGTAATACACTCTATAGTAAATCACTTCTTTTCTTCACCTTAAAAGTACGAAAATGAGTTTTGGAGAACTCCTATTTCAATTAAGCCCTGATGCTAAGAAAATAGTTAGAGGGATAGAAGCCCTAAACCAGAAAATAACAAATACAGAATATGCGGTCATATTCAATGAAACATGTTTGAAAGAAAACCTGCTGCCAGTATACACCAATATATATATATATATATATATATATATATATATATATATATATATATATATATATATATATATATATATATATATATATATATATATATATATATATATATATATATATATATATATATAGAAGCCCTAAACCAGATATAATATATATATATATATATATATATATATATATATATATATATATATATATATATATATATATATATATATATATATATATATATATATATATATATATATATATATATATATATATATATATATATGTCGTACCTAATAGCCAGAACGCACTTCTCAGCCTACTATTCAAGGCCCGATTTGCCTAATAAGCCAAGTTTTCATGAATTAATGTTTTTTCGTCTACCTAACCTAACCTAGCTTTTTTTGGCTACCTAACCTAACCTTACCTATAAATATAGGTTAGGTTAGGTTAGGTTAGGTAGGGTTGGTTAGGTTCGGTCATATATCTACGTTAATTTTAACTCCAATAAAACAAATTGACCACATACATAGAGAAAAGGGTTGCTTTATCATTTCATAAGAAAAAATTATAGTAAATATAATAATTCAGGAAAACTTGGCTTATTAGGCAAATCGGGCCTTGAATAGTAGGCTGAGAAGTGAGTTCTGGCTACTAGGTACGACATATATATATATATATATATATATATATATATATATATATATATATATATATATATATATATATATATATGGTGTGGGAGGTATGTATTGAGCAAATGTGAGATGCGCATATATATATATATATATATATATATATATATATATATATATATATATATATATATATATATATATATATATATATATATATATATATATATATATATATAAATATATATATATATATATATATATATATATATATATATATATATATATATATATATATATATATATATATATATATATATATATTAGTATATTTTGGTAACAGTCTTTCCTGTAGACATATATTATTAAATATGACCGAAAAAGTAAGATTAATAATTCTAACACGAATTTTCTCAATCTTTCGTACATTACGCTTCACTGTTGGAGGTAAATCAAAAATCACTTCTCCAAAATTCATTTTTATTTCTAGTCTGACGCGACACGGGCGCGTTTCGTAAAACTTATTACATTTTCAAAGACTTCACAAATACACAACTGATTAGAACTTGCGTTTCCCTGATTTTATATCTACATTTGAGTGAGGTGGGAAGGGTGATGTGGCATTACATTTGAGTGAGGTGGGAAGGGTGATGTGGCATTAACACAAGACAGAACACTAGGGGATATTAATAGGGTATTAAAAGTATCAACACAAGACAGAACAGAAACAATGGGTATTGAATAGAAGTGTTTGTAGAAAGCCTATTGGTCCATCTTTCTTGATGCTTCTATATTGGAGCGGAGTCTTGAGGTGGGTAGAATATAGTTGTGCAATAATTGGCTGTTGATTGCTGGTGTTGACTTCTTGATGTGTAGTGCCTCGCAAACGTCAAGCCGCCTGCTATCGCTGTATCTATCGATGATTTCTGTGTTGTTTACTAAGATTTCTCTGGCGATGGTTTGGTTATGGGAAGAGATTATATGTTCCTTAATGGAGCCCTGTTGTTTATGCATCGTTAAACGCCTAGAAAGAGATGTTGTTGTCTTGCCTATATACTGGGTTTTTTGGAGCTTACAGTCCCCAAGTGGGCATTTGAAGGCATAGACGACGTTAGTCTCTTTTAAAGCGTTCTGTTTTGTGTCTGGAGAGTTTCTCATGAGTAGGCTGGCCGTTTTTCTGGTTTTATAGTAAATCGTCAGTTGTATCCTCTGATTTTTGTCTGTAGGGATAACGTTTCTATTAACAATATCTTTCAGGACCCTTTCCTCTGTTTTATGAGCTGTGGAAAAGAAGTTCCTGTAAAATAGTCTAATAGGGGGTATAGGTGTTGTGTTAGTTGTCTCTTCGGAGGTTGCATGGCTTTTCACTTTCCTTCTTATGATGTCTTCGATGAAACCACTGGAGAAGCCGTTATTGACTAGGACCTGCCTTACCCTACAGAGTTCTTCGTCGACTTGCTTCCATTCTGAGCTGTGGCTGAGAGCAGCTCAGAATGGAAGCAAGTCGACGAAGAACTCTGTAGGGTAAGGCAGGTCCTAGTCAATAACGGCTTCTCCAATGGTTTCATCGAAGACATCATAAGAAGGAAAGTGAAAAGCCATGCAACCTCCGAAGAGACAACTAACACAACACCTATACCCCCTATTAGACTATTTTACAGGAACTTCTTTTCCACAGCTCATAAAACAGAGGAAAGGGTCCTGAAAGATATTGTTAATAGAAACGTTATCCCTACAGACAAAAATCAGAGGATACAACTGACGATTTACTATAAAACCAGAAAAACGGCCAGCCTACTCATGAGAAACTCTCCAGACACAAAACAGAACGCTTTAAAAGAGACTAACGTCGTCTATGCCTTCAAATGCCCACTTGGGGACTGTAAGCTCCAAAAAACCCAGTATATAGGCAAGACAACAACATCTCTTTCTAGGCGTTTAACGATGCATAAACAACAGGGCTCCATTAAGGAACATATAATCTCTTCCCATAACCAAACCATCGCCAGAGAAATCCTAGTAAACAACACAGAAATCATCGATAGATACAGCGATAGCAGGCGGCTTGACGTTTGCGAGGCACTACACATCAAGAAGTCAACACCAGCAATCAACAGCCAATTATTGCACAACTATATTCTACCCACCTCAAGACTCCGCTCCAATATAGAAGCATCAAGAAAGATGGACCAATAGGCTTTCTACAAACACTTCTATTCAATACCCATTGTTTCTGTTCTGTCTTGTGTTGATACTTTTAATACCCTATTAATATCCCCTAGTGTTCTGTCTTGTGTTAATGCCACATCACCCTTCCCACCTCACTCAAATGTAATGCCACATCACCCTTCCCACCTCACTCAAATGTAGATATAAAATCAGGGAAACGCAAGTTCTAATCAGTTGTGTATTTGTGAAGTCTTTGAAAATGTAATAAGTTTTACGAAACGCGCCCGTGTCGCGTCAGACTAGAAATAAAAATGAATTTTGGAGAAGTGATTTTTGATTTACCTCCAACAGTGAAGCGTAATGTACGAAAGATTGAGAAAATTCGTGTTAGAATTATTAATCTTACTTTTTCGGTCATATTTAATATATATATATATATATATATATATATATATATATATATATATATATATATATATATATATATATATATATATATATATATATATATAAGCCTATACTTGCATAAACCACAAGTGAAGATAAACAATCTTTGGACAACACCCACCAGTGGGACTCGAACCCAGAAAGCACAACTACCTTCCAGTAGCTGGCATAACTAGTATGCTTTAACCCACTACGCCATCAGACCTTACAAAAGAAGTAGATAGTTCGAGATATATATCTCAAACATCTCTACCTCCCGAAGGCACCAGATGAGTGAGGGGTCAGTCTGCATTTTTCGTCAAGCCACTGTCAATGTGAGAGAACTCGTGTCCAGCTTATAAGCCTATACTTGCATAAACCACAAGTGAAGATAAACAATCTTTGGACAACACCCACCAGTGGGACTCGAACCCAGAAAGCACAACTACCTTCCAGTAGCTGGCATAACTAGTATGCTTTAACCCACTACGCCATCAGACCTTACAAAAGAAGTAGATAGTTCGAGATATATATCTCAAACATCTCTACCTCCCGAAGGCACCAGATGAGTGAGGGGTCAGTCTGCATTTTTCGTCAAGCCACTGTCAATGTGAGAGAACTCGTGTCCAGCTTATAAGCCTATACTTGCATAAACCACAAGTGAAGATAAACAATCTTTGGACAACACCCACCAGTGGGACTCGAACCCAGAAAGCACAACTACCTTCCAGTAGCTGGCATAACTAGTATGCTTTAACCCACTACGCCATCAGACCTTACAAAAGAAGTAGATAGTTCGAGATATATATCTCAAACATCTCTACCTCCCGAAGGCACCAGATGAGTGAGGGGTCAGTCTGCATTTTTCGTCAAGCCACTGTCAATGTGAGAGAACTCGTGTCCAGCTTATAAGCCTATACTTGCATAAACCACAAGTGAAGATAAACAATCTTTGGACAACACCCACCAGTGGGACTCGAACCCAGAAAGCACAACTACCTTCCAGTAGCTGGCATAACTAGTATGCTTTAACCCACTACGCCATCAGACCTTACAAAAGAAGTAGATAGTTCGAGATATATATCTCAAACATCTCTACCTCCCGAAGGCACCAGATGAGTGAAGGGTCAGTCTGCATTTTTCGTCAAGCCACTGTCAATGTGAGAGAACTCGTGTCCAGCTTATAAGCCTATACTTGCATAAACCACAAGTGAAGATAAACAATCTTTGGACAACACCCACCAGTGGGACTCGAACCCAGAAAGCACAACTACCTTCCAGTAGCTGGCATAACTAGTATGCTTTAACCCACTACGCCATCAGACCTTACAAAAGAAGTAGATAGTTCGAGATATATATCTCAAACATCTCTACCTCCCGAAGGCACCAGATGAGTGAGGGGTCAGTCTGCATTTTTCGTCAAGCCACTGTCAATGTGAGAGAACTCGTGTCCAGCTTATAAGCCTATACTTGCATAAACCACAAGTGAAGATAAACAATCTTTGGACAACACCCACCAGTGGGACTCGAACCCAGAAAGCACAACTACCTTCCAGTAGCTGGCATAACTAGTATGCTTTAACCCACTACGCCATCAGACCTTACAAAAGGTAGTTGTGCTTTCTGGGTTCGAGTCCCACTGGTGGGTGTTGTCCAAAGATTGTTTATCTTCACTTGTGGTTTATGCAAGTATAGGCTTATAAGCTGGACACGAGTTCTCTCACATTGACAGTGGCTTGACGAAAAATGCAGACTGACCCCTCACTCATCTGGTGCCTTCGGGAGGTAGAGATGTTTGAGATATATATCTCGAACTATCTACTTCTTTTGTAAGGTCTGATGGCGTAGTGGGTTAAAGCATACTAGTTATGCCAGCTACTGGAAGGTAGTTGTGCTTTCTGGGTTCGAGTCCCACTGGTGGGTGTTGTCCAAAGATTGTTTATCTTCACTTGTGGTTTATGCAAGTATAGGCTTATAAGCTGGACACGAGTTCTCTCACATTGACAGTGGCTTGACGAAAAATGCAGACTGACCCCTCACTCATCTGGTGCCTTCGGGAGGTAGAGATGTTTGAGATATATATCTCGAACTATCTACTTCTTTTGTAAGGTCTGATGGCGTAGTGGGTTAAAGCATACTAGTTATGCCAGCTACTGGAAGGTAGTTGTGCTTTCTGGGTTCGAGTCCCACTGGTGGGTGTTGTCCAAAGATTGTTTATCTTCACTTGTGGTTTATGCAAGTATAGGCTTATAAGCTGGACACGAGTTCTCTCACATTGACAGTGGCTTGACGAAAAATGCAGACTGACCCCTCACTCATCTGGTGCCTTCGGGAGGTAGAGATGTTTGAGATATATATCTCGAACTATCTACTTCTTTTGTAAGGTCTGATGGCGTAGTGGGTTAAAGCATACTAGTTATGCCAGCTACTGGAAGGTAGTTGTGCTTTCTGGGTTCGAGTCCCACTGGTGGGTGTTGTCCAAAGATTGTTTATCTTCACTTGTGGTTTATGCAAGTATAGGCTTATAAGCTGGACACGAGTTCTCTCACATTGACAGTGGCTTGACGAAAAATGCAGACTGACCCCTCACTCATCTGGTGCCTTCGGGAGGTAGAGATGTTTGAGATATATATCTCGAACTATCTACTTCTTTTGTAAGGTCTGATGGCGTAGTGGGTTAAAGCATACTAGTTATGCCAGCTACTGGAAGGTAGTTGTGCTTTCTGGGTTCGAGTCCCACTGGTGGGTGTTGTCCAAAGATTGTTTATCTTCACTTGTGGTTTATGCAAGTATAGGCTTATAAGCTGGACACGAGTTCTCTCACATTGACAGTGGCTTGACGAAAAATGCAGACTGACCCCTCTCTCATCTGGTGCCTTCGGGAGGTAGAGATGTTTGAGATATATATCTCGAACTATCTACTTCTTTTGTAAGGTCTGATGGCGTAGTGGGTTAAAGCATACTAGTTATGCTAGCTACTGGAAGGTAGTTGTGCTTTCTGGGTTCGAGTCCCACTGGTGGGTGTTGTCCAAAGATTGTTTATCTTCACTTGTGGTTTATGCAAGTATAGGCTTATAAGCTGGACACGAGTTCTCTCACATTGACAGTGGCTTGACGAAAAATGCAGACTGACCCCTCACTCATCTGGTGCCTTCGGGAGGTAGAGATGTTTGAGATATATATCTCGAACTATCTACTTCTTTTGTAAGGTCTGATGGCGTAGTGGGTTAAAGCATACTAGTTATGCCAGCTACTGGAAGGTAGTTGTGCTTTCTGGGTTCGAGTCCCACTGGTGGGTGTTGTCCAAAGATTGTTTATCTTCACTTGTGGTTTATGCAAGTATAGGCTTATAAGCTGGACACGAGTTCTCTCACATTGACAGTGGCTTGACGAAAAATGCAGACTGACCCCTCACTCATCTGGTGCCTTCGGGAGGTAGAGATGTTTGAGATATATATCTCGAACTATCTACTTCTTTTGTAAGGTCTGATGGCGTAGTGGGTTAAAGCATACTAGTTATGCCAGCTACTGGAAGGTAGTTGTGCTTTCTGGGTTCGAGTCCCACTGGTGGGTGTTGTCCAAAGATTATATATATATATATATATATATATATATATATATATATATATATATATATATATATATATATATATATATATATATATATATATATATATATATATATATATATATATATATATATATATATGTCGTACCTAGTAGCCAGAACGCACTTCTCAGCCTACTATGCAAGGCCCGATTTGCCTAATAAGCCAAGTTTTCATGAATTAATTGTTTTTCGACTACCTAACCTACCTAACCTAACCTAACCTAACTTTTTAGGCTACCTAACCTAACCTAACCTATAAAGATAGGTTAGGTCGGTTAGGTAGGTTAGGTTAGGTAGGGTTTGTTAGGTTCGGTCATATATCTACGTTAATTTTAACTCCAATAAAAAAAAAATTGACCTCATTGTTACGAACCCGGATCCAGCGTCCGAGCACGGAGCAGTGACGACCTCGCCATCTGTGGGTCAGCTCCCGAAACCCCCACCAAATGGACGACGACACCTGGTGAGGACGACGTGTACTGGCTACAAGGGCCAGTTTCCAGTCCCGTTCAGCGCACAACACAGCCGCTGCTGACCTCTGGTGAGGTGAAGCTCAGACAACTGCGCCATCTATGGAGTGGATAGGTCGGCGTTTGTGTCTGAGCCTGTAAGTGAGGTGTTTTAGTGTCCCTGTTATTGATGACGTGTCTGTTTACAGAGTCGGCCTGGGACTGCTGTGATGGAAGTTGAGTCAGTCTACCCAAGGCAGTCGTCTCCATACCTTGTGCTTTGCTGCAGCAGCTGTGAAGTCGTCCCCCGGAAGAACACTGTGGTGTTACCCTGCCAGTAGAGTGGCAGTAGAAGGATTACCCGGGACCGACTGCTGGAGACGATCATCCACTGGGGTATTGAGGACAGGAGAGTGATTTGTGGTATCACACGAGGCTCCTGACTAGGGCGCTACCCTAGTATCGTTCGAGTGGCCTGACCAGCGTGGCTGATCCAGAACCTGCCAGCAGACCTGCTGGACTTGTGGTTGACGGCCTCCACGGCGGTGCCCCCAGTGGACCCGTGTTTTGGCTGGCCTGTGTTTGGGGTAGACTCAGCTTGGTCAAAGGATTCGTCAAGAGACCATGAAAGCACCGAGGACTCAGCACCGAGAGTCTTCAGCAGAAGACGATTGTGTATTTCCCCTGTACAGTGTTAATACCCCTCCCCCTGTGCACTCTTTTATATATTATTTATTTGGTGATGGTAAATTATAGTCTTAAGTTCTTACCTTTCTTTCCCTTCCCCCTTTAAGTTTCTTGCGTCACGGATCTCATCCCTTGAAAGCCACTACTGGCTTGGGACTGGATACAACTGTCTCTAATAACATCAGAGTACGAACTCAGTTGCGACCCGAGAGGGCCGTAACATAATTTCGCATCCCCAGCAGGATCCGTCCCCTTGTTAAGTATGTTTGACAGGGGTGGTGAAGTGGCGTAATCCCTGTATATAATTCCCCCTGTGTGTGACGATTGTGACGTTATACGTCCTGTGCGGTGCTCAAGAGTGACTAAGTGCGATATTGTGCAGTGCGGTGCTCGCTGTGATTAAGCGATGAAGTGCAATATTGTGTAGTGCGGTGCCCGAAGTAATTACGTGCAATATTGGCAAGTGAGGTGCCAGGTGCGATAAAGTGCAATATTGGCGTAGAACAGTGCTCGGTGCGTTAAGTGCTAACGTGTAAGCAGTGTGTTAAGTGCTAAGTGTTCCATCTGTGACAATGGCAGAAAAAGCTACCATCGATGATCTGGACGATGTTCAGGCTTTTCTGAACAGAGAGGACTGTCTTGCCAGATTAAAATATCTGAGCAAACCAGAGCTTGTACTAGTGAGCGCCTACCTGGAGATCAAGATCCGTGCCAGTGATTCCCGTGTGGAGATCTTGTCCAAGGTTCACCGGCACTTGAAGGCAGAGGAGAAACAGGAAGGCGAGACTCCTAGTATAAAGGAAGGTGAGGAAATAGCTTCCACGGAAAAGGAAGATAAGGGCAGTGACATTGACAGTGATGCAGGTGAGCTTAATATTAGCTTTCTTACAGTCAAAATGCGTGCCCTAGAGATAAATCGTGAGATAGAATGGAAGAAATTAGAAATGGAACGAGAATTAAAAGAAAAGGAATTGGCGATGAGGCGTTTAGAATTAGAAAGAGAAGAAAGAAGAGAAGAACGAGAAAGAGAAGAGAAAAGAGAGAGAGAAGAACGAGAAAGAGAAAGAGAAGAACGAGAAAGAGAAAGAGAAGAACGAGAGAGAGAAGAGAAACGAGAGAGAGAAGAACGAGAGAGAGAAGAGAAACGAGAGAGAGAAGAACGAGAAAGAGAAAGAGAAGAACGAGAAAGAGAGAGAGAAGAGCGAGAAAGGGAAGAGAAACAGCGAGAGAGAGAAGAAAAAGAAAGACAGAGACAACATGAACTAGAAGTATTGCGATTAGGCGGTGGTCGGAGGCTAACAACGGACACCAGCGGTTTCGATCCGGTAAGAAACATCAAAATGGTCCCCAAATTCAATGAGAGGGAAGTTTCGAAGTTTTTTGCAGCCTTCGAGAAAGTCGCTGCCTCTTTGGAGTGGCCAAGGGAGAATTGGGCCATCATGATACAGTCAGTCTTGACTGGGAAGGCCCAAATCGCTTACTCCACGTTATCCCTTGACGACTCCGGCGATTATGACAAGGTGAAGAAGGTTGTGCTCATGGCGTACCAGTTGGTACCTGAGGCATACAGGCAGAAGTTCCGAAACCTGAAAAAGACCTCAGAGCACACGTTCACCGAATTCGCCACGATCAAGGAGCAACTTTTTCAGGAATGGTGTACCTCTCGGAAGGTGGAGACCAAAGAAGACCTCGAGCAGCTTGTACTGCTAGAGGACTTCAAGGATTGTTTGTCTGGAGACCTGAAGACGTACTTAGAGGAACAGCAAGTAGAGACCTTGAGTGCGGCAGCCACTATGGCTGAAGAGTATATCCTGACTCATAGGCCGTCTGCTAAGTACGTCCCAAGGCATTACCAACGCCGGTTTGATAAACCTCAGGAAGAAGAAGAGGCCCCCGTCCCACGAAGCGCTAAGAAGACGCCCCCAAGTAGCCCCCGAAGGAAAAGTCCTAGCAGTCCGAAACACCGGAGTCCGAGGAGGAACGTGGTGTGCTGGACTTGTGGGCAGAAAGGGGATTGTAGCTGCTATGTGCCGAGGCAGAAGAGGTGGCGGCGCACGTAGGGAGGTGATGATGATAAGCTGTGTTACACCACCAGCAGGAAGCCAGTCGACGACGACGCAGGAAGGACCAAGTTTGTTCGCCCCTCACACTTCAAGCGGGTATGTAACGAGTGATCATACTGGTAGATCTGTAGTAGTGCTCAGAGATAGTGGAGCAGCCCAGTCCCTGATCGTGAGAAGCTCGTTACCCGAGGGAGTAAGTGTGAACGGGAGACAACAGGTTGTCCTGGTTGGGTTTCCAAGGACGCGGTACATCGCCCCCTTAGTGCCGGTATATCTCGACTCGCCTTACTTCAGCGGCACATGTGCGTTGGCAGTAGTCGATACCCTCCCTGTGGCTGGGATTGACGTGGTACTAGCCAACGACTTGGTGACAAATTGGAGCATCAATCTTCCCAAGGTCGCGGACGAGTCAGCCAGAACAGCAAGGTCTGAGGTAACGACGGGCCGTGGTAATATCCAGGTAAAGGCAGACCCGGATTCAAACAGATTTAATTTGTCCTCTCGCCTACAGATTGAGAACGTTCTAGCAGTGTCTCCTGATTTTTCTCTCGACAAGGAACATGAGGTTACGATGGCAGAATTACCTGAGCAAGAAGAGAGGCCTTGTGTGCAGGCACCCACGGATACCAACGAGTCTGGAGCGAAGGCGGATGTGTACTTGCGGTATGGCATTGTACAGCGTTCATTGAACCGGCCAGAGATTCCCCAGACGTCAGAGGTATGTGAGGTGTGTTCGAAAGGTCTAGTGCCCTCTTTGGTCCAAACCAGGCTAGTGGATATAGCCGGTTATGGACATGACAGGCTCGGGAAGCTTATCCCTCAATTGGCCCCATGTTTCTTAGCGATATTTTGTTTGATTCTCGTGTGTGTCCTCAGTAAGGATCAGTGGACGACCCGAAGGATGATGGCTCCCTTGAACATCGTGAAGAGATCCCAGGGATTAGAGACGTGTACTATGAGTGTTGCAGTCGAAGAAGGGACCTGGAAGGTGATGGTTGATACAGGAGGTACGAGATATGATAATGTGAGTGACTGTTTCCGACAGGTTGGCACCCCCCGCGTGACTGCTGAGCCTCAATGCAGCGTTATGTGGAACGTTGGTCGACCTGACGATGGCAGAGCGAATGCCATCTGCGACGTACGAACAGCCCCGTTGGGAGTAGGTGTGGACCTAGTAGAGTATGCTGTAAGTACTGTTTTACCCGCTGTCGCTGTCACTCTGAATTATCAGACCCCTGTATTCCAGGTGCCCGACTCCCTGAAGGACCGCCGGATCTGTACCAGAAATGCCGTCTGTGTCCAGCCATCATCGGTGCCACGACATAGGGAAGTGACGAGTCGCCCCAGATCGTGTCCACACCGATCCTTACTTGAGAGATGTGAGATGATGCCCCTGCTTGACATCGCAGTGGAGATGTGGAAAATTACGTCAGGCAGGTCATTGCCTGCCATTTTCAAGTTCCCTTTGTGCCAGGGTTTCTCCTTAGTACAGTTCTGTGGACGAGACAGCCTCGCCGTGCCAGTTTACAGTAATTGTGAGTCCATTTGGAGTTGTGTCGCCGTACTAATTTGGTTTGTAATTCTCTTTCTAGAAACCCAAACCAAATTCATTTTGGTGGGGAGGTGTTATGAACCCGGATCCAGCGTCCGAGCACGGAGCAGTGACGACCGCGCCATCTGTGGGTCAGCTCCCGAAACCCCCACCAAATGGACGACGACACCTGGTGAGGACGACGTGTACTGGCTACAAGGGCCAGTTTCCAGTCCCGTTCAGCGCTCAACACAGCCACTGCTGACCTCTGGTGAGGTGAAGCTCAGACAACTGCGCCATCTATGGAGTGGATAGGTGGGCGTTTGTGTCTGAGCCTGTAAGTGAGGTGTTTTAGTGTCCCTGTTATTGATGACATGTCTGCTTACAGAGTCGACCTGGGACTGCTGTGATGGAAGTTGAGTCAGTCTACCCAAGGCAGCCGTCTCCATACCTTGTGCTTTGCTGCAGCAGCTGTGAAGTCGTCCCCCGGAAGAACACTGTGGTGTTACCCTGCCAGTGGAGTGGCAGTAGAAGGATTACCCGGGACCGACTGCTGGAGACGATCATCCACTGGGGTATTGAGGACAGGAGAGTGATTTGTGGTATCACACGAGGCTCCTGACTAGGGCGCTACCCTAGTATCGTTCGTGGAGTGGCCTGACCAGCGTGGCTGATCCAGAACCTGCCAGCAGACCTGCTGGACTTGTGGTTGACGGCCTCCACGGCGGTGCCCCCAGTGGACCCGTGTTTTGGCTGGCCTGTGTTTGGGGTAGACTCAGCTTGGTCGAAGGATTCGTCAAGAGACCACGAAAGCACCGAGGACTCAGCACCGAGAGTCTGCATCCAGAGTCTTCAGCAGAAGACGATTGTGTATTTCCCCTGTACAGTGTTAATACCCCTCCCCCTGTGCACTCTTTTATATATTATTTATTTGGTGATGGTAAATTATAGTCTTAAGTTCTTACCTTTCTTTCCCTTCCCCCTTTAAGTTTCTTGCGTCATGGATCTCATCCCTTGAAAGCCACTACTGGCTTGGGGCTGGATACAACTGTCTCTAATAACATCAGAGTACGAACTCAGTTGCGACCCGAGAGGGCCGTAACACTCATACATAATGAAATGGGTAGCTTTATCATTTCATAAGAAAAAAATTAGAGAAAATATATTAATTCAGGAAAACTTGACTTATTAGGCAAATCGGGCCTTGCACACTAGGCTGAGAAGTGCCTTCTGGCTACTAGGTACGACATATATATATATATATATATATATATATATATATATATATATATATATATATATATATATATATATATATATATATATATATATATATATATATATTGAATATGACCTCATATTCTGTATTTATTATTTTCTGGTTTAGGGCTTCTATCACTCTAACTATTTTCTTAGCATCAGGGCTTAATTGAAATAGGAGTTCTCCAAAACTCATTTTCGTACTTTTAAGGTGAAGAAAAGAAGTGATTTACTATAGAGTGTATTACACTTATTTATATAATTTGCACGACGTTTCGAACCTCCATGGTTCATTCTCAAGTGAACAGATCTTACAATACTAGTTGATTTTATACCCGCATTAGGTCAGGTGATAATACAATTAAGGTGAAAACATGGGGGAATACATAAGGGATAAACATAGGGGCTGCAGAAGGCTTATTGGCCCATACGAGGCATCTCCTATCTAAACACAAAGATTAATCCAGTGTAATTGGCCTGTTATGTTGGACATTGTCTTCTGTGTTGGCATCGATATGTTCTTGTCTTGTCCTTACTCTCATGGTGGGTAGAGTAAATAGTTCCGTGATTTGGGTGTTCATGGTAGGTCGCTCTATTCTTATGTGAATTGCCTCAAGAATTTGTAATCTTCTTGAATCTTGGGTTTTGTCTATTATGCAAGTATTCTTGTTCAACATTTCTCTTGTTAGAGTAATGTCATGGGCTTGTCTCATGTGATTCCTAGGTGCATATATATATATATATATATATATATATATATATATATATATATATATATATATATATATATATATATATATAATATATATATATATATATATATATATATATATATATATATATATATATATATATATATATATATATATATATATATATATGCGCATCTCACATTTGCTCAAAACATACCTCCCACACCTTACTGTAGCATATAACAGATCAAAAATACTCATTCAGTAAAAGCAAGGCCTTCTGCAGTTACCTGCTTTTCTGACGTCATCATCCCTAATGTGGCGCGAGGTGTCAACGGGCTAAATGTGGATCCCAGGAGGTTCACACCTAAGTTTGAACTCTTAATCTGGCTTAATACCTCAACTGTACTCTGTGCTTCATCAAAGTTGATATTCAGCTACAATAGCTCTTATTTTCGCTCATTGCTTATATTTTCCGTTATTCGTAAACCCGATCAAACCATCCTAACCTAACTTATTATATATAGCAAACAAATACATGCTACAGACCAGTTGTTGTTGTTTTTTAGTGACATCACAAAAAGCGACCTCGGATATAGGGATAAGGTATTGATGGCCATTAGCATATAAGTGTCAAGGTATCACAGCACCTGACTGGTCAACTATGTATGATGTCACCAGATAACCAATGCAACCTTAGCGTCCTACTGGCATGTGAATTTGATATTATTATTCAAAAATGACTAGACAATCCATCCCCACCTAACCTAATCAGAGGTTTAAGAATATACATTTTAATTATCCACAACTGTAATCATTATTCGGTGATAAGTGCAAAAGTATAACAGCAACCCAAATGTCATACCGCAATTTTATGTAGAATCGTACATCTGGCAGCATTGTAGGTGAGCTGAACATAAGAATAAAGGTACCTGCAGAAGCCCTATTGGCCCATACGAGGCTCCTATATATCTCCACCCAATCTCATTCATATTCATGTCCACCCTATGCTTAAAACAACCAAGGGATCCCACTTAAGGTATTAATTTACAATAATAGTTATTATAAATAGCTCTCATTCTACTTTTATACACAACAGCAATTATGAAACCCTTAGCTAGATATCGTACTGTAATCCACAAGTAGCTACCACACATCTTGCAGCACAGCGGATTATTAGCTGTGTTGATAGGCTAGTCAACTGTCCTCACATCCATCAAATAGCTATCCAAATGTCGCACCTCAATTCATCCATCTAGCAACTTAGCTGGATGCTAGTCACTATATTCATAGCCTAATCATTTCTACACCTCAAAAATAAAAAATCCTAGTTTCTAAACCAACACTCGCAAATACATGCATACATACCTACACATACTCCACAACCCATACATTCATAGTGAATAGCCTAGTTTTTTGCCACCATTTCCCCCATTGATCAGATGTGATTTATGCCATACACGGAAAATACAGCAGTTACACGCCAAATGTGCCATTTATGCACAAAATATATTATTTACACTCAAAATATACCATCACACAAAAATATGACATTTACATACGAAATATGTCAGTTGCACACAAAAATATACCATTTACACAATACTGCATGTACACTCAGAGTATGACATGTACACAAAGTATGGTATTTGCACAAATATATCAAAATGCTTATGCATTTAGACAATCAAAAATGCGCTTTCACTAAAATTCCACAATTCCACATACATAATTTTCACAAAATACTCATACATTGTCTCATAAACCAAAATACACTTACACCATTAAGGTCTATTTTTTCAGATTACAGAGCTTACACAAAATACACAATTTGCACACAAAAATACAGTTGCACCAGTTCCACTTCAACAAATTAAAAACACAACTTGCATAAATGCACTATTAGCACAAAAATTATTATAAAACATGGACAATTATTACACAATTTGTGTAAATATTGTACATCTTTGCACAATTAATACAAGAAAACTTGCTATATAATTTCTCGACTTGCGCAATGACAATCAATAAACAAAGGTATAAATAAACAATTCGTCCATATGCAATTACACAACATGCGCAATTAATACACAACTTTCACAAATATTACACATCTTTCATAATTATTACACAACTTGCACAAATACATATCTAGCACAAGTACGTACAATACATAACTACCCCAAATATGAAAATACACAACTAGCATAAATACACGATTTGCACAAATACAATTGCGACATTTACACAAATTGCTCAAAAATAAAATCAATACACAACTGAACAATACATAACTAGCACATATTCATTATATACACAACTAGAAAATTTCCACAAATACATATACAATTAATACATACGACTTGCACAAAACAATACACAATTTATAGAAATATAATCAATACATAATTGCAATAATCATACAACTTATGCAAAATACATAATCTACACAATTTATACACAAGTATATTAATTGTGCAATATATGTACAAATACAAACACAACCAACTGGGTCAAACAATACACAAATTTGCATGATATTTTTCTAAGTATATTTAGGACATTAATTACAATATGCTGAGTTTAACCAACTCCCCAAAAGTCAGAATTTCACATAAAAAAGGTACATATGACATCCGATGAGCTCAATATAAAACACATTCATTTTCCATTAATATTTCAACATTATTAGTGCTAAACTATTCATCTAACATATGTCCATTGTTTTTAATGTCTTATTAATACCTTCCTTGTCACATCCTCTCCAGTCAGGCCACCCATATATATTCATGCAAACCATCTAACAAACTTATTTGTTCTAGCCTTTGTTATGTTAGGGCAGGTAGGGTTAGGTGAAGTCAATATTTTCTATGATAATTTTAATAAAAATTTGCTATATCTTATCAAAAATGCATCCTATTAAAACCTAAATTCATCTAAATCTATCAAAAAAAAAAAAAATATACTTATACTACAGAAATTTGACTAAATTTAACCTAGCAAAAGCTAAAATAACTAAATATGAGCATCCCATATCCTCACATACAAGCCAATGTCACCTCTGTCCATACATTACATGAGTTGGTCATATAGCTCGAACCCCAAATAGGAAAATTTACACTATTTTATAAACATGCTAGTTCATGACCCCTAAGATATTGTATATATATATGTCCTTCCCTACACGACCTCACCTAACCTGACCTAGCATATCCAAACCTAGATTTGGTTAAAGTTGATGAAATTTAAGCTATGCCACCTAAATTCAATCTAATTTAAGGCAATTTCCACCAAATATACCCCAATGTTGTGTATCACAACACTGCCAAAGCCCATTGTTACCCACATTTTCTCCTATTCAATACTACCCTACATGACCTCACCTAACCTGACCTAGCATATCCAAACCTGGATTTGGTTAAAGTTGGCAAAATTTAAGCTATGCCACCTAAATTTGACCTAATTTAAGGGAATTCCCACCAAATATATCCAAATGTTGTGTATCATAGCATCGCCAAAGCCCATTTTTACCTACATTTTCTCCTATTCCATCCTACCCTGTTCAACCTTACCTAACCTATCCTAGCATATCCAAACCTAGATTTGGGTAAAGTCGGTGAAATTTAAGCTATCCCATATAAATTCGACCTAATTTAAGACAATTCCCACCAAATATCCCCAAATGTTGTGCACTACCAAAGCCCATTTTTACCTACATTTTCTCCTATTCCATCCTACCCCTACACAACCTTACCTAACTTATCCTAGCATATCCAAACTAGATTTGGTTAAAGTCGGTGAAATTTAAGCTATCCCACATAAATTCGACCTAATTTAAGACAATTCCCACCAAATTTCCCACCAAATTTTCTACAAACAACTCTTAGCCTTTATAACACCCACTGTCCTAGGCTTACAAAACAAGTCACAAGCAAAAGGCTTAACAATCCTTGGCTTACAAAGGGAATACTGAAATCCATTAACAAAAAACACGACCTTGAGAAGAAGTATAGGTTAGGAATTGTCTCCAAAGAATTCTCAAAGAATTACTCATTATTGCTATCTAAGATAATTAGACGAGCCAAAACTAAATACTACGAAGATAAATTTACTCAAATAAAGAGCAACATTAAACAAACTTGGAGCACAATTTCACAAATATTGGGATCAAAGAAATCTTTAAATAACAAACCGACTCTCCTGTCTAATAACGATGGTCAGCTTTCAGCCTCTGATTCTGCTATTGAGTTCAATAGGTTCTTCTCTTCCATTGGTTCATCCCTTGCAAATGATATTCCATCTTCCAGTACTGACATTAAGGACTATCTTACAGGTAACTATCCACAGTCTCTGTACCTAAAGCCTATTAACTCCACTGACGTCAATGAGATAATCCTTTCCCTTAAAACCAAGTCTGGTGCCCTTGAGGAGATACCAACTTTAATTTACAAAAAAGCCTCCAGATCTTTAGCCCCTGCTATTGCTTTGCTCTTCAACAAGTCACTTGAACTCCAAACCTTTCCAGATATTCTAAAAAAAGCGAGAGTAACGCCTGTCCACAAATGTGGTGACCCCACAGATGTTAACAACTACAGACCTATATCAATCCTGCCAAACTTGTCAAAAATTTTTGAAAAACTTATATATAAGCAGCTTTACTCATATCTAGCCAAACTCAATATACTTAGCCCTTGCCAATATGGCTTCAGACCCAAAAAAAGCACTAACGATGCACTTATTAGTATGCTTAACTCGATTCATACAGCTCTTGATAAAAAGGAGTTCCCTGTTGGGTTATTTGTGGACCTGCGTAAAGCTTTTGATACTGTCAACCACCATAACCTTCTTCTTAAATTACATCATTATGGAGTCAGAGGACACTCCCTACAATACCTCGAGTCCTACCTTACTGACAGGCTCCAATATGTTTCTGTGAATAATACAATTTCTCCCACCCTACCCATCAACATTGGTGTTCCTCAGGGCAGCATACTTGGCCCTCTCCTCTTTCTCATCTACATTAATGACCTTCCAAATGCCTCCCAACACCTCAAACCAATTCTATTTGTTGACGACACAACCTTCATTTACTCCAGTCCTGACCCTCTTGCTCTAAATGCCACAGTAAATACTGAGCTAAATAAAGTCCATCTTTGGCTAACTGCCAACAAACTCACCCTTAACATTGACAAAACTTTCTATATTCTGTTTGGCAATAAATCCTCTAGTCTTATAAATCTCAAAATAAACAATACCCAAATTTGTAACAAATTAGATGGCAAATTCCTTGGCATTCTCATTGACCACAAGCTGAATTTCCAGGGACACATTCTAAATATATCAAAAAAAGTTTCAAAAACTGTGGGCATTCTTTCTAAGATCAGATATTATGTACCACGCCCTGCCCTGGTGACTCTCTATTACTCCCTTATCTATCCTTATCTCAACTATGGTATTTGTGCTTGGGGTTCTACTACCCAAAATCACTTACGTCCTCTAATTACCCAACACAAAGCCGCTATTAGAACAATATCCAACTCTGGCCCCAGACATCACTCGGTACCCCTACTCAAATCTCTGAATATGTTAGATATTAAGTCACTGCACATTCTCTCATGTGTTTTATACATATATAAAACGCTAAACTATAATGCCAATCCTGATCTTAAAAGCTTCATAGAAGGTTGTAACAGAACCCATGAGCACCACACCAGAAATAAATACAGTTTTGATATTCCTAGAGTACGTCTTAATCAAACTAGAAATGCTCTGCAAATCAAGGGGCCCAGAATGTGGAATGACCTTCCCAACCATGTTAAAGACTGTACCTCTCTCAACCAGTTTAAGATAAAAACTAAACACTACCTAATAAATTCCCTGTAATCTACCTCACTCCTCTATTGTCAACCCATGTCTGTTATTTTCTTTTTTTTTTTTAATCAACACTGTTTGTCAACCTATTGTATTTGTGCTGCTTTTTCAGTCATGTTCCCCCTTTTTTTATCTTTATTTGTATTTGTTCTCAACACTTTTTATTCTTTATGCTCAATTAGTATTAAGTTCTAGATATTAATGTTTTTCTTGCCCGAAACGCATTGCGTAATAGTGGCTTTAGGCATTGTATGTACTAGCTCTATCTATATATCAATCCATTAATGTAACATCACTTGTATGTATATACCTTACCTGAATAAACATCTGAATCTGAATCTGAATCTGAAAAATATCCCCAAATGTTGTGCACTGCCAAAGCCCATTTTTACCTACATTTTCTCCTATTCCATCCTACCCTATGCAACATTACCTAACCTAACCTAGCATATCCAAACCTAGATTTGATTAAAGTTGATGAAATTTAAGCTATTCCCACCTAAATTTGACCTAATTTAAGACAATTCCCACCAAATATATCCAAATGTTCTGTATCATAGCATTGCCCAAGCCCATTTTTTTACCTACATTTTCTCCTATTCCATCCTACCCTACGCAACCTTACCTAACCTATCCTAGCATATCCAAACCTAGATTTGGTTAAAGTCGGCAAAATTTAAGTTATCCCATATGAATTTGAGCTAATTTAAGACAATTTCCACCAAATATACCCAAAAATGTTTTGGAACATAGCACGGCCAAAGCTCAATTTAGCTGAGTTTTCACCTATTCCAACCTGCCCTAGACAACACTACCCAGCTCTCCTGGCATATCCAAAGTCAGATTTGATTATAGTTGGCAAAAAAAATTATGCCTTTCCAACCTAAATTTTACCTAATTTAAGCCAATTTCCACCGAATATACCCAAATGTTTTGTATCTTAGCATGGCCAAAGTTCATTTTAGCTGAGTTTTCACCTATTCCAACCTGCCCTAGACAACCCTACCCGGCCTCTCCTGGCATATCCAAAGTCAGATTTGATTATAGTTGGCAAAATTTATGCCTTTCCCACCTAAATTTTACCTAATTTATGCCAATTTCCACCGAATACACCCAAATGTTTTGTATCTAAGCATGGCCAAAGTTTATTTCACCCAAGTTTTTCACCTATTCCATTTTACCTTACACAGCCTTACCTAACCTGACCTAGCATATCCTAAGCTAGATTTGATTAGAGTTCGTGAAATTTATGCTTACTCACCTAAATTCAACCTAACTTAAGACAATTTCTACCCAATATACCCAAAATGTTTTGTTACATAGCTCAGCCAAAGACCATTTTAGCCGAGTTTTCACATATTCCAACCTACCCTACATAGCCTTACCTATCCCTGACCTAGCAGATTTGATTAAAGTTGGGGAAATTTAAGCTATCGCCACCAAATTGGAGACAATTTCCACCAAATATGCCTAAATGTTGTGTATCATAGCACAGCCAAAACCCATTTCACCCACATTTTCACCCATTCCATCTAAACCTGGACCCAACCTCTGATGCGACATATACTCAGAGAAGTGATGTTTTTTGGATATGAACCTAAATGCCCGTGCCTAACCTGCAAGAGTCTTGGAGCTTTGTTGAATATTTTATCTATTTTTCTTCGAAAACTGAAGTTTTGGATATGAACCTATCCGCACTGTGCCTAACCTGCTAGGTTCTTTGTTGAACATCGTAACCATATTCATAGAAAAGTGATGTTTTGGATATGGACCTAACAGCCCCTCTCCTTCAAAACTTGGAACTGTGTTCAATATTGTAGATATAGTGTTGGGTAGGTGTTTTGTTGTTACACATCAACCCAACTGTCCTGGACCTAACCTCCCTTCATCTAACTTCAAATTTATCGTAAATATGGAAGGAACGTGTTGTTTGTGCATCAACCCAACCGTCCTTGACCTAACCTCCATTTATCAAATTTCAAATTTATCATAAATATGGGAGGACCGTATTATTTGTGCATCAACCCAGCCGTCCTGGGCCTAACCTCCCTTTATCTAACTTTAAATTTATTGTATTTATGGGAAGAAGGTGTTGTTTATGCATCAACCCAACCTCCCTGGACCTAACCTCTGATACACGAATCTTGGTTCAATATTGCATCATACTTGTAGCATTTTTTTCACAAAATTCAACCATCCTCATCCTAACCTCTATTACCTGGGGGAGGGAGGTTAATGGAAAATATGATAATAATGGGAATTTTCTCTACATCAGTTCAACTTAACCATCCTTAACCTAACCTTAGTTAGAAAGGGATATAACTCACCAAAACTATTTAATTGCCATTTACCCAATTTTCCTTATCCTAACCTATAACTAGAGGGTTTAGACCCCCCCTTTACCTCGAAATTATACTATATATTTAAGGTAGGAATATATTTTCACATATAAACCTAACATTCCCTAATTTAACCCTATACTATAATTTCGAGGTAAAGGGGGGGGGGTTTAAACCCTCTAGTTATAGGTTAGGATAAGGAAAATTGGGTAAATGGTAATTAAATAGTTTTGGTGAGTTAATAGTTTCCAGTTTGGTGGAAATTGTCTTAAATTAGCTCAAATTCATATGGGATAACTTAAATTTTGCCGACTTTAACCAAATCTAGGTTTGGATATGCTAGGATAGGTTAGGTAAGGTTGCGTAGGGTAGGATGGAATAGGAGAAAATGTAGGTAAAAAAATGGGCTTGGGCAATGCTATGATACAGAACATTTGGATATATTTGGTGGGAATTGTCTTAAATTAGGTCAAATTTAGGTGGGAATAGCTTAAATTTCATCAACTTTAATCAAATCTAGGTTTGGATATGCTAGGTTAGGTTAGGTAATGTTGCATAGGGTAGGATGGAATAGGAGAAAATGTAGGTAAAAATGGGCTTTGGCAGTGCACAACATTTGGGGATATTTGGTGGGAATTGTCTTAAATTAGGTCGAATTTATGTGGGATAGCTTAAATTTCACCGACTTTCCCCAAATCTAGGTTTGGATATGCTAGGATAAGTTAGGTAAGGTTGTGTAGGGTAGAATGGAATAGGAGAAAATGTAGGTAAAAATGGGCTTTGGCAGTGCACAACATTTGGGGATATTTGGTGGGAATTGTCTTAAATTAGGTCGAATTTATATGGGATAGCTTAAATTTCACCGACTTTACCCAAATCTAGGTTTGGATATGCTAGGATAGGTTAGGTAAGGTTGAACAGGGTAGGATGGAATAGGAGAAAATGTAGGTAAAAATGGGCTTTGGCGATGCTATGATACTCAACATTTGGATATATTTGGTGGGAATTCCCTTAAATTAGGTCAAATTTAGGTGGCATAGCTTAAATTTTGCCAACTTTAACCAAATCCAGGTTTGGATATGCTAGGTCAGGTTAGGTGAGGTCGTGTAGGGTAGTATTGAATAGGAGAAAATGTGGGTAACAATGGGCTTTGGCAGTGTTGTGATACACAACATTGGGGTATATTTGGTGGAAATTGCCTTAAATTAGATTGAATTTAGGTGGCATAGCTTAAATTTCATCAACTTTAACCAAATCTAGGTTTGGATATGCTAGGTCAGGTTAGGTGAGGTCGTGTAGGGAAGGACAAATATATATATAATATCTTAGGGGTCATGAACTAGCATGTTTATGAAATAGTGTAAATTTTCCTATTTGGGGTTCGAGCTATATGACCAACTCATATAATGTATGGACAGAGGTGACATTGGCTTGTATGTGAGGATATGGGATGCTCATATTTAGTTAGTTTAGCTTTTGCTAGGTTAAATTTAGTCAAATTTCTGTAGTATAAGTATATTTTTTTTTTTTTGATAGATTTAGATGAATTTAGGTTTTAATAGGATGCATTTTTGATAAGATATAGCAAATTTTTATTAAAATTATCATAGAAAATATTGACTTCACCTAACCCTACCTGCCCTAACATAACAAAGGCTAGAACAAATAAGTCTGTTAGATGGTTTGCATGAATATATATGGGTGGCCTGACTGGAGAGGATGTGACAAGGAAGGTATTAATAAGACATTAAAAACAATGGACATATGTTAGATGAATAGTTTAGCACTTATAATGTTGAAATATTAATGGAAAATGAATGTGTTTTATATTGAGCTCATCGGATGTCATATGTACCTTTTTTATGTGAAATTCTGACTTTTGGGGAGTTGGTTAAACTCAGCATATTGTAATTAATGTCCTAAATATACTTAGAAAAATATCATGCAAATTTGTGTATTGTTTGACCCAGTTGGTTGTGTTTGTATTTGTACATATATTGCACAATTAATATACTTGTGTATAAATTGTGTAGATTATGTATTTTGCATAAGTTGTATGATTATTGCAATTATGTATTGATTATATTTCTATAAATTGTGTATTATTTTGTGCAAGTCGTATGTATTAATTGTATATGTATTTGTGGAAATTTTCTAGTTGTGTATATAATGAATATGTGCTAGTTATGTATTGTTCAGTTGTGTATTGATTTTATTTTTGAGCAATTTGTGTAAATGTCGCAATTGTATTTGTGCAAATCGTGTATTTATGCTAGTTGTGTATTTACATATTTGGGGTAGTTATGTATTGTACGTACTTGTGCTAGATATGTATTTGTGCAAGTTGTGTAATAATTATGAAAGATGTGTAATATTTGTGAAAGTTGTGTATTAATTGCGCATGTTGTGTAATTGCATATGGACGAATTGTTTATTTATACCTTTGTTTATTGATTGTCATTGCGCAAGTCGAGAAATTATATAGCAAGTTTTCTTGTATTAATTGTGCAAAGATGTACAATATTTACACAAATTGTGTAATAATTGTCCATGTTTTATAATAATTTTTGTGCTAATAGTGCATTTATGCAAGTTGTGTTTTTAATTTGTTGAAGTGGAACTGGTGCAACTGTATTTTTGTGTGCAAATTGTGTATTTTGTGTAAGCTCTGTAATCTGAAAAAATAGACCTTAATGGTGTAAGTGTATTTTGGTTTATGAGACAATGTATGAGTATTTTGTGAAAATTATGTATGTGGAATTGTGTAATTTTAGTGAAAGCGCATTTTTGATTGTCTAAATGCATAAGCATTTTGATATATTTGTGCAAATACCATACTTTGTGTAAATGTCATAATCTGAGTGTACATGCAATATTGTGTAAATGGTATATTTTTGTGTGCAACTGACATATTTCGTATGTAAATGTCATATTTTTGTGTGATGGTATATTTTGAGTGTAAATAATATATTTTGTGCATAAATGGCACATTTGGCGTGTAACTGCTGTATTTTCCGTGTATGGCATAAATCACATCTGATCAATGGGGGAAATGGTGGCAAAAAACTAGGCTATTCACTATGAATGTATTGGTTGTGGAGTATGTGTAGGTATGTATGCATGTATTTGCGAGTGTTGGTTTAGAAACTAGGATTTTTATTTTTGAGGTGTAGAAATGATTAGGCTATGAATATAGTGACTAGCATCCAGCTAGTCGCTAGATGGATGAATTGAGGTGCGACATTTGGATAGCTATTTGATGGATGTGAGGACAGTTGACTAGCCTATCAACACAGCTAATAATCCGCTATGCTGCCAGATGTGTGGCAGCTACTTGTGGATTACAGTACGATATCTAGCTATAGGGTTTCATAATTGCTGGTGTGTATAAAACTAGAATGAGAGCTATTTATTATAACTATTATTGTAAACTAATACCTTAAGTGGGATCCCTTGGTTGTTTTAAGCATAGGGTGGACATGAATATGAATGAGATTGGGTGGAGATATATAGGAGCTTCGTATGGGCCAATAGGGCTTCTGCAGTTACCTTTATTCTTATGTTCAGCTCACCTACAATGCTGCCAGATGTACGATTCTACAAAAAATTGCGGTATGACATTTGGGTTGCTGTTATACTTTTGCACTTATCACCGAATAATGATTACAGTTGTGGATAATTAAAATGTATATTCTTAAACCTCTGATTAGGTTAGGTGGGGATGGATTGTCTAGTCATTTTTGAATAATAATATCAAATTCACATGCCAGTAGGACGCTAAAGGTTGCATTGGTTATCTGGTGACATCATACATAGTTGACCAGTCAGGTGCTGTGATACCTTGACACTTATATGCTAATGGCCAGCAATACCTTATCCCGATACCTGAGGTCGCTTTTCGTGATGTCACTAAACAACAACAATAACTGGTCTGTTGAATGTATTTGTTTGCTATATATAATATGTTAGGTTAGGATGGTATGAGAAATAAACGATCCTTTAATGAAGATTGTCAAAGCTTAAATTACATTATCTAGAAAGACGAAGAAGAAGAAATAGGGGTGACATGATAGAGGTGTGACTGAATGGTAAGGGGATATTAATATCTTATTAAACGTATCAACATGAAACAGAACAGGAATGAATTGGATAAGTTTTATATTTAGGAAAAAAGACCTGGGTAAATACAGGTAGCAGGGGACGAACTTGAAAATACACAAATAACTTCTTGCAGTGCTGCTCCCCTTTGATACATGTAATGGGCGATGGTTGGAAGTAAATATGAAATTAAAAATAGACTAGGGATGATGGTATTTTACATTAGGTTTCAGGGTCACTGTTGTATCGCAAAACACACGACTCATAGACCGGCTTTTTAATCCCCTTGAACGTGACTGTGCAGGATCGCTGCGCGGCTTGCTGGTGACGTCATTGACCATTGGCTATGCCTGTGCATGGGTCAGCGGGGTAACGAAAAATGCACGACTCAAATCGCGGCCGTTTAAATCCACGGGGAAAAAATTCATAGCTCAAATCGATGAAGTCGACATCCACTGTTAAAAATCACGAAAAAACACACGGCCCAAGCACTGACCCGTAACCATTTGTAACGAAAAAACACACGACTCAAATCGCGGCCGTCATAATTTGTAACGAAAAATACACGACTCATAACGCTGCCGTAACCATTTGTAACGAAAAAACACACGACTCAAATCGCGGCCGTCATAATTTGTAACGAAAAATACACGACTCATAACGCTGCCGTAACCATTTGTAACGAAAAAACACACGACTCAAATCGCGGCCGTCATAATTTATAACGAAAAATACACGACTCATAACGCTGCCGTCACCATTTGTAACGAAAAACACACGATTCATAACGCTGCCGTCACCATTTGTAACGAAAAACACACGACTCATAACGCTGCTGTCACCATTTGTAACGAAAAACACACGACTCATAACGCTGCTGTCACCATTTGTAACGAAAAACACACGACTCAGTACGCTGCCGTCGGAAAAACCAATACGGCAGCGTTATGAGTCGTTTCCCACTACTACTGACCACATGTGTTAATGGGGTTGACACTGACCATAGGTCATAATGGTGCTGACACTCTCCACAGGTGATAATGAAGCTGACACTGTCTACATGTGGTAATGGGGCTGACACTGTCCACAGGTGATAATGGGGATGACACTATCCACAGGTGATAAAGGGGGTTGACACTGTCCACAGGTGATAATGGGGGTTGACACTCTACAGGTGATAATGGAGCCGACACTGACAACAGGTGATAATGGGGCTGACACTTATCACAGGTGATAATGGAGTTGACACTGACCACAGGTTATAATGGGGCTGACACTGTTCACAGGTGATAATGGTGCCGGCACTGTTCGCAGGTGATAAGTGGTCTGACACTGTCCCCATGTGATAATGGGGCTGACACTGACCACATGTGATAATGTGGTTAACAATGACCACAGGTGATAATGGGCCTGACAGTGTCCACATGTGATAATGGTGCTGACACTGTCCACAGGTGATAATTGGGCTGACACTGTCCACATGTGATAATGGGGCTGATACGGTCCACATGTGATAATGGTGCTGACACTGTCCACAGGTGATAATTGGGCTGACACTGTCCATATGTGATAATGGGGCTGATACGGTCCACATGTGATAATGGGGCTGACACTGTCCACAGATGATAATGGGCTGACAGTGTCCACATATGATAATGGGCCTGACTCTTTCCACAGGTGAAAATGGGGTTGATACTGACCACAGGTGATAATGGGGCTGACACTGACCACACATCATAATGGGGGTTGACACTGTCTACAGGTGATAATGGAGTTGACACTGACTACAGAAGATAATGGGGCTGACACTATCCACAGATGATAATGTTGCTGATACTTACAACAGGTGATAATGGGGCTGACACTGTCCACAGGTGATAATTGGGCTGACACTGTCCACATGTGATAATGGGGCTGATACGGTCCACATGTGATAATGGGGCTGACACTGTCCACAGATGATAATTGGCTGACAGTGTCCACATATGATAATGGGCCTGACTCTTTCCACAGGTGAAAATGGGGTTGATACTGACCACAGGTGATAATGGGGCTGACACTGACCACACGTCATAATGGGGGTTGACACTGTCTACAGGTGATAATGGAGTTGACACTGACTACAGAAGATAATGGGGCTGACACTATCCACAGATGATAATGTTGCTGATACTTACAACAGGTGATAATGGGGCTGACACTGTCCACAGGTGATAATGGTGCTGACATTGTTCTTAGGTTATAATGGGGCTGACACTGTCCAATGGTGATAATTGGGCTGACACTATTCACAAGTGATAATGTGACTAACACTGCCCACAGATTATAATGGGGCTGACACTGCCCACAGATTATAATGGGGCTGACACTGTCCACAGGTGATAAAGGAGCTGACGCTGTCCACAGGTGATAAGGAGCTGACGCTGTCCACAGGTGATAATGGACCTGACACTGTCCACATATGATAATGGGCCTGACACTCCTCATGTGATAATGTGGCTGACACTGTCCACAGGTGATAATGGGGCTGACACTCTCCACAGGTGATAATGGGGCTGACACTGTCCACAGGTGATAATGGGGCTGACACTGTCCATAGTTGATGATGGGCCTGACACTGTCCACATGTGATAATGGGCCTGACACTGTCCACCGATGATAATGTAGCTGACACTGTCCACGTGTGATAGTAGTGCTGACACTGTCCACAGGTGATAATGGTGGTGACACTGTCCACAGGTGATAATTGGGCTTAAACTGTCCACAGGTGATAATGGGCCTCACAATGTCCGTAAGTGATAATTGAGCTGACACTGACCACAGGTGATAATGGGGCTTACACTGACCACAGGTGATAATGGTGGTCACACTGTCCACTGGTGATAATGGGCCTGTCACTGTCCACAAGTGATAATGGGGCTGACACTGACCACAGGTGATAATTGAGCTGACACTGACCACAGGTGATCATGGGCCTGACACTGTCCATAAGTGATAATGGGGCTTACACTGACCACAGGTGGTAATGGGTCTGACACTGTCCACAGGTGTTAATGGGGCTGACACTGTCCACAGATTATAATGGGGCTGTCACTGATCACAGGTGATAGTGGGGCTGACGTTCCACAGTTGATAATGGGGCTGACACTGTCCGCAGTTGATAATGGGGTTGACACTGTCCACAGGTGATAATGTGGCTGACAATGTCCGCAAGTGATCATGGCGGTGATACTGAACACAGGTGATAATGGGGCTGACGCTGTCCACAGATTATAATGGGGTAGACACTGTCCACAGGTGATAATGTGGATGACACTATCCGCATATGATAATAGTGCTGCCACTGTCCACAGGTGATAATGGGGCTGACACTGTGCACAGGTGATAATTGGGCTTATACTGTCCACATGTGATAATGGTACTGACACTTTCCACAGGTGATAATTGGGCTGACACTGTCCAAAAGTGAAAATGGGCCTGACAATACCCACATGTGATAATGGTGCTGATGGTGTTCACAGGTGATAATGGGGCTGACACTGTCCACCGCTGATAATAGACCTGACATTGTCCACTCGTGATTATGGGACCGACACTGACCACAGGTGATAATGGTGCTGACACTGTCCACAGATTATAATGGGGCTGATGTCGTGACGCTGAACCCCGGTTCATTCCGAACACAGCGATTACACAACACATAACACCTTGCCTCAGCAACCGTTACTACCACCGTGTACTTTTATACACACCAGACCCTTGAGGCGTACCACTAGGTTTGTACTGGAACACAATGAGTGAACATATAGAAGGTATTTAAAGACCGTCACGTTTTGTCATTTAATTACAAAGAATAGACTCTGACAAATAATAACATTAACATACTCTATTAGGTAAATACACTTCCAATACCCATAAACCACTTGACCTCAGCGGTCACCACTTGCGCTCGTAACTTCCGCCTAAATCCCTAATACTGAATAATTACTACAACGCTCCACACCCGGTTAGTCTTTCATTCAATACTCACATACTGCAGACTTAACTTGGTCACTAAGATCACAACAGGCTCTCGCATAGCTGTCTGCTGCACTTCGCTGCTGCCACAAACGGAGACCCGGAGGACTTGCCAGTTCCACTCCCACAACAAGACTGTCTCCAGTCAGCCATGGCATCAAACATTTCACCATGCCTCTCAAGGAAGGTATAATCCAATTAACCTTATCCCTAGAATGGTAACCTTGTTCCTAGAAGCCTGAGTCCTCTTTCCAGGAATTATTAATTTGGCTAAGCAGCTGCTGTCTTAATCCATTGACCTTTCTTAGATATGTGATCCATAGTCTGTCTACTTAACATGTACTTCCAATCATCATTCGTTAAGTGTTGTAGTAATGATCCTCTAGCTAATAATCCCTCCTAACTTGTGGATTACGACACCACTCCCCTCCTTAAACACGCATATGTCCCCATATGCATCATTGCAATGGTTCCATTAGTGTAAGGACCTGGAGGATGCACCCACCATATATGTACAATTAAAAATTCCCCCGACATGACTCTCAACACTTCTACAACATATACATTATATTCACATCATAGCATAGGTAAAATAGTCTGTAATATTTTTTCCCATCTCCAACAATGCACATATACCTAAACTGCTGACATATAATTACATACAAACATAACCATAAAATTACATGGACCAGAATGCTGGCACTTAAACAGAAATGACACTAGTCATTAATATATACACAACACATATATATCTAAGGTTCTTCATCCTTAGTAACAAGTTAATAAAAATTTAACATCTTGCCCTGTACTGTTGACATAAGGGCTTACAATGATCACACAATGTTTCACTGGCCTCCACAATTGGCAGCATCACTTCTCTTGTCTTCGTGTCCCATGGATGCTAGGTCATAGATCCTCCATGACCCAGACAAAACCCATGCTGTCCAGCCTGGTGAATGTTGTCAATGTCGTTCCTCTGAGCTAACGTGATCCTGGCCTCCAGAGCAACGGAGATTCCTACCCCAGGGTCATATCCCCTCGGGTCTATGCTGCCGTCTCGTTCCAGGGCACCAACCCCAGAACGCAGTGGATACCTCACAGCTCTCTGGTCATCCTTCCTTGCTGTGCTCACCACAGCTGGTTGATACCTGGTTGATACCTGGTTGATGGGGTTCTGGGAGTTTTTCTACTCCCCAAGCCCAGTCCGAGGCCAGGCTCGACTTGTGAGAGTTTGGTCCAGCAGGCTGTTGCTTGGAGCGGCCCGCAGGCCCACATACCCACCACAGCCCGGTTGGTCCGGCACTCCTTGGAGGAATAAATCTAGTTTCCTCTTGAAAATGTCCACGGTTGTTCCGGCAATATTTCTTATGCTTGCTGGGAGGACGTTGAACAACCACGGACCTCTGATGTTTATACAGTGTTCTCTGATTGTGCCTATGGCACCTCTGCTCTTCACTGGTTCTATTCTACATTTTCTTCCATGTCGTTCACTCCAGTACGTTGTTATTTTACTGTGTAGATTTGGTACTTGGCCCTCCAGTATCTTCCAGGTGTATATTATTTGATATCTCTCTCGTCTTCTTTCTAGTGAGTACATTTGGAGGACTTTGAGACGATCCCAATAATTTAGGTGCTTTATTGCGTCTATGCGTGCCGTATATGTTCTCTGTATTCCCTCTATTTCAGCAATCTCTCCTGCTCTGAAGGGGGAAGTGAGTACTGAGCAGTACTCAAGACGGGACAACACAAGTGACTTGAAGAGTACAACCATTGTGATGGGATCCCTGGATTTGAAAGTTCTCGTAATCCATCCTATCATTTTTCTGGCTGTCGCAATATTTGCTTGGTTATGCTGCTTAAACGTTAGGTCGTCAGACATTATTATTCCCAAATCCTTTACATGCTGTTTTCCTACTATGGGTACATTTGATTGTGTTTTGTACTCTGTATTATGTTTAAGGTCCTCATTTTTACCGTACCTGAGTACCTGGAATTTATCACTGTTAAACATCATGTTATTTTCTGATGCCCAGTCGAAAACTTTATTAATATCAGCTTGAAGTTTTTCAATGTCCTCAGCCGAGGTAATTTTCATACTGATTTTTGTGTCATCTGCAAAGGATGATACGAAGCTGTGACTTGTATTTTTGTCTATATCTGATATGAGAATAAGGAAAAGCAGCGGTGCAAGGACTGTACTTTGAGGTACAGAGCTTTTCACTGCACTTGGACTAGATTTTATATGGTTGACAGTTACTCGCTGAGTCCTGTTTGACAGAAAACTGAGTATCCAGCATCCTACTTTACCGGTTATTCCCACTGACTTCATTTTGTGTGCTATCACGCCATGGTCACATTTATCGAAAGCCTTTGCGAAGTCCGTGTATATTACATCAGCATTCCGTTTCTCTTCTAATGCCTCAGTGACTTTGTCATAGTGCTCAAGTAGCTGTGAGAGGCACGATCTTCCCGCTCGAAATCCATGTTGGCCTGGGTTGTGAAGGTCATTGGTCTCCATGAAATTGGTGACCTGACTCCTAATCACTCTCTCAAATACTTTTATGATGTGCGATGTTAGTGCAACTGGTCTATAATTTTTTGCCAATGCTTTGCTCCCTCCCTTGTGTAGAGGGGCTATGTCTGCTACTTTAAGTACATCTGGTATCTCCCCCGTGTCCATGCTCTTCCTCCACACTATACTGAGTGCCTGTGCTACCGGCACTTTGCATTTCTTTATAAATATTGAATTCCATGAGTCTGGACCTGGGGCCGAGTGCATGGGCATGTTTTCAATTTCTTTTTCAAAATTTAGTGCGCTCGTGTTTATATCAGTTATATTTACAGGGGTTTGAATATCCCGCATAAAGAAATTGTCTGGATCTTCCACCTTCATGTTGTTTATTGGAGTGCTAAACATGTCCTCATACTGCTTTTTTAGGATTTCACTAATTTCTTTGTCATCCTCCGTGTATGAACCTTCACTTGTACGAATAGGTCCAATACTGGACCTATTCGTACAAGTGAAGGTTCATACATGGAGGATGACAAAGAAATTAGTGAAATCCTAAAAAAGCAGTATGAGGACATGTTTAGCTGTAGCACATTACTCTAGGCCCATCTGCCCAGAGTGTGTCCACCTGTATTCACACCTTCCCGACCACTGTACCTGCAAAATATTCCCTCGGAGCCCCCTGGCTCGATCCCATTTTTACATGACACCCCCTCGGCTCCTTACTCTCTCCCCGTATATAGCCTGAGCGCAGCTGCAAAGCCATTGCAGCTGGCCCTTATCCCTGCTTTGATGTCAGAGGGCGAATTTCGCCAGTAACGTTACATTAGCTTCACTTCCTCCCCCCCCCCTCCCCGCTCAGCTCGTTGTTGCCGTGTGGGGGCTTAGTGGGCGGCTGCCGGAGTGTGATGCTCCTTGGGACAGTCCTCTGTCCTTTTCTAGCCTTGTGCTCCTGCTGCCGTCCTCTCCAATTCTGCTGGGCACCTTTTCCTTTTCCTTCTGTTTCGTTTTTCTCCCCCCTCTTCTCCTATCTGCTTGCCGTTTCCTGCCGACCTTTTGCTTGTTCTGGTTCTTCCCTTGGACTTCTTCTATTTTGACGCCCGGGTGCTTGAGGAGGCATACTCTTGCACCCGTAGAACTGTAGTACCCGACGTCGAGAGCGAGGGGAACCTTTTATTGTCAATCCCCCTTTCGTCACTGAACCCGATCTCGACGGACTGTCGGTTTCTTAAGGTGGCGTTTGTGGGGCGTATACTCACGACGCACCCCTAGGAGGCCCCGACAAGATCGGCGATAGCTTCTTGTTGGTGTTCTGCCTCTAATTGTGGCTCCATGGTGGGTGTGGGGGCACATTCGTGAATGAATTTTTCTTTTCGTAATGATGATGACCCCTGTTTCAGCTGTTTCTGATTTACCTTCTCAGGCTCGTGGGGTGGGCGACCAAGCCCCCGAGTCAGTCCGTGTTGGAAGACCGGGCTCTGTAGCCTCCGCTGCATTGGTCCCCGACCTTGCTCCTCTTTTGGCCTCTCTGACGCCTTCCCCTGGCTCCCCTCCCTCCTCTGTGGTTGGGTCGAGCCCCAAGCCCCCAGTGGTGACTACCTCGTCCCCTGGCGCGGCTCCTTCTCTAGTTGTAACTACTGCGCCTTTTAACCCCTCTCTCTCTGGGGTTTCTCACCGCCGTCCTCGTCACGGCCGCCCTCGCTCGATTCCTTCCGGTTCTGCTACCTATCAAGCCTTGTTTGGTCCCGCTTCGTGGGCCAAATATTTTGATCTCCTCCCTCTTGATTCTGCGCCTCCTGACGATTTCTCCCTCCATCGACATCTCGTTGATTCCGTGGATGCCTCCATTACTTTCAACCCCACTCGTCTCGGTACACGTGTTGTTGCTGCTCCTTCTCAGGATGCTGCTTCCTGCTTGGCTGCCTTATCCTGCCTTGGTGAGACCCCTGTTCGGGTCTCGAAGAACGCTCAGTTGAATGCCAGTGTTGGCACTATTCTGCTCCCGCCCCATGTTGCGACCGGTGTTCGGGACCTGCGCGACTGCCACGACGATATTCGACATATCCTTGCTGCCCAGGGCCATTCTATTCTCCAGGTGGACACGTTTACTCGTCCCCCTCGTGGTAGTTGCCGTCAACCCCTCCGGGTTGTGAAGATTACCTTTGATGGTAGGACCCTTCCACCCTCTGTCATTCTTGCTGGTGCCAGGTGCTCTGTCCAGGAGTACATTCCTTCTCCTCGGCTCTGTAACAAGTGCTGGAGGTTTGGTTATGGTGCCCTACGCTGCTCCGGGACTGTCTCTCTCTGTTCTTTGTGTGGTGGCGAAGGTCACTCTAAGTCGGAGTGCACTTCTCCCCAGGCTCGTTGCCTCAACTGCGGTGAGGCCCAATCCTACCTTCTCCCATGCGTGTGTCCATTACAAGCTTGAGGCAGCTGTCCTCAACTTGAAGCACCTGGAGCGTTTATCTTTTCCTGAGGCGAGACGCCAGGTTCGCCGGCTCCCGCCTTATGCTAATATCTCTTATGCTCACGTGTTGCGCTCTTCCTCTCCTCGTCCTTCCCGCCTTCCTCAGACTCAAAACCGTTTCCGGGCCTTGGACCCTGATACGCCCACTGCCCCCTCCTCTGTTCCTTTGGGTTCTCTCCCGAAGGATCCACCTTCTGGTCCTCTGTCTGGGGTTCCCCTTCTTTCTACCTGGTCTGTCGTGTCCTGTGTCTTCTTCCTCGTCTCCCTACATTCCTCCTTCCCATCCTTTCCCTCTGTCTCTTGACTCTCCCCGCCGCCTGTCGGTGCGGGCTGATGTCCATCGCTCTCCAAACGGCCGTCATGTGTGCTCTCGTTCAGCTTCTCCTGTTGAGACGCTAGAATCCGTTGCCCAGTACGTGGTTGCTGGGACACCTGTCTCTTTAAGTCAGAAGCATAAACCTGGCTCCTCTCCTTCCTCCTCCCCGGCGGGTAAGAAGGTTTCGCTTTCTTCCTCGGCCCCTACTTCTGCCTCTCTCGCTCCTTCCCCTCCCATTTCGGTGGTTGCGCCCCCTGTTCTTGCTATGGAGGTTTCTTTAGCCCCGCTTCCCTCTCAGTTGCTGCCCTTGCTGAGGTACGCTCCCCCTCTTTCTACCCCCCTCTTCCTGCTGCTGTCCTTGACTGCTCCTCTCCGTTGTCTCCTCCTCTTCCTCCTCCTCCTCCGGACCCCGCCAGCCCACCTCTGATCCGTTCTCCCGTTTCCTTCCCTCCGTCTTTGCTCAGTTTACCCATGCCCCCTAACCCTGACTTTGCTGACCCTGATATTCTTTAACGTGCTCTGTTGCTCTTTCGCCTTTGTTTCTTCCTTGTTCTCTGTTTTTGTCCTTTCTCTTCTCGTCATTGTCCATTCTTCAATGGAACGTTCGAGGTTATTACGCCAATTTCCTCAAACTCCAACTTCTGATTTCGCGGTTTTCGCCCCTTTGTATCTGTCTCCAGGAGCCGATGCATAGTGCTCGTCCTGGTCGTTTTCGTGGCTATTCCTTTCTCCCCCCCCCCAGCCGTTGCTGGGACTTCTAATTCTTCTGCTCTTTTGATTCGTGATGATGTTCCCTTTGTTCCTTTACATTTTCGTTCGCCTTTCCATTGTTCTGCTGCTCGTATCTTTGTGGGGAAATGGTACACAGTTTATTCCATTTATCTCCCCCCGAGTGTCCCGCTTTCTCTTCCTGATTTGAAACACCTCCTAGACTCCTTGCCAGAGCCTGTGCTCCTGCTGGGTGACTTCAACTGTCGTCATTCTCTTTAGGGTGACGTTCTGACGAATACCCGGGGTCGCCTTCTTAAGACGTTTCTCCTCTCTTCTTCCCTGTCTCTTCTGAATTCTGGTGAGCCCACTCATTTGGACTCTCGGACTCGCACCCTTTCTTGTCTTGATCTTTCTCTCTGCTCTTCTTCTCTTTACTTAGATTTCACGTGGCAGGTTCTTGATGACCTCCATGGAAGTGATCATTTCCCCATCCTTGTTTCCTTTTTCTCTTTTCGCCCTTCCCTCTCTTTCCCTAGGTGGCAGTTTGCTAAGTCGGACTGGACCCTATTTACCCTCAGTGCTACTCTCTCTGACCTCTCCCTTCTGCCTCTCTCTCACGCTCTCCTCCTTTTTTCATGACACTGTCTTCAACGCTGCCCTCCGCTCTATTCCTCGCTCTTCCTCTCGGGGTCCACGGAAGTGCGTTCCCTGGTGGAATGCGGACTGTGCTCGGGCTGTCCGCTGTAAGCGTGCAGCCTGGAAGAGGCACCGCCGTAGGCAGACGACCGATTCTTTTCTTTTCTTTCGGAAAGCGAGTGCGGTGGCCCGTAGGGCCATCCGTACGGCTAAACGTGAATGTTGGGCATCTTATGTCTCAACAATTACGTCCGAAACTCCTCTGGCCCAGATCTCGAAGCGTATCCGCAAGATAGCGGGTAAGTTCGTTCCCGATGTTTCACCGGTCCTTCACCTCCATGATACTCTTGTGGCGGACCCGTTGCAGGTCGCTTCCGTACTGGGTTCCCACTTTTCTTCTGTTAGCTCTGGTCTTCATCTTCCCCAATCTTTTCTTCTTCGTAAACGTGTCCTTGAGTCTCGTCCTTTAGATTTCTGCACTCGTCTTCAACTTCCCTATAATGATCCCTTCTCTCTCTCTGAACTTCGTTCTGCCCTGGCCCTCTGTGGTTCTACGGCGGCGGCTCCGATGGTATTCATTATGAGATACTTCGCTATCTCCCTCCGTGCACGTCTCAGTATTTACTGAGTCTGTATAATCGGATCTGGGTGTCGTCGTCAGTCCTTGAGGACTGGCTCGATGCCGTTGTCCTCCCTGTTCACAAACCGGGGTCTCTGGGTACTTTCCCTAAGGACTTTCGCCCTATTGCTCTCACAAGTTGTGTCTGCAAACTCTTTGAACGTATGGTTAACGTTTGTCTGATGTGGTTCCTGGAACACCATCACCTCCTCTCCCCTTCTCAATTTGGTTTCCGCAAGTGCCGCAGCACGACAGATGTCCTGGTGAACTTGGAGGTCTATATTCGTAGGATAGGCGCACTCTCCTTGCTTTACATTCCTCTCTCGTCCTGTCTAAGCTCGATTATGGTTGCCCTGCTTACTCGTCTGCTTCTCCTTCTATTCTTCGCCGTCTTGATGCTTTGCACCATACTGGGTTGCGCCTCAGTTCTGGTGCCTTTCGTTCGACTCCCGTCCTTAGCTTGTATGTTGACACTGGCTTCCTGTCTCTCCAGGACCGCCGTGATCGCTACTGTCTTCGCTATCTTGCGCGGTCCTTACAACATCCTTCCTCTCGCCTCTGTCGTGCTTTAACTTTTACCCCTCCTGCGGTTCCTGTTCCTCTTCACCACCTCCCTCTTTCTGTCCGGTTATCTCGCCTCCAGGATTCTCTTTCCATTCGTGTTTCTAATGTTTCTCCTCGTGTTGTTCCTTCTTTGCCCCCATGGAGAGTCCCTCTTCCGCGGTTTTGTACTTCCTTGACCCGTATCACTAAAGCTTTCACCCCTCCTACGGTTCTAAAACGCCTTTTCCTTGAGCACTTTTCTTCTCACTCCCGCTCCGTTTCTGTCTTCACCGATGGGTCTAAGTCGGCGGACGGTGTTGGCTACTCTGTTGTTTTTCCTGATCGCATTTATATGTGTTGCTTACCTCCGGAGACTAGCATCTTTACAGCGGAACTTTATGCTATTCTCTATGCTCTTCGTCTCCTGCTTTCTCGTTGTCAGTCTTCCTTTGTAGTTGTTGTTGACTCTCGTAGTGCCCTCATGGCTCTCAGGTCCTTTAATCTGGTTCATCCAGTAGTTGTCGAGATCCAGCATTGGCTGTTTCTTGTTCACAGTAAATTTAAGTCGGTTGAGTTTTGTTGGGTTCCCAGCCATATTGGTGTGTCTTTAAATGAGCGTGCGGATGCTGCCGCCAAGGAAGCTGTCCGCTCTTGTCCCATCTCTCGTAAAGGCATTCCGTATTCCGACTTTTACCCGGTTATCCATTCCTCAGTCCTTACCTGTTGGCAGGCTTCTTGGTTGTCTGTTACTGGTAACAAGCTACGTACTCTTAAATGTTGTGTTTCCTCGTGGCCGTCCTCCTTCCACCGTAATCGGCGGTGGGAAACAGCTCTGGCGAGGTTGCGTATTGGCCATACTCGCTTAACCCATGGTCACTTGATGGAGCGCCGCCCTGCTCCTTGTTGTCCTAGTTGCATTGTCCCTCTTACGATCGTGCATGTCCTTCTTGAATGTCCTGACTTCCAGGACGAGCGTGTGTCTTGCTTTCCGACCGCCCCTCGCGGTCACCTGTCCCTCAATAGAATTCTTGGTGACTTGGATACTTTTGATATCGTTCGCCTTATGCGTTTTTGTTCTCGTATTGGCATCCTTGGTGATATTTAGCGCCCTCTGATTATTTTGCGCATTTGATGGTGCTACATAGCCTTCCCGGTTTGGTGCCTTCTTTTGATAATTACTTATTTACTTCCTCCCCCCTTTTTTTTCTAGAATTACTGAGTGTAGCCTCATGGCTTCCCTTCTACTCTACCTGAAGCTCTGTGACATGATCCCGGGGACCTTCTCAAGCCTAACACTCAGTAATGGTGCCGATGAGGTAATATACAGTATATACATACACATATATTATGACAATAAATACCTCATTAACATATTTTCCAACTTATGTCACTAAAACATCATACTGCCACTGGCTCGCCTCTAGCGAGATTCCTGTAACAACTTAATAAGAAATTAGTATATCTACTTGGCTCGCCCACTGCAACCACCAACTCCTGAAATTTTGAAATTCTACCTTGTAATCTTATCCATAAGACTTACCCACTCGGACATAATTAATAAAAAATTTAATGAAAATATTGAATTTTTATTAGTCTTTTAAAGTCTTGCTAGATATATCGACTTGGCTCGCCTACTGCAGCCACCAACTCCTGCAATTATCCACATTTCATCTTATCCATAAGGCTTACCCACTCCGACACACCATCACCTCTAGTCATCCCTACCACTGATGACCTCATTATAACACCACACATCCTCACAACCACTTCCTGCGTCCTAATGCACCGACCTTGCTACGCCAATACTCACCTTACCGACCACTACCTGGCGCCCCTGCGCCACCATATACTCCACAATACCACACTCCACACTAGGCGTCCAAACGCCACTACACTACACCACCCAATGGCGTCCCCAACGCCATCAGCACCCAGCGTCCCCAACGCCATCAGCACCCGGCGTCCCCAACGCCATCAACACAACACACACGGCGTCCCCAACGCCATCAACACAACACAGACGGCATCCCCAACGCCATCAACACAACACATGGCGTCCCCAACGCCATCAACACAACACACGGCGTTAAAATTACCAGTAATGCTACACATGCTACACCTAATCGCTACAATGCCAACAATGTCATGCACTATACTACATCCATAATATCAACAGTCAAAACATGCACATTTCACTACAGTAAATACTATGCATTACGCTGGCGTTTAATAAGCCACTACACAGGCATTACACTACTCACCCCTCGTCCAACCGCCAATATACAACCGTGCACTGCCCGGCGTCCAAACGCCAATACACGACCATGCACTACTCACGGCGCCACACACCCCCACCAACAGGACACGCTCCCCGTGTCCCACGGTGACACTTCATAATGTTACCTGCGCCCACAAAAAAATCTCCATGGACCTCTCCAGGGTACACTAGATGGCGAACCCCTGACATCAAATTATGCGTCGCTTGCTATGCCAAGGCGTCCATAATTCACTGTGCCTATTTTCTGTATCAACGTCTGACAACGGCGGAACTCGCACAGTACTGTACTTTAGATAATATTTCATTATCCTTAAAATATTCGATTTACACTTTACCTGAAATTTAATTAACTTCAAATTACGTAGTTTTCACGCTTAATTTCACCTTAGCAACGGTTTCTCATTATTTCCGACATACCAACGATATATAACAGCTCCAAAGTGCGGCTCGCTCGGCCCCCACTTGGCGTGCACATGGCCCACGATGGCCCACATTCACCCACGCTAGTTTCCCTCTCCACTCTGAATAATCCGCACTACGAACCGTGCACTTGTTTTGGTTCCCGATTCTTCAGTGATCCAGACCTGCATCTTAACCGTCTCTCGTTGTGGGAATCTGGAAATAAATAAATCCCACATGTGCCCTACAATGGCCTAGTCCCTTTAATTACCTAACTCCTCTCACCTGACCTGACTCACCTGGTCTCACCTAACCCTTCTTTCCTCCGTCTAGTAACCACCGTTCTCAACACAACCCGATGTCTACCATTTCCCGAACATTCCCTCACCAACTATACCAGTAACACACTTCCTTCATCTCTCAAAGTGTTCCAAAACCTGTTTGTGCTGCCACCAAATATGTCGTCTACCAATTCCCTAACATTCCCTCACCAACCAAACCAGGAACACTATGAGGGAACAGATGGAAGGTATTTAAAGACAGTCGCGTTTTGTCATTTAATTACAAAGAATAGACTCTGACAAATAATAACATTAACATACTCTATTAGGTAAATACACTTCCAATACCCATAAACCACTTGACCTCAGCGGTCACCACTTGCGCTCGTAACTTCCGCCTAAGTCCCTAATACTGAATAATTACTACAACGCTCCACACCCGGTTAGTCTTTCATTCAATACTCACATACTGCAGACTTAACTTGGTCACTAAGATCACAACAGGCTCTCGCATAGCTGTCTGCTACACTTCGCTGCTGCCAGAAACGGAGACCCGGAGGACTTGCCAGTTCCACTCCCACAACAAGACTGTCTCCAGTCAGCCATGGCATCAAACATTTCACCACGCCTCTCAAGGAAGGTATAATCTGATTAACCTTATCCCTAGAATGGTAACCTTGTTCCTAGAAGCCTGAGTCCTCTTTCCAGGAATTATTAATTTGGCTAAGCAGCTGCTGTCTTAATCCATTGACCTTTCTTAGATATGTGATCCATAGTCTGTCTACTTAACATGTACTTCCAATCATCATTCATTAAGTGTTGTAGTAATGATCCTCTAGCTAATAATCCCTACTAACTTGTGGATTACAACACTGACACTGTCCACAGGTGATAATCTGGATGACACTGTCCGCATATGATAATAGTGCTGACACTGTCGACAGGTGATAATGGGGCTGTCACTCTCCACAGCTGATAATGGGGCTGACACTGACCACAGGTGATAATGGGGCTGACACTGTCCTCAGGTGATAATGGGGCTGACACTGTCCGCAGGTGATAACGGGGCTGACACTGACCACAGGTGATAATGGGCCTGACACTGTCCACAGGTGATAATGGGGCTGACACTGACCACAGGTGATAGTGGGGCTGACACTGTCCACAGGTGATAATGGGGCTGACACTGACCACAGGTGATAATGGGGCTGACACTGTCCACAGGTTGACGACCTCCGCAGGATGAGGGAGCCCGTCAAGAGCTTGGTGGAGGCTGGCCAGGTGTTGGCCGTCAAGAGCCTGGTGGAGGCTGGCCGGGTGTTGGCCGTCAAGAGGCTGGTGGAGGCTGGCCTGGTGTTTGCTGTCCAGGAAGACCAAGATGGCCGCCAATCCGCCAGGATAACTCTACAAGACGGACAGCTGTACCTCCACGCACTCCTGCGTCAGCCCACGCCCGCCCAAGCCCACACCCTCCAGGTTACTTTATTACACCCACTAGTCTTACTGACATTACTGACTTACTGATTTGTGATAACTAATATGATAACATTTTGTTATACAGTTACAAGCATGATTTCTATCATCTTGAGCAGGAGAGTGATGTTGTGGGCGTGCTGGACCCCTCCTGCACCCTGGCGTTCCTTGACCTTGGGTGGGCGGGGTCAACAAGAGGGCGGGTCACCATCCGGCTGACCCCTGACACACCGCTGGCCAGACAGTTTGTGTTGTTGTGTACGGGCCAGCAGGGCCACACCTACCGCAACACTAAACTGTTGAGGGTGGGGAACAAGCGTCAGCTGGGTGAGCGTGTGGAGGGCGGAGACTACGAGAGTAACGATGGTAAGGGAGGAGCCCCACTATTGCCTGACCTCCAGGGGCAGTACCGGGAGTCAGGCCAGACAGGAGCTGTGTGCTGCAGGTGGCCGCTGGGGGTCCCAAGAGTGCCCAGTTCGCCATCATCACCAGGGACCTCCAGGGTGGTGGCCCGTGGCCATGTGTCTTCGGGGATGTGGTGAGCGGACTGGATGTGGTGAGGGCAGCAGTCAACCACAGTGACATTACGGAGGTGACTGTGTTGGACTGTGGTGTTGTGCTGCCACTCTAGTTCACTGTACCATCACTACTGTGGTGTTGTGTTGCCACTCTAATTCACTGTACCATCACTACTGTGGTGTTGTGCTGCCAATCCAGTTCACTGTACCATCACTACTGTGGTGCTGTGCTGCCACTCTAGTTCACTGTACCACCATCACTACTGTGGTGTTGTGCTGCCACTCTAGTTCACTGTACCATCACCATCACCTCCATCACTACTGTGGTGTTGTGTTGCGACTCTAGTTCACTGAACCATCACCATCACTACTGTGGTGTTGTGCTGCCACTCTAGTTCACTGTACCATCACCATCACTACTGTGGTGTTGTGCTGCCACTCTAGTTCACTGTACCACCACCATCCCACTGTGGTGTTGTTCTGCAACTCTAGTTCACTGTACCACCATTATCACTACTGTGGTGTTGTGCTGTCACTCTAGTTCACTGTACCATCACTACTATGGTGCTGTGCTGCCACTCTAGTTCACTGTACCACCATCACTACTGTGGTGTTGTGCTGCCACTCTAGTTCACTGTACCATCACCATCACCTCCATCACTACTGTGGTGTTGTGTTGCGACTCTAGTTCACTGAACCATCACCATCACTACTGTGGTGTTGTGCTGCCACTCTAGTTCACTGTACCATCACCATCACTACTGTGGTGTTGTGCTGCCACTCTAGTTCACTGTACCACCATCACTACTGTGGTGTTGTGCTGTCACTCTAGTTCACTGTACCATCACCATCACTACTTTGGTGTTGTGCTGCCACTCTAGTTCACTGTACCACCATTATCACTACTGTGGTGTTGTGCTGCCACTCTAGTTCACTGTACCACCATTATCACTACTGTGGTGTTGTGCTGCCACTCTAGTTCACTGTACCACCACCATCACTACTGTGGTGTTGTGCTGCCACTCTAGTTCACTGTACCATCACTACTGTGGTGTTGTACTGTCACTATAGTTCACTGTACCATCACTTATGTGGTGTTGTGCTGCCACTCTAGTTCACTGTACCACCATCACTACTGTGGTGTTGTGCTGTCACTCTAGTTCACTGTACCATCACCATCACTACTGTGGTGTTGTGCTGCCACTCTAGTTCACTGTACCACCACCATCACTACTGTGGTGTTGTGGTGCCACTCTAGTTCACTGTACCACCATCACTACTGTGGTGTTGTGCTGTCACTCTAGTTCACTGTACCACCACCATCACTACTGTGGTGTTGTGCTGTCACTCTAGTTCACTATATCATAACCCATCACAATCACTCTTGCATCACTGTGGACTGTGGGTTTTGATGCCAATGTAATTCAAGTACAACCTTTATCACTATATTATCATAACTTCACTGTCTTTGGTGTTTAACTATCATACGTGACTATCACTGCTGTATCACCATCAATTGTTCTTTCACAGTACTGTCACCTATCATTGCTATTTCACTATCACCTCACTATAACATCTATATCACCATCACCTGAGGTCCCACACCTGGGATCATGTACTGACCATGTTGAGTAACTGATTGTTGGTGTCACTATATGACAGCTGTTGTCACTGTTATATCACCAACAGCTCACTATCACTTTCACTGCTTCACCAACATCATCTCACTTTCACTGCTTTATCACCTCACACTGATATATTTAAAATTTAAATTTTGCCCCAAGGGGCAAGTTTATTGGGCAGCGCCACTCATCTTGTGAGTGGACATACCGCCATAGCAGAATGTACAACACTCCCCAATAGGAAGAAAACCCGCTGGGTTGTTCATCCTGTCACTTGTACCCAGACACAGCTGGGACTTGCTTAACTGTCTCAAGTGAACAGCTCCTCAAACAAGAAGATTAACATTTATCAACCCTTAAAAGCTTACGTTATCTTGCGGGTGCAAAATGGGGAAATCTTTTAAGAACAGTATCAATATTTGACAAATAGTGTTTTCCTAACTCAAACAATGTGGGGTTTATTATTCTACACATATTCCTAATGTCTCTCAGGTGTTCACATTCACGTAGATAGTGGTCAAGGCGGTGTCCATCACTCTCACCACAGATTCTGCAACTTCGCTGATCTCCTGTTGTTTCCATTCCAAATCTCCATGGATATTTGTACCCAAGACGGATTCTCGCTATTACTGATTCTCTCCCTCATCGTCCTCCTCTTCGGCCATAATGATTGGGATTGCCAGCTTGCAACCATGTTGTACCATCGTACAGATTCACTGGTTTGTGCTTCTATCCTCCTTTCCTCAGTTACCTTGTCACGGTGATGTTGTCTGATAATACCTCTAATTTGTAGTTGAGTCTTGGGTATGAAGTATTCAATATGGTCTCCTTCAGCAGCCAGCACATCTGCTCGTTCATTCCCACATATTCCAACATGGGAGGGGATCCACAGAAACTTGATGACTCTTCCCTGATTGGTAAGTACTCTCACAGCTCTCTTAATTTCAGCGACTATTGCAAGATTTTCTGCCTGATTTTTACTTAGGCTTTGCAGTGCTGCTTTTGAATCGGTGCAAATCACTGCACCATTAGTGTTCCGTTCAAGAAACCTTAACGCCATAACAATGGCAGTTAGCTCTGCTTGCATTGAAGAGGCATAGTTCTCAATACGTGCTTTTTCTTCATTTCCGCGTTGGAAAGTATTATCCTTGATTACCGTGTATGCTGCACCTGCCCTGCCATTGACAGGATTAGATGACCCGTCAGTGTAGATTTGATCTAGTTCATCTCCGGCTTCTTTATAAACTTCCTCGAGATACTTGTGCCTCATTTCTTGTGGTATCATGTTGGATTTTTTCATTGCCATTTCATTGATGATGATGATCTTGCATGAGTCATCCTCCCAGGGAGGTAACCTCTCTACAGGCAGGAGCTCACGGGCTTGCTCAAGCAGGTGAAGCTCTTCAAGGTAGCAGACTGCTCTGTGATGCCATTTTTTGCTTCTCCTGTTTCCCCCTGAAAGTAGCACAGAGCTCAGTTTTTTCTTAGAAATATCATTGTAATGGGGATCTCTGGCTATCCTAATTGCAAGCTTAGCATTCAGCTCCTGAATTCTGCTTTTAACACTGGGAAGGGACAACTCCTCTCATAGATTAGACGTTTTGGCAGTTCTTGGAACTCCAAGAATGATTGTCATGGCTTCATTTTGAATGCTTTCAAGCCTTTTCATATCGCTTTGGGAGTAGATGCACAGAACTGGTGCAGCATAGTCTATGACGGAGCGCACATAGGCTGTGTACATCGTTTTAAGCATGGCAATAGAGGCTCCATGTCCATTCCAGGTCATAGCTTTCAGTGCCCTGAGTCGACTTTTGCATGTTCCTATGAGTTGATTGAGCTCCTCTTTCTTTCCCTTGTTAGAGCCGACAGTGACGCCAAGGTACCGATAGTGGTCAACCCATTCAAGTGTTACACCATTAATTTGCAGTTCTTCATTTGCTCTCCGCTTGTGATGGGAGTATGCCTTCGTCTTGTTTGTGGAGAGAGTGAAACCGAGCTCAATACATTTCCTTCCAAGGAGTTCAATGGACTGTTCAATTTTTCCTAAGGTGGGAGCTTGTATTAGGACATCATCTGCATATCCCACTTGTTGTGTTCCTTCCGGAAAATCAATATTTGCAATGGCGTTCATAAGTACATTGAATAGTGTAGGGCTTAAGACTCCGCCTTGGGGGGTCCTGAGTTCCATATTCATTGTTCTGGAGACTGCTCCATTGAAGCAAACCTTGGCTTTCCTTCCTGTGAGGTAGTCTTCAACCCATTTCATGAGTCTCCCCTTGACACCCATGCATGCAAGCTCGTCTTGGATCGCAATCCCCTGTGCTTTGTCGAAGGCTCCTTTGATGTCAACAAATACAGAGTACCTAGCCGTGTCATTAGCCAAGTAATTAACTATACAATTTGCTGTGCTCCGTCCTTTAACAAATCCATTGACCCCCTCCCCTAACCTGCCTATTTTGTGCAACAGTCGGTTTAGGATGATCCCTTCAAGCATCTTGCAAGTGCATGACACGAGACTGATAGGTCTGTAATTACCAGGGTCATTAGGCTTCGGTATGGGAATAATTATTGCGTGTTTCCATTGTGTGGGCAACACTCCACTTAGGAATGACTTGTTAAACAGGTGGAGTAGTGGATTCCCAGACACTTCACACAGTGCATTGAGTATGTCGTAGGTGACGCCATCTTCACCAGGTGCTGTACTTTTACCCTTTTTCATAGCGCCCCTTACTTCTTGGGCTGTGATTGGTTCCCCATATTCGTCATCACTAGACAGTGCTCTTGTTATCCTAATTCTTCTGTCATCATGTCGCAGGAGCTGTTCCCTGCTGATTTCTGCAGGGAGAGAGGAGGAGGATGCTGCATCACTCCACTTGTGAATTAGTTCCTCAGCCTTACCCTGGGGTCTTTGTGAGCCGCAGGCCGGGCTCTGCCACCCTTAGCTATCTGAATTTTTGCCCACACTTGTCTTGCAGATGTTTCCAGTCCAATAGAGCTAGTGAACTCAAGCCATTGTCTTTCCCGCTCTTTTAATCTTCTCTTCCCTGGCTACTTGACACACAGTTTTAAACAACTCTTGGTTACTTGCAGTGGGATGTCTCCGGTACTCTCTACTCATGTCTCACACATTTGCGTTAAGCATCTTGATGTAATCATTCTCATACCATTTTATTTTCTTCCTCTGAGGGTTACTTCGTCCAGGCGTATGGCGTGGAACACTTAGACAGCTCTTAATTTGGTGATTAAGGTCATCAACAAATGTGTCAATGTCTTCTGGGATTTGGTATTCCGTGAACCAGTCACTCATCCTGTTTATGAAGTGCGGCCTCATATCTGGTCCGAGTGATAACCTTTTTCTTTTATTCGTCTCTTTCCTTCTTTTGCTCATGTCGACGGTGGTAATCAGTGCCCAATGGTCACTACATAAACTGTGCACAATGTGTGTACTGGCATCCGTGTCCTGTGCATTCAGCAGGAGAGCATAGTCTAATCTTCCTCTTCTGAGGTGAGTTGGCTGTTCATCACCCAGGACTCTAAGGTTTTCACTTCCCCTAACAAAGAGTGACAGTTTCCGTCCATTGACATTGGGCTGATGACAGTTGACACCAAAGTGTGTGTGTCTAGCATTAAGGTCACCAACCAGCAGGGTAGGGTCTTCATTAACAAACTCAGGCAGTGTGTCAAGGTCAAGTTTACTCTGTGGGACATATAGGTTGATTATATGTAGGGCATTATTGTTTAAGTAAAGGGTTACTCCCAGTGATTCAAACTCATCCCCCATGTGCAGGTCATCAATAATCTGTGCGGGAATGTTGTTATTTACAAAAGTGATGAGACCCCGTTTTCTTTCCCCAGAGGGCAGGGAGAAGTTGCGATAACCGCTGAACCTTGGGTTGAAGTCATCACCTACCATCGTCTCCTGTAGCACTATGACGTCAGTTTGGTGTTCACGGACGTACTGTATGATGTCATTAATTCTGTTGCGAACTCCATTACAGTTCCATTGCAGTATAGTGAGATGTTGTTCATTGTGATTATCCAATTTGAGGTTGTTTGTCATCAGCTGCACGTGTGTAATTATTATGTTCACATGTGTCATCGTGTATTCCATGGTGTGTGGTGTTACTGTGTGTACTGGCGTTACTGTGTGCACTGGTGTCACTGTGTGCACTGGTGTTACTGTGTGCACTGGTGTCACTGTGTGCACTGGTGTCACTGTGTGCACTGGTGTCACTGTGTGCACTGGTGTTACTTTGTGCACTGGTGTTACTGTGTGCACTGGTGTTACTGTGTGCACTGATGTGCTGGTGTCCTGGTTGTGTCTGCTGACGTACCTCGGCAGTATGTGTTGCATCATCTTGCACCAGGCTCTGGCTTGCAGGTCCTCCACTTGATGGACTCTGCCGTTGCAGGATTTGGAGGATGTGTTCCTGAGACGTCTTAATCTGGCGGAGTGCTTTCTCAAGTTCCGCCTGCTTTTGCAATATTTGGTGGACGACTGGATGAGATTGTATCATGCAGTCTAATATTGCTGCAACACAAACCTGAGTGACGACCTCCTGGGGGTCAGGAATGCTTGGATGGGGAGGTGGATGGGAGACAGTGGAGGGGTCTGATTCATTGGTATAGATTGGGAGGGTAGGTGGTGGTGGTGTGACACCGTGGGTAGAGATTGAGGTATGGGTGGGTGGGTTCCCTGGAGGGGAGAGAGGTGGAAAGGCCTCAGGAATGGGGGAGCGGTGGTGGCTGGCTACACCGCCCCCGCCCCACGCCTGATTCCCCCCCACCCCACCCTGGGTTCCCCTGTTCACTGAGTGAGAACTACCCCAGACTGTTGTCGGTCTACTGTGAGCTGGACCCTGGCTTGCTGTGGTACTGTTAACGGTGCCATTCTCGCCCCTGTTTACTGGTCCACCTGCGGTTTGATTCGGTGGTTTCGAGCCCCGCCATGCAGGCCTCGCCCTGCAATACCTGTTCCAAGCATGGTGGGGTTGCTTGCAGTTGGCACATTTAGGTGTTACCCTGCCACCCCCACCCGATGCAAGCTTAGCTAGGCACTGCTTGGTGTTGTGAGAGCCACTGCAACACCCACACCTAATTGGGCGATCACATTGCCACGTTCTGTGATCCCACCGTTGACAGTTGCCACACAAGGATGGGCTGCCAATATACCTCTCCACTTTGCACTCCCTCATGCCTGGTATTTGAATGACTTGGGGCAGGTCTCCCTTCCACATAGCAATTGCTTGATTTTTGGCCAGTCCCCCTGGTCCAGTGTTGCGCGCGACCCAAACAATCTGTTCATAGTCCTTGAGAAATTCCACGTCAACATGAATACTATAGTTCTTAATTATAATTTTAGTTTGTCTTGTCTGTGGGTTTGCTTCCAACAATTTAACATTCTTACCTTGATACTCGAGACTGGTCTCTGTGAAGTAAGAACATAAGAACAAAGGTAACTGCAGAAGGCCTATTGGCCCATACGAGGCAGCTCCTATTCTATAACCACCCAATCCCACTCATATACTTGTCCAACCCGCGCTTGAAACAATCGAGGGACCCCACATCCACCACGTTACGCGGCAATTGGTTCCACAAATCAACAACCCTGTTACTGAACCAGTATTTACCCAAGTCTTTCCTAAATCTAAACTTATCCAATTTATACCCATTGTTTCGTGTTCTGTCTTGTGTTGATATTTTTAATACCCTATTAATATTCCCCCTGTTATGTCCATTCATCCACTTGTAAACCTCTATCATGTCACCCCTAACTCTTCGCCTTTTCAGTGAATGCAACTTAAGCTTCGTTAATCTTTCTTCATATGAAAGATTTCTAATTTGGGGAATTAACTTAGTCATCCTACGTTGGACACGTTCAAGTGAATTTATATCCATTCTATAATACGGCAACCAAAACTGAACTGCATAATCTAAATGGGGCCTAACCAGAGCAAGATATAGCTTAAGAACCACACCAGGTGTCTTGTTACTAACGCTTCGATTAATAAATCCCAGTGTCCTATTCGCCTTATTACGAACATTCATGCATTGATCCTTTTGTTTTAAATTCTTACTAATCATAACTCCCAGATCCCTTTCGCAATCCGACTTCGGAATCTCAACACCATTTAGCTCATATCTTGTAACTCTATTATCATTACCTAGCCTCAGAACTTTACATTTATCAGCATTAAACTGCATTTGCCAATCCTTTGACCATTTCAAAACCCTATCTAGATCAACTTGAAGTGATAGTGAGTCCTCCTCCGAATTAATTTCCCTACCGATTTTTGTATCATCGGCAAATTTGAAAAGGTTGCTACTCAAACCTGAATCTAAATCATTTATATATATTATAAACAACAGAGATCCCAGTACAGAGCCCTGAGGTACTCCACTAACAACATTATCCCACCCTGACTTAACCCCATTTATACTAACTCTCTGTTTCCTTTGGAATAGCCATGCCCTAATCCAACTTAATATAGCACCCCCAATACCATGAGCTTCTATTTTTTTAATTAGTCTTTCATGTGGCACTGTATCAAAAGCTTTGCTAAAGTCAAGGTACACAACATCACAATCCTTACCACTATCAACTGCCTCAACTATGCTGGAATACAAAGTTAGCAAATTTGTTAAACATGAACGGCCATTTGTAAAACCATGTTGCGACTCATTTATTAATTTATGTTTTTCAAGATGGAGACGAATTGTATTTGCAATTATTGATTCAAGTAACTTTCCCACAATAGACGTTAGGCTAATTGGCCGATAGTTTGACGCAAGTGATCTATCTCCTTTCTTAAAAATTGGTACCACATTAGCTACCTTCCATGACTCTGGCACTCTGCCTGACTCTATCGATTTATTAAATATGGTAGACAGTGGCTCGGAAAGCTCCTCTTTGCATTCTTTAAGCACCCTGGCAAACAATTCATCCGGCCCTGGGGATTTGTTTGATTTTAGTTTTTCAAATTGTTTAATTACATCCTCCCTGGTAACTGCTAAACTAGTCAACCTGTCCTCTTCCCCACCCACATAGACTTGTTCGGCTGAAGGCATATTTGTTAAGTTCTTCTTTAGTAAATACAGATATAAAATATTTGTTAAAAATACTACTCATCTCCTTGTCATTATCCGTTATTTGACCTGTCTCAGATTTTAATGGACCTATCCTTTCCCTAGTCTTAGTTCGATATGACTGAAAAAACCCTTTAGGATTTGACTTTGCTTGCTCTGCTATGCAAACTTCATAGTTTCTCTTTGCTTTCCTAATCTCTTTTTTAACATTTCTAACCAGTTGTATGAATTCCTGTTCTAAACTGACTTCCCCATTCTTAATCTTTTTGTACCAAGCTCTCTTTCTGGGGGGAGCCCGGTCGGCTCCCCGGAGCTATCCCAGGCTAATATGCTAATGTCAGACTTTGGCATCAGTCATGTGTATGGAGTTCTTAGGCCTACCGGGGACCACGGCCAGAACCGGGCCCCCTCAGAGAGGCAAGGGGAGCAATGGCCTATAGAAGCCCCCGTGTAGTTGGAAGCATTCTATGTCTGCCATCGACCGGAACAGGCACCCAGAAAGGTAAGCGCCCCAAAACAAACCCCTATTCTGGTTAAAATTGCTACCTAAAACCGAACTAGTGGATAGAACTCCCCAACCGAAAACAAGCAAACTAGTGTGACGTCACACACTGCCGCGCCGCTGTCTGCGCAGCTCCCCCCTCCCCGGGAGGGGGAAGCGGGAGCCCCAGACCCCCCGCGCCGGCTACCCACACCTCAGTTCTTGAGGCTGATGCTATAGGCGATGGTCGTGTGCTCTGGCTCCGGTGTCGCTACTGCACTGTGCTTTGCGTGTGGTGTTAGTTTTGTGGGTGCGAGAGCCAGGAGTTATCTTCAGTACTCAGGCTGCATGCGCCTAGGGCTGCCTTCCCTAGGTGCCCTGTAAGTACTGCCCTTGGGGCTTGGGGCCACCTTCCACAGGCTCCTCCCCAGCAAACACAAATCATCTACACAACGTTCGCCTATCTCTTCCCATAGGTGTGGGAATGATTTGCATTGAGAATGGTGCAGGAGAGCCTTTGAGAAACTTTTACTCAAAAAATCCAAACACAAAGGTTTAATTATAAATAGTTTTTCTACAATTATTTTCTTCCAAATGTAAAACAAATAGTTTTTACATGTTTAAATATAAAATTTATGGTGTTTTTTTGTAAAATTCATTAATAAATTGTGAATGATATATATTGGCTGAGTGAAACCTTTAAAATCCATTTAGTTATAATATGAACAGAAAAAAGTAGTTTTCCAAATTTTCTAAAAATCGCTCTTTTTAACACAATTTGACTCCTTATGCATTCCACTAAACACTAATATCATGTTTAAATATATAATTTATGTATTATTCCCTAAGATAATTTATATAAATTATAAAAGTTGCTGGAAAGTGGTGAGAAAGAATCTGAAAACGTTTTGTTGTCTTATATTGGCGTGTTCTTATTAACTAGAGTGAGTAAGAGTGAGCGAGAGTGGGTAAGAGTGAGTAAGAGTAACTGAAGGTGAGTGAGAGTGCCAGAGAGTGTGTAAGTGTGAGTAAGAGTGAGTATAAGTAAGAGTGACTGAGAGTGAGTAAGAGTGACAGAGTAAGAGTGAGAGTAAGGGTGACAGAATGAGTAAGAGTGAGAGTAAAGTGATTGAGAGTAAGGGTGAGTATGAGAGTAAGAGTGATTGAGAGTTAGAGTGAGAGTAAGAGTGATTGAGAGTTAGTGAGAGTAAGAGTGATTGAGAGTAAGAGTGATTGAGAGTAGGAGTGATTGAGAGTAAGAGTGATTGAGAGTAAGAGTGATTGGGAGTAAGAGTGATTGAGAGTAAGAGTGATTGGGAGTAAGAGTGATTGGGAGTAAGAGTGAGAGTAAGAGTAAGAATGAGAATAAGAGTGATTGAGAGTAAGAGTGATTGGGAGTAAGAGTAAGAATGAGAGTAGGAGTGATTGAGAGTAGGAGTGATTGGGAGTAGGAGTGATTGGGAGTAAGAGTGATTGAGAGTAAGAGTAATTGAGAGTAAGAGTATGAGAGTAAGAGTGAGAGAGTGAGTATGAATGGGTAAGGGTGACTGAGAGTGAGTAAGAGTGACAGAGAGTAAGAGTGACAGAGAGTAAGAGTGACAGAGAGTAAGAGTGACAGAGAGTAAGAGTGACAGAGTAAGAGTGAGTATGAGAGTGAGTAAGGATGACTGAGAGAAAGAGTGGGTAATAGTGCGTAAGAGTAATTGAGAGTTAGAGTGAGAGTAAGAGTGATTGAGAGTTAGTGAGAGTAAGAGTGATTGAGAGTAAGAGTGATTGAGAGTAAAAGTGATTGAGAGTAAGAGTGATTGAGAGTAAGAGTGATTGGGAGTAAGAGTGATTGAGAGTAAGAGTGATTGGGAGTAAGAGTGATTGGGAGTAGGAGTAAGAATGAGAATAAGAGTGATTGAGAGTAAGAGTGAGTAAGAGTAAGAATGAGAGTAAGAGTGATTGAGAGTAAGAGTGATTGAGAGTAAGAGTGATTGAGAGTAAGAGTGATTGGGAGTAAGAGTGATTGAGAGTAAGAGTGATTGGGAGTAAGAGTGATTGGGAGTAGGAATAAGAATGAGAATAAGAGTGATTGAGAGTAAGAGTGAGTAAGAGTAAGAATGAGAGTAAGAGTGATTGAGAGTAAGAGTGATTGAGAGTAAGAGTGATTGAGAGTAAGAGTGATTGGGAGAAAGAGTGATTGGGAGTAAGAGTGAGAGTAAGAGTAAGAATGAGAATAAGAGTGATTGAGAGTAAGAGTGATTGGGAGTAAGAGTAAGAATGAGAGTAGGAGTGATTGAGAGTAGGAGTGATTGGGAGTAGGAGTGATTGGGAGTAGGAGTGATTGGGAGTAAGAGTGATTGAGAGTAAGAGTAATTGAGAGTAAGAGTAATTGAGAGTAAGAGTATGAGAGTAGGAGTGAGAGAGTGAGTATGAATGGGTAAGGGTGACTGAGAGTGAGTAAGAATGACAGAGTAAGAGTGACAGAGAGTAAGAGTGACAGAGAGTAAGAGTGACAGAGAGTAAGAGTGACAGAGAGTAAGAGTGACAGAGAGTAAGAGTGACAGAGTAAGAGTGACAGAGAGTAAGAGTGACAGAGAGTAAGAGTGAGAGAGTAAGAGTGACAGAGTAAGAGTGACAGAGAGTAAGAGTGACAGAGAGTAAGAGTGACAGAGAGTAAGAGTGACAGAGAGTAAGAGTGACAGAGTAAGAGTGACAGAGAGTAAAAGTGACAGAGAGTAAGAGTGACAGAGAGTAAGAGTGACAGAGTAAGAGTGACAGAGAGTAAGAGTGACAGAGAGTAAGAGTGACAGAGAGTAAGAGTGACAGAGTAAGAGAGTGAGAGTGATTATGAGAGAGTTAAGAGTGTGAGGTGTGAGAGAGTAGCAGGCCAGGGAGGCAGGATGTGTGGTCACAGGCGAGGCCTAGGCCTCGTGATCTCTAATGTTGGTTTTTATATATATGTTGGATTTTTTGTCCTGTTTCAAATTATAGTTATTTAGCAGGAATGTAATAAGATATTGCACAGTATTAATGTGACAATAATATATGCAATATTTCCTTGATAATCAAACTTGTTGTTCAAAGATAATATACAATCTTTCAAGGAAACATTTTTAGAGCGCGAGCTGGCAACACTGGGCTGGTGGGTGAGAGAGACATATGGTTAGTTGTACTCAGACCTTCAGTGGTGAAGGGTGTGTCCCAGCTGGCCGCCACCAGCCGCCACCCGCCACCACCCGCCGCCCACCACCAGCCGCCACCCGCCACCACCCACCACCAGCCGCCACCCACCACCAGCCGCCACCCGCCACCACCCACCACAAGCCGCCACCCGCCGCTACCCGCCACCCACCACCAGCCGCCACCCGTCGCCACCCGCCACCCACCACCCGCCGCCACCCGCCACCCACCACCAGCCGCCACCCGCCACTACCCACCACCAGCCGCCACCTGCCACCACCCACCACCAGCCGCCACCCGCCGCCACCCGCCACCCGCCGCCACCCGCCACCCACCACCAGCCGCCACCCGCCACCACCCACCACCAGCCGCCACCCGCCACCACCCACCACCAGCCGCCACCCGCCACCACCCACCACCAGCCGCCACCCGCCAACACCCACCACCAGCCGCCACCCGCCACCACCCACCACCAGCCGCCACCCGCCACCACCCACCACCAGCCGCCACCCGCTACCACCCACCACCAGCCGCCACCCGCCAACACCCACCACCAGCCGCCACCCGCCACCACCCGCCACCAGCCGCCACCCGCCACCAGCCGCCACCAGCCGCCACCCGCCACCAGCCACCGCCACCCACCACCGCCACTCACCACCCGCCGCCACCACCCACCACCAGCCGCCAGCCGCCACCAGCCACCGCCACCCACCACCGCCACCCGCCGCCACCACCCACCACCACCACCCACCACCACCAGCCGCCGCCGCCACCACCACCCACCACCACCGCCGCCACCACCCATCACCGCCGCCGCCACCACCACCCACCACCACCGCCGCCGCCACCACCCATCACCGCCGTCGCCACCACCACCCACCACCACCGCCGCCGCCACCACCCATCACCGCCGCCGCCGCCACCACCCACCACCAGCCGCCACCCGCCACCACCCACCACCAGCCGCCACCTGCCACCACCCACCACCAGCCGCCACCCGCCACCACCCACCACCAGCCGCCACCCGCCACCAGCCACCGCCACCCACCACCGCCACTCACCACCCGCCGCCACCACCCACCACCCGCCGCCACCTGCCACCCACCACCAGCCGCCACCCGCCACCACCCACCACCAGCCGCCACCCGCCACCACCCACCACCAGCCGCCACCCGCCACCACCCACCACCAGCCGCCACCCGCCACCACCCACCACCAGCCGCCACCCGCCACCCGCCACCAGCCGCCACCAGCCACCGCCACCCACCACCGCCACTCACCACCCGCCGCCACCACCCACCACCAGCCGCCACCCGCCTCCACCCACCACCAGCCGCCACCCGCCACCACCCGCCACCAGCCACCGCCACCCACCACCGCCACTCACCACCCGCCGCCACCACCCACCACCAGCCGCCACCCGCCACCACCCACCACCAGCCGCCACCCGCCACCACCCGCCACCAGCCGCCACCAGCCACCGCCACCCACCACCGCCACTCACCACCCGCCGCCACCACCCACCACCAGCCGCCACCCGCCACCACCCGCCACCCGCCACCAGCCACCGCCACCCACCACCGCCACTCACCACCCGCCGCCACCACCCACCACCAGCCGCCACCCGCCACCAGCCACCGCCACCCACCACCGCCACCCGCCGCCACCACCGCCCGCTATCAGCTGTCACCGCCCGTTGCCACAGTCGCCACCGCAAGCCGCCACCGCCAGCCGCCACCAGCCCCCCCCACCGCCGATCGTCACCACCCACCACAGCCGCCGCCGCCCGCCACCGCCCGCCACCGCCCGCCACCACCCACCACAGCCGCCACCACCCACCACCCACCGCCACCACCCACCACCACCAGCCGCCGCCGCCACCCACCACCACCAGCCGCCGCCGCCACCCACCACCCGCCGCCACCACCCACCACCACCACCAGCCGCCGCCGCCACCACCACCCACCACCACCGCCGCCACCACCCACCACCACCAGCCGCCGCCGCCACCACCACCCACCACCACCGCCGCCACCACCCACCACCGCCAGCCGCCACCACTCATCACAGACGCCGCCACCCGCCACCGCCCGCCACCACCGCCAGACACAGCCGCCAGTGTCCGCCACCGCCGCCACTGTCCGCCACCGCCGCCACTGTCCGCCACCGCCGTCACTGTCCGCCACCGCCGCCACTGTCCGCCACCGCCACCACTGTCTGCCACCGCCACCACTGTCCGCCCGCCGCCACCACTGTCCGCCCGCCGCCACCACTGTCCGCCCGCCGCCACCACTGTCCGCCCGCCGCCACCACTGTCCGCCCGCCGCCTCCACTGTCCGCCCGCCGCCTCCACTGTCCGCCCGCCGCCACCACTGTCCGCCCGCCGCTGCCACTGTTCGCCCGCCGCCGCCACTGTCCGCCCGCCGCCGCCACTGTCCGCCCGCCGCCGCCACTGTCCACCCGCCGCCGCCACTGTCCGCCCACCGCCGCCACTGTCCGCCCGCCGCCGCCACTGTCCACCACCGCCGCCAAAGCCGCCACGGTCCGCCCGCCGCCACTATCCGCCACAGCCGCCACTGTCCGCCCGCCGCCACTGTCCGCCCGCCGCCACTGTCCGCCCGCCGCCACTATCCGCCACCGCCGCCACTGTCCTCCGCCGCCACTGTCCGCCCGCCGCCACTGTCCGCCCGCCGCCGCCCTGTCCGCCCGCCGCCACTATCCGCCACCGCCGCCACTGTCCGCCCGCCGCCACTGTCCGCCCGCCGCCACTATCCGCCACCGCCGCCACTGTCCGCCCGCCGCCACTATCCGCCACCGCCGCCACTGTCCGCCCGCCGCCACTGTCCGCCCGCCGCCACTATCCGCCACCGCCACCACTGTCCGCCACCGCCACCACTGTCTGCCACCGCCACCACTGTCTGCCACCGCCACCACTGTCCGCCCGCCGCCACCACTGTCCGCCCGCCGCCACCACTGTCCGCCCGCCGCCACCACTGTCCGCCCGCCGCCACCACTGTCCGCCCGCCGCCACCACTGTCCGCCCGCCGCCGCCACTGTCCGCCCGCCGCTGCCACTGTCCGCCCGCCGCCGCCATTGTCCGCCCGCCGCCACTGTCGACCACCGCCGCCGCCACCGCCACTGTCCACCACCGCCGCCACGGTCCGCCCGCCGCCACGGTCCGCCCGCCGCCACTATCCGCCACAGCCGCCACTATCCGCCACCGCCGCCACTGTCCGCCCGCCGCCACTGTCCGCCCGCCGCCACTATCCTCCACCGCCGCCACTGTCCGCCCGCCGCCACTATCCGCCACCGCCGCCACTGTCCGCCCGCCGCCGCCACTGTCCGCCACAGCCGCCACTCTCCGCCGTACAGCCTCCCCTCTCTCCGTTAGTAAATAATTATAATTGTTAGTAAATAATAAAAGAAATATAAATTATTAGATTTTTTTTACCCTTCAATTGGTTTTAATATTTAAATTGAAAATAATAATATAATATAAAATATAATAAAAATAATATAATATAAAATATAATTTAATTTCAAGAAATTTAACTTTAAACACAAAGATGTGAAAAGGGTTCAGATTATTGGCTCAAACCTTTCATAAGAGATTCATATTGGTATATGAATGGATTATGAATGACTCATGTTAGGAGTGTAAAGTTGCCACAACATCTCAAATTAGTGTTAGATACATATGTCTTGGTTATAAGTTTTGGAAACCTATTTAAGTCCACACACAATATCGTATCTGATACGATAAAACAAACGTTTCCAATACTTTCAAATACTTTCCAGATATGTTTTGGCAACCTAAAATTGTTTGCTGGGTCGGGGTCTGCCTCTGCTGGTCCGTTTTACCTTTCGGTTTTTCGGCCGAATGTTGGGCTCTTGGGTGTTCTGTTCTCCCTTGTTACCGGCAGGTAAGAGGCAGTTTGCACTGGTAGGGGCGCAGGGTGCTGCTCAGCTTGTATTTCCCGACATCGCGGCCGGCTCTGTTCCTTGGGGTTCGCTGTCCTCTTGCTGGGTTTTGTTTTTCTTTTTGTTTTTGCCTGGTGGGGGGTTCTGTCATTTTATTCAGTTTGTTTTTGCCCTTCCACTGTTCTCCTTGGTGGCGCCCCCTGCTAGGTCCCCGTGAGTGTACACGTCCCTGGGGTTCAGCTTTAGAAGTTTGCTTGGTAGTTTTGGGCGCTGGTTTGCAGCACCCTGCCTGGGACTACCTGAGCGCGAGTCCTCTTAAAGTAAACGCTCAGGACCCTGGGAATCCCCTAGGGGGCGCGTGGGTCCGATGGATGTGACCCCGGAGTCCCCACTCGCTGTGTGCGAGTTTGAGGGTTGCTCGGTCCCCTTGTCTCAGGGTGACCCTCATTGTTTTTGCCTCTGCCACGCTGCCTGTTGGGTCGGTGATACTTTCTACCCTGAGTCCTGTGAGTGTTGCTGCTTGCTTGTGACTCAATTTACCCAATCCTCTGATGATTCTATTCGGGTACGGGCGGCACGTGTGTTGCAGTCTAGGTTTCGTCTGTTGCAACGCGCTCGGTTGGTTGCTTCCCCGGATGCCCCGGGGCTGCCCCGCTTTGCTTTTCGAGACCCGGACTTGGGGGTGGGGGTCGCTTCGATCCTGGTTCAGTCCGCACCTCCCCGTCCTTCCCCTTCTGTTCGTTCTGGTCCCCCGCCCCTGCTTCCGGCCCCGAAGCGTCTGAGGGTTTCGGGGTCAGAGCAGGGGTTACTTGATCTCGAGACTCGGGCAGCTTCGGGGGTTGCCCCTTCCGGGGGGGCGGCAGAGGCATTCGAGTCTTGTCTCCCGGCCGAAGCTTCAGGGTCTGACCAGTGGGCCCCCCTTCCTCCAGCTTTTCCGGCTGCTCCGTTCTTGTCTTGTGGGGTCGGGGCTTGGGGAGAGGACTCGGCCTCGGGTCCTGTGGTGACGGACCTCGAGGCTGGGGAGGGGCTGACTTGGGGGCCTTGGGCCTCGCTGGACCCCGCCTGGGTTTTTCTTCCCACTGAGCGGGGCTTATTGTTACAAGGAGTGGGGTTTTCTTTTCCCCCCTCTGCGTACGAGTTGGATTTGGTGTCGGCCCCTCCCCGGGTTCGGTTCCGTGTTCCCCCGGGTACGTCGGTTCCGTCCTTCCGGAGGTTTTCGGCTTATCGCATCCAACCTGGTGTGGTGCGAGCGGCCTTTGCAGCTTACCTCCTGCGTGACCCGGATTATGCCTCGGAAATGGATCCGTCCACGTTCAGGTTTGGGACTTCGTTCCCTTTCTGGCTCCGTTACGAGGTTCCGGAGTCGTCCTGGCTAGCAGACTGCCCCTTGTTTGGTCTGGATTCCTGGCATTCCTTCTGTCGTTCCCGCACGCTGGAGTGGCGGGAAGCTTCCACGGTGCTTCAGGTTTTCCTTGGGGGTGAACTTGAGTACCTGAATGAGTGCTTGTTTGCCCCTGCCCTTCCCCGCAATGTGGGCGTTATTCAGCTCCATGTGCAGGTTCCCTCCCTTTCGGCGGCGCTTGTGGCGGAGGACTTGCGCGCCCGGGGCCTTTTCTGTTCGGCCTTGCGGTTCTTTTCCCTCCTGGAGCTGTCTTCGGATTGGCTCGTGGAGGATGTGGGGACGCTCGGGTCCGTCCCGGGGTCCGGCACCTTGTCCTCGGCTGCGCGTTCGTCGGCTGCCTTGTTGAAGCTGTTCACGCCGATTTTGCGGGATGCGGTTTCCCTGTTCTATGCTTCCCGTCTCGCGTGTCGGCAGGCGGTGCTGGGTTCCTCCGTGAAATCTGCTTGGGCTCTGGTTCTTAGGCGTTCTTCACCTTTTTGTCCTCTCCTGTTTGGGGAGTCGGCCGTGGCGCAGTTTATTCAGGCTGCGTCGGCGGCTTGTCGTCCGATGTCGGACTTGTTGGTTTTCCGGGGGTCCCGGGGTGGGTCTTCCCGGAAAGGTCGTGCCAGGGCTCAGGGTTCCTCTCGTCGTGGTAGGCCTCTGGTGTCAGGTTTGGGGTTGGCTCCTCCTGCGGACCCTCCCTCGTCTGGTCGGCGCGGTGTTCGCGCTGTGCGAGGTTCTGGGTCTCGTAAGGGTCGCCGGCCCTTTCGCGGTTTGCCCCCTTGACGTGGCGATGGGGGGGCGGCTTGCGCTGTTCGCCCGCGCCTGGTCCCACGATTCGTGGGCCTTTCGGGTCGTGTCTCGCGGCCTGCGGTGGCGTTGGGTGGCCCCTCCCCCCTTTGGGGGGTCGGGGCTGGCAGGGCAGGCTTCTTCCCCTGCGCTCTGTCGAGTCGTCTTGGAGTGGGTACGCTTGGGCGTCGTCGAAACGACGTCGTCCCTCAGATGGGTTTCCCGTCTGTTTCCGGTTCCGAAACGGGACTGCGCGGACCTGCGGTTCATTCTGGACTTGTCCCGTCTGAACCCCTGGGTTCATTGCCCCTCCTTTCGGATGACTACGCTGTCTCAGGTTCGGCTCCTCTTGGAGCCGGGAGCTTGGATGGTGTCCCTGGACCTCCGGGATGCTTATTGGCATGTCCCGATTCATCCGCGGTTCAGGGACTGGCTCGGTTTTGTAGTGGGGCGTCTGAGTTACCGCTTTCGTTGTCTCCCGTTCGGGTTGAACCTGGCACCTCGCGTGTTCACACGCCTTACACGGGTTGTGGTGGCTCGTTTGCGTCTCCTAGGTGTTCGGGTGTTGGCCTACCTCGACGACTGGCTGGTTTGGGCTCCCAGCCAGTCAGCTTGCTTGCTAGCCAGGGATTTGGTTCTTTCCCAGCTCGCCGGGTTCGGGTTCTTGGTGAACTGGAGGAAGTCCCATCTGGTTCCCTCTCAGGTTCGGACTTGGCTGGGTCTCGTGTGGGACTCTCGAACCGCCTCCTTGTCTCTCCCTCCGGAGTCTCTCCTGCGGCTGCGGTCCCGCCTTCGTCTGTTTCTGGAGGGCCCTCGGGTCACCCGGCGGTTGCTCGAGGGGCTGTGCGGGAGCCTGAACTTCGCGATGGTGGTCTACCCGCCGGGTCGGGTTTGGCTTCGACGGCTGTTCTGGTTCCTTCGGGGTTCCCCCTTCCGCCTCTCTTGCGATCGCAGAGTTCGACCCCCGGGGGACTTGCGTCGGTTGCTGCGTCACCGGCTTCCTCTTCGGGTTTTTCGGGGTTCAGTGCCTTGGCGCCTACCCGAGCCCTCGCTCGATGTGTACACGGATGCGTCGTCTCTCGGCTGGGGTTTTGTGACCAGTGCTCACCAGGCCGGCCAGGGGCGTTGGGATCCGTCCTTCCGTCGAGCTCACAGTACGGTGCGGGAGTTCGCGGCGGTGTGGTTTGCTCTGGGGAGGATTCGGGTGGCCCGCGGATCGACGATTCGGCTCCATTCGGACTGCTCTCCGGTGGTTCATTGCCTGAACCGCGGGGGTTCGATGCGGTCCTTGTCTCTTTGGGGTTGGTCGCTTCGGGTGACTCGTCTGCTGAGTTCTCGGGGTTTGGCTCTCCTGGCGGTTCACGTACGGGGCGTGTCCAATGTCTTGGCCGATGCCCTGTCTCGCTTCGTTCCCCTCTCCATGGAGTGGACGGTCGACGACGAGTCCTTCCGTTGGCTTTGCCAGACGTTCGGGCGCCCCGAAGTGGACCTCTTCGCGTCGGCGTGGTCGCGGCGTCTTCCCGTTTATGCGGCGCCCTTCCCCGATTGCGAGGCCGTCGGGGTCGATGCCTTTCGGCTCGACTGGTCGAGGTGGGGGTTCCTGTACCTCTTTCCCCCGGTTCGGCTGTTGCTCCAGGTCCTGACTCGCTTAGAGACTTACCGGGGGAGAGTTGTCCTTCTGGCCCCTTGGTGGCCGGCCCAGCCTTGGTTTCAGGCGCTGGTTGCTCGGTGTCCGAACCCGAGGGTTTTCCCGCGGCTCCGCCTCTTTCAGCAGATCGGGCCGGTACGTCACGTAGCTGGTTCGATCTTCTCCTCGAGTCTTCGCGTATGGTTTTTTTGACTCGAGTCTATCATCATCTCTATGGTGATCAGGTGGCCTCCTTGTTGGTGTCCCACCTGAGGGCTTCTTCTCGGCAGCAGTATGAAGTTTCCTGGCGGTCCTTCCGTTTCTTTTTGCGTCTTCGTCGTGTTAGCTCCTTGTCTGTTCGGGTGGTCTTGTCCTTCCTCTCGTGGTTGTTTCAGGACCGTCATCTTATGCCTAACACTGTCGCTTCGTATCGTGCGGCGCTGGCGGAGCCGCTTCAGCTTGCTTTCGGTATCGATGTTACGTCTGTGCCGTTTCGCAAGCTGTCTCGTGCATTGTTTCACCTCCGGCCTGCTCATGCGTCGCCTGAGCCGTCCTGGTCTTTGGACAGAGTGCTCGCTTTCCTTTCATCTCCTCGTTTCGTTGTGGCACCTTCGGTCCAGGATTGTTTTTCCAAGGCACTTTTCTTGTTGGCTTTGGCCTCTGGGGGTCGGGTCGGGGAGCTTCATGCTCTCCTCCGGCGCAGGGGTTTCTGCTCTTTTGGTCGTGGTGATAGTTTTGTTCGTTTGCAGCCGTCTCCTTCTTTTCTGGCGAAGAATGAGACTGCTGCGTTCTGGAGGGGTCCATGGGTGGTTGATGCTTGGTTGGTCAGGCCGGGGGTTTATCATGTTTTGTGTCCGGTTGTGGCGCTTCGCCGTTATTTGCGCGCCACAGCTTCTGTGTCCGGGGCCGCGCTGTGGGTTGATCCGGTTTCCCTTCTTCCCTGTTCGCGGGTTCGGGTCTCTCAGGTCGTCCGCAGGGTTATTAGGTCCAGCCAGCCTGCGGTCTATCCCCGTGCCCATGACGTTCGTAAGTTCGCGGCTCTTGCTGCCGTCTTTGGGAATATGTCTTGGTCTGATATTCGGGCGCGGGGATTTTGGCGGTCGAACAGGGTCCTGGCTGCTCGTTACCTTGTGAATGTCCCTGGGCCTCGTCGGGCCTGTGTTGCTTTGGGTCGGCGGTTGCAGCCAGTTGTCTCGGCTTCGAGTTGAGGGGTGAGCGACGACCGCCTCCCGGGTAAGTCCCTCTTTTTCTGTCTGTGGGTAGTTAGCTCCGGGGAGCCGACGGGGCTCCCCCCAGAAAACCAGCGTTGAATGTAACGAAACGCCATTTTCTGTGTGAGTCCCGGAGGCTCCCCGGCATCCCTCCCTCCCTCTGGTCGGCGGTTTTTTTCGTTTTTGACATCCAGCCTCAAGAACTGAGGTGTGGGTAGCCGACGCGGGGGGTCTGGGGCTCCCCCTTCCCCCTCCCGGGGAGGGGGGAGCTGCGCAGACAGCGGCGCGGCAGTGTGTGACGTCACACTAGTTTGCTTGTTTTCGGTTGGGGAGTTCTATCCACTAGTTCGGTTTTAGGTAGCAATTTTAACCAGAATAGGGGTTTGTTTTGGGGCGCTTACCTTTCTGGGTGCCTGTTCCGGTCGATGGCAGACATAGAATGCTTCCAACTACACGGGGGCTTCTATAGGCCATTGCTCCCCTTGCCTCTCTGAGGGGGCCCGGTTCTGGCCGTGGTCCCCGGTAGGCCTAAGAACTCCATACACATGACTGATGCCAAAGTCTGACATTAGCATATCAGCCTGGGATAGCTCCGGGGAGCCTCCGGGACTCACCCAGAAAATGGCGTTTCATTATATTCAATGCTGGTTTTTTACCTATAAGGTTCTTTAAATTATTTGTTATCCACTTTGGGTCATTAGTATTCAATCTATTCAATTTGTATGGTATACTACGTTCCTGTGCTTTGTTTAGAATATTCTTAAATAAGTTATATATTAAATCCACATCGAAATCCCCTTTTACGTCACCTATCGCTGGGTTCATGTCTCGCTCCAAGACCGGCCCACACCCCATACCCAAGACTTTCCAATCTATTTGTCCCAAAAAATTTCTTAGGCTATTAAAATCAGCTTTTCGAAAATCTGGCACTTTAACAGAATTTTCTCCCACAGGTCTATTCCATTCTATGCTAAATCTGATTACTTTGTGATCACTGTTCCCTAGCTCACTCCCTATTTCGATGTCATTAATTTGTGTTTCCCTGTTAGTTAACACTAAATCTAAAATATTATTTTTCCACGTTGATTCCTTAATGAGTTGCGTAAGAAAGCAATCGTCAATTAATTCTAGAAAATCTTCTGCTTCACTATTCCCTGTTTTGTTCACCCAGTTTATTCCACTAAAATTAAAGTCACTCATGACATAAATACTGTTAGATCTAGATGCTCTAGATATTTCATCCCATAGATGCTTTGCTTCCATTCTGTCTAAATTTGGTGGCCTATATATAACTCCTATTATAATATTATTTGCTTTTTCGTTTAATTCTATTCAAATAGTTTCTGTGTGTGGCTCAGTTTTGATTCCCTTTTTGAGACTACATTTCAAATTGTCCTTAACATATATGGCTACTCCCCCTCCTCGTCTAATATATCTATCCTTGTGAAATAGTTTAAATCCATTTATTTGATATTCAGCTAATAGTTCTCTATTTTCTACATTCATCCACGTTTCGGTAAGTGCAATAATATCTATTTATTCTGAGCAGACAAGAGCATTTAATTCGTTAATTTTATTTCTTAGACTTCTACTGTTAGTGTAATATACCCTAAGTGAATTGTTATTTTGAGGCCCTTTTCTTTCCCTGATCATTTTGCCAATTCTTTTCTCCCACGAACACATACTTTTATTACCTCCTTCCTCCAAACCAATTCCCATACCACTATCTACTAACAGTTTAAACCCAAACAAACACCTCTAACCACTGGTTCCAACGAGTTCGCTACAGCAACAACCCCAGCCCTGGATAGATGCACCCCCTCATGAGCATACATTTAATTTCTTCCATAGAAGTGTTCCCAGTTGTGCATGAAAGATATTGCATTTGATTTGCAATATCTTTCCAGCCGGCAATTGACACCAAGTGCCCTCGACCGACATCCATTCATTTCCCACTCCCTTTCTTGGAAGACTGCCACATATGATCGGGATTCCTCCCTTGCTCCTAACTAATTCAACTAATTCCTGAATCTCTGTATAAGTTCCTCACTCCTAACTCGCCCAACATCATTACCCCCTGCACTAATACAAATAATGGGTTTGTTCCCATTTCCCGTCATAATATCATTATGTTTCCAACAATATCACCAATTCCAGCTCCCGGATAGCAAACCCTTAATCTGTTCCCCCTATCTCTGGCATAAAACGTTCTGTCTAAATACCTCACCTGGGAATCTCCCACAACCAAAATTCGCTTCGGTACCTCCTTAACTTTCTGAGCATCCTGAGGGGCCTGCACTCCGTCGCTCCTCGCTGATTTCCGTTCCGAGTGAACTGCAGGCTCACCATAGCACTCGTCCTCCAATGCGGCACTGTGCCGCGTACTAGTACTTCAGGGCACTGTGCCCCTGCACCCGTGCACTAACATTGCCACCAACACACCTGGTCTCTATAAGATACTCTGCTCTGTGGGCGCGGGCGGCCTCAATAATCCATCTGTACTTCTCTGCTGCAGTCAATCCCATTGCAGGAAAGATTAGTGTGTGCCACTCACTGTCTTCGTCTTGTCGTCGTTGTTGTTGTTGTTGTTGTTGAGGTTGCTGTTGCTGCTCACCCTGTCGCTGTGACTTATCCCGTTTCTTGCCACTTCTGCCTTGGACTAGGCAGTAACCTTCATCGTCTGTTGTAGAGTCACCTGTACCAGTACTGTTGGAGGGCCCCGGGTTGGGATCCTCATCGGAGGGCCCCGGGTGGGAATCAGCACCCAGGGGCCCCCGCCGGGGGGCCGTTATGGTTCCCGGGTACACCAGCCATGGTCACTTGTTGTTTCGAAGTCTTACTCCTTGTGTCAACAGCCATCTATTTGCTGCGGCTCACTTCATGTGTTGTTGGGTGGTATGTCTTCAACACTGCACTCTGCCCTACGTACACACACACATGTACATATAGACACCGACAAGGCACAAGGTTTACACTCACAAGTAGTGTAGGGGCACTATATGGGGTGTCCTGGCAGTCTCGTGCAAACACACTAGTCATGCACACAAACCACGACCTTGGGTAGGGAGGGCACAAAGGCTATTTTTCACGCACGTGGTGCCATAGGCTTCAGGTACCGCAGGACGGCCCACCTACTTCACGACTCTCCCCTCAGCAGGCCTCGATATTGCCACATTAACAATTACTGCCTTAATTTCTGGCCAATCCACACGTCCAGGGCCTACCACAGTTGGTAGGAGGGGCGGTGTACACTTAGTGCCGCTGTAGCTGACCTATTTGGCGCACTGAAGACTAGACCTTAGGCCTAGGCCTATGTCAAACAGGAGGATGGATACATCCTGCCTGCTCCCCCTCTAGCTTGAGGGGCAACTGACACTGATATATTTCCTCCTTACTTTCACTAATATATCACTATCATTGCTACATCACCACTACTGCACCATCACTGCTATATTTCCTTCACCTCACTATCACTGCTATATAACCATCACCTCACTATCACTGTTATATCACCACCTCACTATCACTGTTATATCACCACATCACTATCACTTCTATATCACTATCACCTTCACCTCACTATCACTTCTATATCACCATCACCTTACTATCACTGCTATATCACCACCTCACTATCACTTCTATATCACTATCACTTGCTATATCACCTACACCTCACTATCACTGCTATATCACCATCACCTCACTATCACTGCTATATCATCACCACCTCACTATCACCTTCACCTCACTATCACTGGTATATCACCATCATCTCACCATCACTCAGGTCCCACACATGGGGTCAAACACAAAGCTAAGTAACAAAACTTAGCTGTGGATAAGTTGCCATGTATATATTTTACACCAAAATATAACAATGTAATATAATATATATTATTTCATTATCCATAGTGTTACTCTACAGTTGTTAATTGGTCTGTGCTAGTTAGTCTGTAAATAATATTACTGCTAAACACTACTAATAATTATGTGTTTAAATCACGAAAATTTACTCATGATGAAAAATTTGTTTCAAAAATTACCCCTGGAATCATTCCATGGTTTAGATATGTTGATGATATTTTGTGTATATGGCCTACAGATGTAAACAGAGACGAATTTGTAGCTAAACTTAATGATCTAGTCACCTCTAAAATTTTACTATGGAGACTGAAATTGATAAATAAAATCAAAATAAAATAAAATGTTTATTTAGGTAAGGTACATACATACAAGAAATTTTTACAAAGATTGGTTGACTTATAGGTAGAGCTAGTACATACAATGCCTAAAGCCACTATTACGCAAAGCGTTTCGGGCATGAAAAACTTAAATGACAAGCTTAATACTAATTGAGCATAAAGAGTAGAATGAAAACATAGCTGAAAAAGCAGCACAAATACAATTATGTCGACAAACAGTGCTCTTTAAAAAGAAACAGACATTGGTTGACAATAGAAGGGTAAGGTAGGTTACAGGGAATTTATTAGGTATAGCTTCGTTTTTATCTTAAACTGGTTGAGAGAGGTACAGTCTTTAACATGGTTGGGAAGATCATTCTACATTCTGCGTCCCTTGATTTGTAGAGCATTTCTAGTTTGATTAAGTCGTACTCTTGGAATATCAAAACTGTATTTATTTCTGGTGTGGTGCTCATGGGTTCTGTTACAACCTTCAATGAAGCTTTTGAGGTCAGGACTGGCATTACAGTTCAGCGTTTTATATATGTTTAATACACAAGAGAGAATGTGCAGTGACTTAATATCTAACATATTCAGAGATTTGAGTAGGGGTACCGAGTGATGCTTGGGGCTAGAGTTGGATATTGTCCTAATAGCAGCTTTGTGTTGAGTAATTAGAGGACGTAAATGATTTTGGGTAGTAGAACCCCAAGCACAAATACCATAGTTGAGATATGGATAGATGAGGGAGTAATAGAGAGTAACCAGGGCAGGGCGGGGTACATAATATCCAACCCGTTCTCGCAAATTCGTAAAGTCAATATTGACATATTAACTACGTGCATAGGTGATATACTAAACATAATAGATACCCTTAAAAAGATTCATAGAAAACACCAACCTTACCTAACCTTGTTAGTATCTTAAGATAAGCATCTTATTGCTTCGTAATTACAATTATTACTTAACCTATACCTATTATAGGTTAGGTAATAATTGTAATTACGAAGCAATAAGATGCTTATCTTAACATACTAAGTAGGTTAGGTAAGGTCGGTGTTTTCTATGAATCTTTTTAAGGGTATCTATTATGTTAAGTATGTCACCTATGCACATATTTAATAAGTCAATATTGACTTATTAAATTTGCGAGAACGGGTTGTAATATCTTATCTTAGAAAGAATGCCAACAGTTTTTGAAACTTTTTTTGATATATTTAGAATGTGTCCCTGGAAATTCAGCTTGTGATCAATGAGAACGCCAAGGAATTTTCCATCTAATTTGTTACAAATTTGGGTATTGTTTATTTTGAGATTTATTTGATTAGAGGATTTATTGCCAAACAGAATATAGAAAGTTTTGTCAATGTTAAGGGTGAGTTTGTTGGCAGTTAGCCAAAGATGGACTTTATTTAGCTCAGTATTTACTGTGGCAATTAGAGCAAGGGGGTCAGGACTGGAGTAAATGAAGGTTGTGTCGTCAGCAAATAGAATAGGTTTGAGGGGTTGGGAGGCATTTGGAAGGTCATTAATGAAGATGAGAAAGAGGAGAGGGCCAAGTATGCTGCCCTGAGGAACACCAATGTTGATGGGTAGGGTGGGAGAAATTGAATTGTTCACAGAAACATACTGGAGCCTGTCAGTAAGGTAAGATTTGAGGTATTGTAGGGAGTGTCCTCTGACTCCATAATGATGTAATTTAATAAGAAGGTTTTGGTGGTCGACAGTGTCAAAAGCCTTACGCAGGTCCACAAATAACCCAACAGGGAACTCATTTTTATCAAGAGCTGCATGAATTAAGTTAATCATACTAATAAGTGCATCGTTAGTGCTTTTTTTGGGTCTGAAGCCATATTGGCAAGAGCTAAGTATATTGTGCTTGGCTAGATAAGAGTAAAGCTGCTTGTAGATTAGTTTTTAAAAATTTTTTGATAAGTTAGGCAGGATTGAAATAGGTCTGTAGTTGTTAACATCTGTGGGATCACCACATTTGTGGACAGGCGTCACTCTCGCTTTTTTTAGAACATCTGGAAAGGTTTGGAGTTCAAGTGACTTGTTGAAGAGCAATGCAATAGCAGGGGCTAAAGATCTGGAGGCTTTTTTGTAAATTAAAGTTGGTATCTCCTCAAGGGCACTAGACTTGGTTTTAAGGGAAAGGATTATCTCATTGACGTCAGTGGAATTAATAGGCTTTAGGTACAGAGACTGTGGATAGTTACCTGTGAGATAGTCCTTAACGTCAGTACTGGAAGATGGAATATCATTTGCAAGGGATGACCCAATGGAAGAGAAGAACCTATTGAACTCAATAGCAGAATCTGAGGCTGAAAGCTGACCATCGCTATTGGAAAGGAGTGTTGGTTTGTTATTTAAAGTCTTCTTTGATCCCAATATTTGTGAAATTGTGCTCCAAGTTTTTTTAATGTTGCTCTTTATTTGGGAAAATTTATCTTCGTAGTATTTAGTTTTGGCTCGTCTAATTATCTTAGATAGCAATAATGAGTAATTCTTTGAGAATTCTTTGGAGACAATTCCTAACCTATACTTCTTCTCAAGGTCATGTTTTTTATTAATGGATTTAAGTATTCCCTTTGTAAGCCAGGGATTGTTAAGCCTTTTGGTTGTGATTTGTTTTGTAAGCATAGGACAGTGGGTGTTATAAAGGCTAAGAGTTTTTTGAAGAAAAGATTGCACTGCTAGGTTGATGTCCCCTATGTTACCTAACTCGGACTCCCAGTTGACATTATCAGCAGCAGTTTTAAAATTGTCTATAGCAGTTTCATTGTGCAGCCTAAAACTTAACTCCCTTGACTCTAGTGGTGGTTTGCTAATATTAGTTAAGAGAAATGTGGGGTAATGGTCTGTAGTGCTATCGGTGATTATACCTGAAGTAAGCGGAGAGGTTATGTTAGTCCAGATGTGATCTAGAGTTGTGGCAGTACTATCAGTGATTCTAGTAGGTCTAGTGATTAAAGGTATGAGGAAGCAGGAATTCATACAGTTGAGGAAGCTAACAGCAGTAGGATGTTCAGGTTCACAGAGGTCAATATTAAAGTCCCCTGCGATTATTAGATGGTTTTTATTCAGTCTGTTATCGAGTATTAGATTTCTAAGGTTTGAGTTGAATTCGGATACATCAGTGTTAGGAATTCTATAGACTGCACCCACAGACAGGACAGACTCGGCACCCTTGACTCTGAAGCTGGCGAAGATATACTCCCCACAGCAGTCTCTAGTTCTAATTTCTTTTAAGCATGTTAGTTCTTGGTGGTAGTAAAGAGCAGTGCCACCACCTCTCTGAAGTTGACGACAGTTGTGAATTGCCGAGTAGTTAGGCATGTTAAAGAGTTGAGTAGTATCCTCTTTCAACCATGTTTCAGTAAGTATAATAAAAGGGAATTTGTTGTCAATAGTTTCAATCAAGGCACTAACATCATCGAAGTGTTTACCTAGGGATCTAACGTTCAAGTTGATTACAGAGATATTGTGATTATGCGTTAATACATTGTTTACATCATGTGCTGTAAAATAACTGTAGTTCAGATCATTAAAGTGATGATTGTCATAGATAGTGGATAAGAGGTTTAGTTCAGGGTCTAAACTTGCCTGCTAAAAAGGCTGGTTGCAGTAAAACAAGGCAAGAATGGCAGAATACAAAATAGAATTATGACATAAAAGGGGATAATATATATAAGCAACTCTATACAAAACACAAACAAAATGAACAAGAAAAGAAAAAAATGAGGTTGCTTACAAGGGGCTTGCAGGTACTCTCAGGTACACTGTAAGTAATAATTTGCATAATTGAGACACAGGCAAAGCCAGGGGTACAATGGAGTAATAGAGTATGGCAAGGCTAGGCAACCTTGGTAATAAATGAAATCAAAGAAAAAAGTTGAATAATAAACATAGGCAAATTTAAGCTAAAGATAATTAACCAAAAGTAGTTTAGTTATGACCGTATACTTAAAAAGACCTGAAGAAATATTAAAGCACTCGGTTAATTATGTCCAGAAAATGACTAGTAAAAGTTAAATTTAAAGGTAATTACAGAGTGAAACAAGGAGAAAGTAGGAAACCTAGCCTGCACTAGGTGACAAGGGGGGTTAATAATGTTGACTCATTGGGAGTGATAATAAGGTGAGACAGACCACATTGGTTGAGGAAAGTGTTGAAGTTATCCTCATTAGCAATTGTAAACATTTTACCTGTTGAAGTTTTCCTAACTTTAATCACGCCATCTCTAACGAAGCACTGATGAATCGCGTCTGGGTTTTGTTGACGGATTTGACGCAGGCGGTAGAGGAGGTGCTGTCTTTTTCTAGTCAAGCACTCGTTTATGTAAATTCCCATTCGTTGGGATGCAGCTGTTTGGACAAGATGAGATTTCGTGGACTGGGAGGCCAATTTTAGGCGAATTTTCCGCTGGTTTTGTCTTGTTGGGTTCGTTTTGCCTACTCTGTAGGCAGCAATAATGTCTGTTTTGTTTAGAGAGACACGCAATTCATTTTTTAAGAGATCCTGAACAATTTCAATACACTTTTCACCTTCGCTTTCCAATGGAATAGCTTGGGACGACACAACTACAGAGTCAAGCAGCTTTTGCTGATCTTGTTCATCCTGGGTGACGGAACGTTGGGCAGATAATGTATTGATACATGCAGTCATTTTGCTGAGAGCTTCCTCTTGTTTTTTTATGGCTTCATCAGACGATTTCAGACGAAGTCACTGCGACCAATGTCACTGAACCCACAGCAGTCTCAGAACCATTCTTTACTTTAATGATGGGCTATTCAATCCTCTGAATCAATTAACTAAATTAAACCCCAATAAATCTGATGACTGATTTGATACATTTATTATTTAATCAAGATGTATTCCATGGGCCTCAGTGTTTATATATCAGTGACCAGTTACCTGAACAAACTTCAAGTTATATCTAATGTCACTGATCTCACTGCAGTCCCCGAATCATACTTGACTGTAGTACTTGATCACATTCAGTCTTCTGGGTTAAATAATATGTAATTAGGCTTGAATTTTAGCCTTTCAAGAGTTAACAGGGAAATGAAATCGCATTAGACTTCTAACCCCTGCAACTCTAGTACGGGACATCCGTCCTGTACGAACAGATGCACAAATGTGTGATTACTAACTACTAACATCAAATTAATCTAATAATTCGAAGGAGGAGTATCGGTGTTCATCTGTTCTAAATAGGACTTCGACCTGTGAGCAGCCCCCGGGGAATTATGTCGGAAAATCCGACACCATTTAATAATATCATACAGGCAGATAATATTGCTACACTGTATAAACAAGTTAACCCATAGAAAATGTAACTTGTTGTGGAATTTCCGTCTATAGAAAACGGGATATCATTACCACATACTATTATAAATTCACCACCTATTATGGTGGGAATTATTCTTAAATACATTAGTCTTTGGACTTTACCATCATAAAAACATCTCATATAATTTAACTTAATTATCAATATTAAAATAGAGTAAATGTGACCCTTCTATCACTTACTGTCATCTGGACAATGTAGGCCAGTAGCATCAGTTGTGAGGGAGTGGTCAGCCATTGTTATTATACTTAGACCAGAGGCACGGGAGCAATTCGGCTCCTGTTAATTTTACTTGGACGAAGTGTTATGGAAGCCAAAGGTGTACCATCATCAACACGCTGTCAACAAATACAAGTTAAGTGTTCTGCCGAAACCCATTTATCTATCATTTGTGGCCATTAAAGTCATTAGATAGGGTGGGCCGGTTAGAATACGAGATCGCCTCATACTAAAGGTAATTAAGCCTAGGTCTTTATGGTTCCATGTACAGTGTTTTCTCTGATATAGCTGTCATATATTAGGATTCTGGCTTCATAGCTAGCGCCCTTTTGACAGGTCATGACGAGAAGCATGCTTTGTGTACCAGTTACTGGGTGATGGAAGCTACCTCAAAGAGGATAATTTGGTGTCTACATCCTGGTTATACCTGGTGGACTAAGGCCTGCTGTACCATAAGATAAGGAACCTCTTCAATGTTTAATAATGTATGTAGTCTAATACTGTAGTTTGATTGACTGCATATATATAAATTCAATATAAACCCCCCCTAATGTGTAGAGGATCGATTTGTGAGATTATTGCAAAATACAGTCCACTTATCATCATACAAATTGCTATCGAAGTATATAAATTAACGTAAATATAAATTCTATATAAATTCATATAAATTAAATAAATATAAATCTCACAGGTCGGTTCCCACATGATTTAACCAATATGAAATGAGAAGCATTTAAACTAATATTCCTCGAATATTTACCAGGAAAAAATATGTTTTGAGTAATTAATATGACGGAAACCATGAAATGCCGGCCCCTAGTAAACATGTCTGATACGATTTTTGAATTCACAGACTCTGTAAAAAGGTCATCATAGATTACTAAGATATGCGAGTCATTATCCACTCGCTCTTCCACAGGATCAATAATGGTTGAATGCTCGATCATCTTCCCTTTAATTTGTGGATCTGATCGTAATTCAGAGTAACCTCCTCCGCATATAATTATTGAGGAGAACTTGTGTTGATACTTCCTTACAAGTTTACTGCACAAGTAGGATTTTCCGCTGTTTGAATAACCAGCAATAATAACACCAGATGGTTCTCTGAAAATATCTAGATGTTTCGCATGGATTATATCATAGAAACTGTCCATGATTAATGCTTCGTTAAGACTGCTAAAAACTAAGGAACTGAGGTGGTATTTATACAAACATAGTCATTTACAGGTGTTTATTCACATATTTTATGTACAGCAACAACATTTTTTTAAACTAAACATAGTTCTTACAGTTCACAAACAATAATATTAAACATCATATTTTTTAAAACTAATCATAGTTCTTACAGTTCACAGACAATAATATTAAACATCCTATTCATTTAGTATAAAAAGTTCTAGTCATATGGGCATCCATCTTAATACTACCTAACAATTGTACAACATAAAATCTAGCGAGGGTTGAATAGTTTCTGAGCTGCAGCATCGCGTTTGCTCCAGGGATGGAATATTGGGTAGAGTCTCTGTGCTTGATCTACTTCCTCCTCCATAAACACTTCTTCTTCCATCTCCTCCTCTCCCACTTCTACATCCATCTCATCATCATTGTTATTGGGAATATCAGGATGACCATACGCTAGGGACTGTGTGGGGCTTAAAATGTAGCGTTTATCGTCAAATGCTGACAAACCTCTGCAGGTACTGTGACATGTACAAATCTTTCCTTGCACGTTGCGTATAGATCTCGACACATACCCGATTGAAGTGTTTGTTTCAAGAGTGTGTTGAAACGAGTCATGTGAGAGTTTCTCTTGTAGATGGTATGGTACGCCCTTACACTTACAAGCGTGCTCCCCATCATGTGTGGTGAACGAACATGTTTTAGGTCTGAGAGCAATTAACTGGTTAATAATCTTAGAGCCTATTTCAGACTTGAGCAATCCTAGTTCACCTTCTCGCGCTTTAGAGTAGGATGGATGTGTGTCATTAAAATTACTAAAATCCATACAGTCGAAGAGAGGAGACTTATTCAACTCTTCAAACACATCCTGACAGTCCAGTTTAATGATGAAAGAGTCTGTGTCTGTATATAACAGACTCGCTTTATCCCCATACGCAGGTTTGACAACATCATACCAGAACTCATAGAGTCGCCTCTTAGCAATTTGAAGTATATGATAACCCAGATACGTAGGAGTGTTGACTAGGAGAGACTTCTGCTTGATAGTACATATCACACGATCCTTACTTAACAAAAGACTCCGCTTGAAGAATGGGTTTCGAGCATGTTTCAGGAAATGACTACGATCTGTGACCAAATAGTGTTTGTTCCCATATTTAGATACATCTGTGAAACTCTTTCCATATATAGAGTTTGATACGAGTTTGAAAGCTTTTTTTTTTATCACGCATTTGGTACTGGCACGTTCACGAACATTGGTTTCAATGAAGTCTTTAAGGTAACTCTCCTGCTCGAATTCGTAGATGTCGTGAACTTTAGCTACTTCTAATCCAATGCGCATGAGTAACTGTAACAAGTCCAGACTAACCAGGTAGTCTTTCTGAGGAAGATGAGAAGCAATTAATTTAGTGTTGTTTTTAGGCAGCCCACGACTTTCTTCTGTAAAAATATTCTTACTGTAGGGTGAAATGTGTTCCTCGGTAATGCAAGTATGAGAAAGAACAAGGGGCAGTTCATCTGTATACCTAGCTACATCCGGTCGGACCTGCAGTGTATCACACAACACCCAATATCCCTTGGTCCCGTCACATGGGATATTCTCCAAGCCTTGCTCCAGCAGTACGTCACGCTCATCATGTGTCAGTTTCCGGATCCCGCCCCGAGGGAGTAGTTCAGTCATACACGCCCCGTAAAGACTATTAAAATCTAAGTAAATGATGTAGCTACTATCTTCCCCTAGATCTAAGCCTGTGTGCCTGTTCTCCACATTCGTGTACTGTCTCGTTACACTGGTGAACCCACCTCGGAGATTCCGACGAAGTAAATCATATAACAATGGGTCTGACACAACATCGAGTTCAACTTTCGATTTAAGCAAGAACGCATCCCAAGCAAATGAGGGTAAAGAAATGTAGTGTGAAATGTCTAATTTGTAGAGAGCAAGCATGGTGTCTCGCCAGACTGTGAACACATCGGCTAGCAATCCTGTGTCCATTTTGAGGTAAAGGAGTAGATACTCCCCTATGTTGCGACATTTAGCCAAATCAAAAATTTCTAAGGCTTGTTTATAATCTGTTTCTGACAACTCTTCGTCTTTTAGTGTATTGTAAAACTTATCGCGAGAAGGAAGGTGTGGTTCATCTAACACAGACATAGAGGATAAATAATCATAGCAGAATGATTGTTTACCCTTCAACAGTTTTGGGATGGCCGCTTTATTCACCCCTTTTAACATAGCCAAAGTGAATGTGGTAGGTTTCCCACTATCAATATGATCCTTGGCTATTCTTCCTAGCGAGCCATTGAGAAGGGCTAAACTATCCAAAAATCTTAAGTTGTTCACATCAACTTTCATAAATTTAAATCCATCCTTAGCTAATATATCTATTTCACTTCCTGGTCTATCTTTCATCTCGTTTAGGATTACTCCTAAATCATAGGAAGCGTTGTGTGAAAAAGTGTATAGGAACTTGTATGAATTTATACATTGCAAATTACATCTATCACAGTACGCTGCTTGATAATTGTGGAATCTTACGGAGTGGTCGTGATGACGGACTTTGATTACATCTTCTCCGTTAAAAGGTACATCACAGAGTTCACAGGCTGTTTTTGTCTCAAATATCGCCTGCTGTTGCTGAGACATGTGAAGTTCATAGGATACTAACCCCTTCTTGATTCGTGCCCATGACGCTTCTAGCGTGGTTATAAAGTGATTGGCCGCATCTTTACCCAAATAAGTATCTTTCTCAACAATATTCTTCTGTCTGTCAATGATGATGTACGCATACGCCACTGCATTGTGACGTGTTTCTATCATTCCCTTAGGGTTCGAGCCTGGAGGTGGTGTTGGTTGGGATGAGAGTGGTACTGGAGGTGGTGTTAGCTGGGATGAGTGGTAATGGAGGTGGTGATGGTTGGGATGAGAGTGGTACTGGAGGTACTGGAAGTGGTGTTAGCTGGGATGAGAATGGTACTGGAGGTGGTGTTAGCTGGGATGAGAGTGGTACTGGAGGTGGTGTTAGCTGGGATGAGAGTGGTACTGGAGGTGGTGTTAGCTGGGATGAGAGTGGTACTGGAGGTGGTGTTAGCTGGGATGAGAGTGGTACTGGAGGTGGTGTTAGCTGGATGAGTGGTACTGGAGGTGGTGATGGTTGGGATGAGAGTGGTACTGGAGGTACTGGAAGTGGTGTTAGCTGGGATGAGAATGGTACTGGAGGTGGTGTTAGCTGGGATGAGAGTGGTACTGGAGGTGGTGTTAGCTGGGATGAGAGTGGTACTGGAGGTGGTGTTAGCTGGGATGAGAGTGGTACTGGAGGTGGTGTTAGCTGGGATGAGAGTGGTACTGGAGGTGGTGTTAGCTGGGATGAGTGGTACTGGAGGTGGTGATGGTTGGGATGAGAGTGGTACTGGAGGTGGTGTTAGCTGGGATGAGAATGGTACTGGAGGTGGTGTTAGCTGGGATGAGTGGTACTGGAGGTGGTGATGGTTGGGATGAGAGTGGTACTGGAGGTGGTGTTAGCAGGGATGAGAATGGTACTGGAGGTGGTGTTAGCTGGGATGAGAGTGGTACTGGAGGTGGTGTTAGCTGGGGTGAGAGTGGTACTGGAGGTGGTGTTAGCTGGGATGAGAGTGGTACTGGAGGTGGTGTTAGCTGGGATGAGAGTGGTACTGGAGGTGGTGTTAGCTGGGATGAGTGGTACTGGAGGTGGTGATGGTTGGGATGAGAGTGGTACTGGAGGTGGTGTTAGCTGGGATGAGAATGGTACTGGAGGTGGTGTTAGCTGGGATGAGAGTGGTACTGGAGGTGGTGTTAGCTGGGATGAGAGTGGTACTGGAGGTGGTGTTAGCTGGGATGAGAGTGGTACTGGAGGTGGTGTTAGCTGGGATGAGAGTGGTACTGGAGGTGGTGTTAGCTGGGATGAGAGTGGTACTGGAGGTGGTGTTAGCTGGGGTGAGAGTGGTACTGGAGGTGGTGTTAGCTGGGATGAGAGTGGTACTGGCGGTGTTGTTAGCTGGGATGAGAATGGTACTGGAGGTGGTGTTAGCTGGGTTGAGAGTGGTGCTGGAGGTGGTGTTAGCTGGGATGAGAGTGGTACTGGAGGTGGTGTTAGCTGGGATGAGAGTGGTACTGGAGGTGGTGTTAGCTGGGATGAGAGTGGTACTGGAGGTGGTGTTAGCTGGGATGAGAGTGGTACTAGAGGTGGTGTTAGCTGGGATGAGAGTGGTACTGGAGGTGGTGTTAGCTGGATGAGAGTGGTACTGGAGGTGGTGTTAGCTGGGATGAGAGTGGTACTGGAGGTGGTGTTAGCTGGGATGAGAGTGGTACTGGAGGTGGTGTTAGCTGGGATGAGAATGGTACTGGAGGTGGTGTTAGCTGGGATGAGAATGGTACTGGAGGTGGTGTTAGCTGGGATGAGAGTGGTACTGGAGGTGGTGTTAGCTGGGGTGAGAGTGGTACTGGAGGTGGTGTTAGCTGGGATGAGAGTGGTACTGGAGGTGGTGTTAGCTGGGATGAGAGTGGTACTGGAGGTGGTGTTAGCTGGGATGAGAATGGTACTGGAGGTGGTGTTAGCTGGATGAGAATGGTACTGGAGGTGGTGTTAGCTGGGATGAGAGTGGTACTAGAGGTGGTAATGGTTGGAATGAGAGTGGTACTGGAGGTGGTGTTGGTTGGAATGAGAGTGGTACTGGAGGTGGTGTTAGCTGGGGTGAGAGTGGTACTGGAGGTGGTGTTAGCTGGGATGAGAGTGGAACTGGAGGTGGTGTTAGCTGGGATGAGAGTGGTACTGGAAGATGTGTTAGCTGGGATGAGAATGGTACTGGAGGTGGTGTTAGCTGGGATGAGAGTGGTACTGGAGGTGGTGTTAGCTGGGATGAGAGTGGTACTGGAGGTGGTGTTAGCTGGGATGAGAGTGGTACTGGAGGTGGTGTTAGCTGGGATGAGAGTGGTTCTGGAGGTAGTGTTAGCTGGGATGAGAGTGGTACTGGAGGTGGTGTTAGCTGGAATGAGAGTGGTACTGGAGGTGGTGTTAGCTGGGATGAGAATGGTACTGGAGGTGGTGTTAGCTGGGTTGAGAGTGGTACTGGAGGTGGTGTTGGTTGGAATGAGAGTGGTACTGGAGGTGGTGTTAGTTGGAATGAGAGTGGTACTGGAGGTGGTGTTAGCTGGGGTGAGAGTGGTACTGGAGGTGGTGTTAGCTGGGATGAGAGTGGTACTGGAGGTGTTGTTAGCTGGGATGAGAGTGGTACTGGAGGTGGTGTTTGCTGGGATGAGAGTGGTACTGGAGATGGTGTTAGCTGGGATGAGAGTGGTACTGGAGGTGGTGTTAGCTGGGATGAGAATGGTACTGGAGGTGGTGTTAGCTGGGATGAGAATGGTACTGGAGGTGGTGTTAGCTGGGATGAGAGTGGTACTGGAGGTGGTGTTAGCTGGGATGAGTGGTACTGGAGGTGGTGTTAGCTGGGATGAGTGGTACTGGAGGTGGTGTTGGTTGGGATGAGAGTGGTACTGGAGGTGGTGTTGATTGGGATGAGAGTGGTACTGGAGGTGGTGTTGATTGGGATGAGAGTGGTACTGGAGGTGGTGTTGGTTGGGATGAGAGTTGTACTGGAGGTGGTGTTGATTGGGATGAGAGTGGTACTGGAGGTGGTGTTGATTGGGATGAGAGTGGTACTGGAGGTGGTGTTAGCTGGGATGAGTGGTACTGGAGGTGGTGTTAGCTGGGATGAGTGGTACTGGAGGTGGTGTTGGTTGGGATGAGAGTGGTACTGGAGGTGGTGTTAGCTGGGATGAGTGGTACTGGAGGTGGTGTTGGTTGGGATGAGAGTGGTACTGGAGGTGGTGTTAGCTGGGATGAGTGGTACTGGAGGTGTGTTGGTTGGGATGAGAGTGGTACTGGAGGTGGTGTTAGCTGGGATGAGTGGTACTGGAGGTGGTGTTTGTTGGGATGAGAATGGTACTGGAGGTGGTGTTAGCTGGGATGAGTGGTACTGGAGGTGGTGTTAGCTGGGATGAGTGGTACTGGAGGTGGTGTTGGTTGGGATGAGAGTGGTACTGGAGGTGGTGTTAGCTGGGATGAGAATGGTACTGGAGGTGGTGTTAGCTGGGATGAGAATGGTACTGGAGGTGGTGTTAGCTGGGATGAGAGTGGTACTGGAGGTGGTGTTAGCTGGGATGAGAGTGGTACTGGAGGTGGTGTTAGCTGGGATGAGAGTGGTACTGGAGGTGGTGTTAGCTGGGATGAGAGTGGTACTGGAGGTGGTGTTAGCTGGGACGAGAGTGGTACTGGAGGTGGTGTTAGCTGGGATGAGAGTGGTACTGGAGGTGGTGATGGTTGGGATGAGAGTGGTACTGGAGGTGGTGTTAGCTGGGATGAGAGTGGTACTGGAGGTGGTGATGGTTGGGATGAGAGTGGTACTGGAGGTGGTGTTAGCTGGATGAGAGTGGTACTGGAGGTGGTGTTAGCTGGGATGAGAGTGGTACTGGAGGTGGTGTTAGCTCCGATGAGAGTGGTACTGGAGGTGGTGTTGGTTGGAATGAGAATGGTACTGGAGGTGGTGTTAGCTGAGATGAGAATGGTACTGGAGGTGGTGTTAGCTGGGATGAGAGTGGTACTGGAGGTGGTGTTAGCTGGGATGAGAGTGGTACTGGAGGTGGTGTGGTTGGGATGAGAATGGTACTGGAGGTGGTGTTAGCTGGGATGAGAATGGTACTGGAGGTGGAGTTAGCTGGGATGAGAGTGGTACTGGAGGTGGTGTTGATTGGGATGAGAGTGGTACTGGAGGTGGTGTTAGCTGGATGAGAGTGGTACTGGAGGTGGTGTTAGCTGGGATGAGAGTGGTACTGGAGGTGGTGTTAGCTGGGATGAGAATGGTACTGGAGGTGGTGTTAGCTGTGATCAGAATGGTACTGGAGGTGGTGTTAGCTGGGATGAGAGTGGTACTGGAGGTGGTGTTGGTTGGAATGAGAGTGGTACTGGAGGTGGTGTTGGTTGGGATGAGAGTGGTACTGGAGGTGGTGTTGATTGGGATGAGAGTGGTACTGGAGGTGGTGTTGATTGGGATGAGAGTGGTACTGGAGGTGGTGTTGATTGGGATGAGAGTGGTACTGGTGGTGGTGTTAGCTGGGATGAGTGGTACTGGAGGTGGTGTTAGCTGGGATGAGAGTGGTACTGGAGGTGGTGTTGATTGGGATGAGAGTGGTACTGGAGGTGGTGTTGATTGGGATGAGAGTGGTACTGGAGGTGGTGTTAGCTGGGATGAGTGGTACTGGAGGTGGTGTTGGTTGGGATGAGAGTGGTACTGGAGGTGGTGTTAGCTGGGGTGAGAGTGGTACTGGAGGTGGTGTTGGTTGGGATGAGAGTGGTACTGGAGGTGGTGTTAGCTGGGGTGAGAGTGGTACTGGAGGTGTTGTTAGCTGGGATGAGAGTGGCACTGGAGGTGGTGTTGATTGGGATGAGAGTGGTACTGGAGGTGGTGTTGATTGGGATGAGAGTGGTACTGGAGGTGGTGTTGGTTGGGATGAGTGTGGTACTGGAGGTGGTGTTAGCTGGGGTGAGAGTGGTACTGGAGGTGGTGTTGGTTGGGATGAGAGTGGTACTGGAGGTGGTGTTGATTGGGATGAGAGTGGTACTGGAGGTGGTGTTGATTGGGATGAGAGTGGTACTGGAGGTGGTGTTAGCTGGGATGAGTGGTACTGGAGGTGGTGTTGGTTGGGATGAGAGTGGTACTGGAGGTGGTGTTAGCTGGGGTGAGAGTGGTACTGGAGGTGGTGTTGGTTGGGATGAGAGTGGTACTGGAGGTGGTGTTAGCTGGGGTGAGAGTGGTACTGGAGGTGTTGTTAGCTGGGATGAGAGTGGCACTGGAGGTGGTGTTGATTGGGATGAGAGTGGTACTGGAGGTGGTGTTGATTGGGATGAGAGTGGTACTGGAGGTGGTGTTGGTTGGGATGAGTGTGGTACTGGAGGTGGTGTTAGCTGGGGTGAGAGTGGTACTGGAGGTGGTGTTGGTTGGGATGAGAGTGGTACTGGAGGTGGTGTTAGCTGGGATGAGAGTGGTACTGGAGGTGTTGTTAGCTGGGATGAGAGTGGTACTGGAGATGGTGTTAGCTGGGATGAGAGTGGTACTGGAGGTGGTGTTGGTTGGGATGAGAGTGGTACTGGAGGTGGTGTTAGCTGGGATGAGAGTGGTACTGGAGGTGTTGTTAGCTGGGATGAGAGTGGTACTGGAGATGGTGTTAGCTGGGATGAGAGTGGTACTGGAGGTGGTGTTAGCTGGGATGAGAGTGGTACTGGAGGTGGTGTTGGTTGGGATGAGAGTGGTACTGGAGATGGTGTTAGCTGGGATGAGAGTGGTACTGGAGGTGGTGTTGGTTGGGATGAGAGTGGTACTGGAGGTGGTGTTAGCTGGGATGAGAGTGGTACTGGAGGCGTTGTTAGCTGGGATGAGAGTGGTACTGGAGATGGTGTTAGCTGGGATGAGAGTGGTACTGGAGATGGTGTTAGCTGGGATGAGAGTGGTACTGGAGATGCGGCGTTAACACTGTTATCAGTCTCTGGCGGATGCGTTCATATATATGTGTGTGTGGTGAGCTTCCACTCCTCTCAGATGTTATTTAAGACTCCACAGTGTGTTGAGAAACCTGAACCTTTCCTCTGTGTTGTGAATTAACTGATGCCTGAGTTTTTTAACCTTTCCCTGCTATATGGTGGACTGGCAAGTGTGTGACCAGTGTTGTTGTGAAGTTATCAGTGAAGAAAGTGTTAAGTGTAACTTTCCCTGCTGTATGGTGGACTGGCAGGTGTGTGACCAGTGTTGTTGTGAGGTTATCAGTGAAGAAAGTGTTAAGTGTAACTTTCCCTGCTATATAGTGGACTGGCAGGTGTGTGGCCAGTGTTGTACTGAAGTTATCAGTGAAGAAAGTGTTAAGTGTAACTTTCCCTGCTATATGGTGGACTGGCAGGTGTGTGGCCAGTGTTGTTGTGAGGTTATCAGTGAAGAAAGTGTTAAGTGTAACTTTCCCTGCTATATGGTGGACTGTCAGGTGTGTGGACAGTGTTGTACTGAAGTTATGGAGGAAAATATTGTTAAGTGACTCACATATTTATATTTATCGTCATTGTTAAAGTTACTGGCAGTAAATTTATTCAAAATTGTTTTATAATTTACTAGTAGGGACACCCGGTGGAGCCCGGGTCATCTCTGTCCTCTCGCTCTCACACAATTAACTGTCTCTCCCCGTTTCTCTTCCCCCCCATCTCTCCCTCTGCCTGCACCTCTCTACCCTCTCTCTCCCTCTATCTCCACCCCTCTACCCCCCCCTCTCTCTCTCCCTCTCTCTCTCTCTTCACATATCTCCCTACCTGCCTCTGTCTCCATCTTTCTCTGTCCTTTGACAACTTTAAAAGTCACATGTTCTCGCAGCTGCGGGCTCGGGATGATGGGAAGAAAATATATGTTAATATTCCTGTGATCAGTCCGTAATCACTGCTTTCAAATTGTTGTTTACCAAGTATTTGTCCGGAGGCCGGAACCCTAATGTTGTGGGGCTGACTGTGTGACTGTGGCGGGCTGTTCTCTCCTGAACTGTGTTGCTGGTTCACAAGGAACATTGTTGCTGGTTCACAAGGAACACTGTTGCTGGTTCAGAAGAAACACTGTTGATGGTTCAGAAGGAACACTGTTCATGGTTCACAAGGAACACTGTTGATGGTTCACAAGGAAGACTGTTGATGGTTCACAAGGAACACTGTTGATGGTTCAGAAGGAAGACTGATGCTAGTTCAGAAGGAAGACTGGTGCTAGTTCACAAGGAAGACTGGTGCTAGGGAAGAATGGGTCCTATGCAGTTCATGTTATTCTTATGTTGTTATATAGTACTATATGAGATACCCCAGATCAGTATCTGTGTCTGTCTCTCTCTCTGCGTGTTTACTTATGTGTCTTCCTCTTTCTCTGTATTGACCTAGTTGTGCTTGTGGGGGTTGAGCTCTGCTCTTTCCGCCCGCCCTCTCAACTGTCAATCACTCAACTGTTACTACCTAACTAACTCCCCCCCCCCCACACACACATACACCCAGGCAGCATCCAGCAACAGTCGTCTAACTCCCAAGTACCTATTTACTGCTAGGTAGCCCCATATACGCCTCTAGGCGGCCACTTTATGTACCTCTAGGCGGACCATTTATGTGCCTCTAGGCGGCCCTTTATGTGCCTCTAGGCGGTCCCTTTATGTGCCTCTAGGCGGTCCCTTTATGTGCCTCTAGGCGGCCCTTTATGTACCTCTAGGCGGCACATTATGTACCTCTAGGCGACCCTTTATGTGCCTCTAGGCGGTCCCTTTATGTGCCTCTAGGCGGTCCCTTTATGTGCCTCTAGGCGGCCCATTATGTGCCTCTAGGCGGCCCTTTATGTGCCTCTAGGCGGTCCCTTTATGTGCCTCTAGGCGGTCCCTTTATGTGCCTCTAGGCGGCCCTTTATGTACCTCTAGGCGGCCCATTATGTACCTCTAGGCGGCCCTTTATGTGCCTCTAGGCGGTCCCTTTATGTGCCTCTAGGCGGTCCCTTTATGTGCCTCTAGGCGGCCCTTTATGTACCTCTAGGCGGCCCTTTATGTGCCTCTAGGCAGCCCTTTATGTGCCTCTAGGCGGTCCCTTTATGTGCCTCTAGGCGGTCCCTTTATGTGCCTCTAGGCGGCCCATTATGTGCCTCTAGGCGGCCCTTTATGTACCTCTAGGCGGTCCCTTTATGTGCCTCTAGGCGGTCCCTTTATGTGCCTCTAGGCGGTCCCTTTATGTGCCTCTAGGCGGCCCATTATGTGCCTCTAGGCGGTCCCTTTATGTGCCTCTAGGCGGTCCCTTTATGTGCCTCTAGGCGGCCCATTATGTGCCTCTAGGCGGCCCTTTATGTGCCTCTAGGCGGTCCCTTTATGTGCCTCTAGGCGGTCCCTTTATGTGCCTCTAGGCGGCCCTTTATGTACCTCTAGGCGGCCCATTATGTACCTCTAGGCGGCCCTTTATGTGCCTCTAGGCGGTCCCTTTATGTGCCTCTAGGCGGTCCCTTTATGTGCCTCTAGGTGGCCCTTTATGTACCTCTAGGTGGCCCTTTATGTGCCTCTAGGCGGCCCCTTTATGTGCCTCTAGGCGGCCCCTTTATGTGCCTCTAGGCGGTCCCTTTATGTGCCTCTAGGCGGTCCCTTTATGTGCCTGTAGGCGGCCCATTATGTGCCTCTAGTCGGTCCCTTTATGTGCCTCTAGGCGGTCCCTTTATGTGCCTCTAGGCGGTCCCTTTATGTGCCTCTAGGCGGCCCATTATGTGCCTCTAGGTGGCCCTTTATGTGCCTCTAGGCGGTCCCTTTATGGGCCTCTAGGCGGTCCCTTTATGTACCTCTAGGCGGCCCCTTTATGTGCCTCTAGGCGGTCCCTTTATGTGCCTCTAGGCGGTCCCTTTATGTGCCTCTAGGCGGCCCATTATGTGCCTCTAGGCGGTCCCTTTATGTGCCTCTAGGCGGCCCCTTTATGTGCCTCTAGGCGGTCCCTTTATGTGCCTCTAGGCGGTCCCTTTATGTGCCTCTAGGCGGCCCTTTATGTGCCTCTAGGCGGACCATTTATGTGCCTCTAGGCGGCCCATTATGTGCCTCTAGGCGGCCCTTTATGTGCCTCTAGGCGGCCCATTATGTACCTCTAGGCGGCCCTTTATGTGCCTCTAGGCGGCCCTTTATGTACCTCTAGGCGGTCCCTTTATGTGCCTCTAGGCGGTCCCTTTATGTGCCTCTAGGCGGTCCCTTTATGTGCCTCTAGGCGGTCCCTTTATGTGCCTTTAGGCGGTCCCTTTATGTGCCTCTAGGCGGCCCATTATGTGCCTCTAGGCGGCCCTTTATGTGCCTCTAGGCGGTCCCTTTATGTGCCTCTAGGCGGCCCATTATGTACCTCTAGGCGGCCCTTTATGTGCCTCTAGGCGGCCCTTTATGTGCCTCTAGGCGGTCCCTTTATGTGCCTCTAGGCGGTCCCTTTATGTGCCTCTAGGCGGTCCCTTTATGTGCCTCTAGGCGGTCCCTTTATGTGCCTCTAGGCGGCCCATTATGTGCCTCTAGGCGGTCCCTTTATGTGCCTCTAGGCGGCCAATTATGTGCCTCTAGGCGGTCCCTTTATGTGCCTCTAGGCGGTCCCTTTATGTGCCTCTAGGCGGTCCCTTTATGTGCCTCTAGGTGGCCCTTTATGTGCCTCTAGGCGGACCATTTATGTGCCTCTAGGCGGCCCATTATGTGCCTCTAGGCGGCCCTTTATGTACCTCTAGGCGGTCCCTTTATGTGCCTCTAGGCAGCCCTTTATGTGCCTCTAGGCGGCCCCTTTATGTGCCTCTAGGCGGTCCCTTTATGTGCCTCTAGGCAACCCTTTATGTACCTCTAGGCGGACCATTTATGTGCCTCTAGGCGGCCCTTTATGTGCCTCTAGGCGGCCCTTTATGTGCCTCTAGGCGGACCATTTATGTGCCTCTAGGCGGTCCCTTTATGTGCCTCTAGGCGGTCCCTTTATGTGCCACTAGGCGGCCCCTTTATGTGCCTCTAGGCGGTCCCTTTATGTGCCTCTAGGCGGCCCCTTTATGCGCCTCTAGGCGGTCCCTTTATGTGCCTCTAGGCGGTCCCTTTATGTGCCTCTAGGCGGCCCCTTTATGCGCCTCTAGGCGGTCCCTTTATGTGCCTCTAGGCGGCCCCTTTATGTGCCTCTAGGCAGTTCCTTTATGTGCCTCTAGGCGGTCCCTTTATGTGCCTCTAGGCGGCCCTTTATGTGCCTCTAGGCGGTCCCTTTATGTGCCTCTAGGCGGTCCCTTTATGTGCCTCTAGGCGGCCCCTTTATGTACCTCTAGGCGGTCCCTTTATGTGCCTCTAGGCGGCCCCTTTTTGCGCCTCTAGGCGGTCCCTTTATGTGCCTCTAGGCGGCCCATTATGTGCCTCTAGGCGGTCCCTTTATGTGCCTCTAGGCGGTCCCTTTATGTGCCTCTAGGCGGCCCATTATGTGCCTCTAGGCGGCCCTTTATGTGCCTCTAGGCGGCCCATTATGTGCCTCTAGGCGGTCCCTTTATGTGCCTCTAGGCGGCCCTTTATGTGCCTCTAGGCGGTTCCTTTATGTGCCTCAAGGCGGTCCCTTTATGTGCCTCTAGGCGGTCCCTTTATGTGCCTCTAGGCGGCCCTTTATGTGCCTCTAGGCGGTCCCTTTATGTGCCTCTAGGCGGCCCTTTATGTGCCTCTAGGCGGTCCCTTTATGTGCTTCTAGACGGCCCATTATGTGCCTCTAGGTGGCCCTTTATGTGCCTCTAGGCGGTCCCTTTATGTGCCTCTAGGCGGTCCCTTTATGTGCCTCTAGGCGGCCCTTTATGTGCCTCTAGGCGGTCCCTTTATGTGCCTCTAGGCGGTCCCTTTATGTGCCTCTAGGCGGTCCCTTTATGTGCCTCTAGGCGGCCCATTATGTGCCTCTAGGCGGTCCCTTTATGTGCCTCTAGGCAGCCCTTTATGCACCAAAAGGCGGCCATTTATGTGCCTATAGGCGGCCCTTTATATGCCTCTTGACGGCCCTTTATGCACCTCCAGGAGACTCTTTATGCACCTTTTCTCGGCCCTTTATATACTTGTATGCGGCCCATTATGTCCCTCTAGACGGCCCCTTTATGTATCTCTAGGTGGCCCTTTATGTATCTCTAGGTGGCCCTTTATGTACCTCTAAGCGGCCCCTTTATGCACCTCTAGGCGGCGTTTTATGTACCTCTAGGCGGCCCCTTTATGTGCCTGTAGGCGGCACCTTTATGTACCTCTAGGCGGCTCCTTTATGTGCCTGTAGGCGGCCCCTTTATGTACCTCTAGGCGGCCCTTTATGTACCTCTAGGCGGCCCCTTTATGTGCCTGTAGGCGGCCCCTTTATGTGCCTGTAGGCGGCCCCTTTATGTGCCTGTAGGCGGCCTCTTTATGTGCCTGTAGGCGGCCCCTTTATGTACCTCTAGGCGGCCCCTTTATGTGCCTCTAGGTGGCCCCTTTATGTGCCTCTAGGTGGCCCCTTTATGTGCCTGTAGGCGGCCCCTTTATGTGCCTGTAGGCGGCCCCTTTATGTGCCTCTAGGTGGCCCCTTTATGTGCCTCTAGGTGGCCCCTTTATGTGCCTCTAGGTGGCCCCTTTATGTGCCTCTAGGTGGCCCCTTTATGTACCTCTAGGTGGCCCCTTTATGTGCCTCTAGGCGGCCCCTTTATGTGCCTCTAGGTGGCCCCTTTATGTACCTCTAGGTGGCCCCTTTATGTGCCTCTAGGTGGCCCCTTTATGTGCCTCTAGGCGGCCCCTTTATGTACCTCTAGGCGGCCCCTTTATGCACCTCTAGGGGGCCCCTTTATGCGCCTCTTGGCGGCCCCTTTATGTGTGTCTAGGCGGGCTTGTATATGCCTCTGAGCGGCCTCTTTATGTACCTCTAGGTGGCCCCTTTATGTACCTCTAGGCGGACCTTTATGTGCCTCTAAGCGACCATTTATATGCCTATAAGCGGCCACTTTATGGACCTCTAGGCGGTTCCTTTATGTGCCTCTCGGCGGCCTTCTATGTACCTATAGGTGGCCCATTTATGTACCTCTTGGCGGCCTTTATGTTCTTCTAGGTGGCCCCTTTATGTGCCTCTAGGCGGCCTTTTATGTGCCTGTAGGCAGCCACTTTATGTATCATTAGGCCTTTTTGTAGATCTTGGCGGCCCTTTATGTGCCTCTAGGCGGCCCTTTATGTGCCTCTAGGCGGACCTTTATGTACCTCTAGGCGGCCCTTTATGTACCTCTAGGTGGCCCCTTTATGTTCCTCTAGGCGGCCCGTTTATGCGCCTGTAGGCGGCCTCTTTATGCGCCTCTAGGAAGGCCCCCTTATGCGCCTCTAGGCGGCCCTCCATCGTTGCTCCTATGCGAGACGCTCAGGAGACGGAAGTTTACTTGTTGTAAACTCCATGTAAGTTGTTAACATTGTACTGTGAATATTGTCCACAAGAGAGCGGAGGGGAAGAGGGCGATTGACCCAGAAGCTCAGATGGGAACCCTAACATGAAAATAAATGAATATTTTAAATCCCAGTTAATATGGTATAGCAAAGTTCGTCGTGGAGATCGCTTTGGCACTGTGCAAAGTTGTTCTCGCTACATATATTCCATCCCCTGTTGGGCACATACCCAGCAGGAATTAGTGTTAGAAATATGGTGAGGCTAGCTTCCTAGGTCTGCTCTTCAACCTCGCATTGACAGGCATTAAGTTTTATTGATATAGATTTATTGTTTCTTGTTCTCCTTTCTGTTGATATAGTTAACAACTTATCATTATTACCTTTGATATAACTTTTCATCCTTTTAACTACATCAATCATGTCATCTATACTTTTCGAAGAATGTGTAAACATAGCTTCCTTAATCTCTCTTAATAAGGGAGATTTCTAATTCCTGAGATCAACTTTGTCATTCTTCTCTTTACGGGTTCAAGTTAAATTATGTCCAGTATATTGTATGGTGACCAAACTGAACTGCATAATCTAAATAGGTCCTTACAAGAGCAAGATAAAGGCAGAGAATAACATTACTAAATGCTACACCGTATATTTCTGTGTGAGAAAATGAGCAGCATTACTCTACCTAAACCAGAAGCCAACACCACAATGATCACAGGAGTTAGCTCAAAATATTGACAAGTTTTAAGTTATAAAATAAAACAAAATGCAGGAGACAGACTTTATAATTTTATTTGTTTTAGTGATCTCAAAAATGTATTTATGGCCGAATGTTTAACACTAACATCTTGTTTTAATAACGTTAAATTGTTCTTCCAGATGACAGAAATCTGAAGAGTATAAAGACAGAAGAAATTAAATAGTTAAAGAACAAACTGAAAATAACAAATAAAGCTGGAACCGAATATTGCATTAACATGTGAACACGTTTCGTAAAATTGGATTTTTTTGGAAATCACTTATATTTTTGGTCAATTAAGTGACTGTATTGTGGTTAATGCAGTCGGATCATCACCGATTAGATCCGAGTTTGATTCCCTGGCAGTGTGAGGTGCTCAGCCACCTGATACCTCTGTTCACCTAGCAGTAAATATTAACCTGGAAATTAGTCAACTGTTGAGGGATACATCCTGAGGAAGGTCTGTCGTTGGCTTAGGAAGGCCTACACAAGATGCCCGTCTCCGACAGTGGGAAACAATGTTATGTTTTTAAACTTAATAAATAACAAAACCAGTGTGGGTCATTTTCTGCTTGTGTGAAACTTGACAACAGTTGTGTGAGGTGAGAATCATACGGCCCAATATGGCGGCCACGAGTCCTGTTATCCAACCGGAAGATGTGAACAGACTGCGGTATGGGCTGGCTGTGAATAAGGCAGGACGAGACGCGCTAGCAAGTGTGTTTATGTGGTCGTACCGGGGCACCTTCCCAGTAGTGACTTACCTCACTCAGGACTTGGGGTACACCAATGTTCAGTACAGGCGTGTCTTCGATGATCACCAGAGGGATAAACTCGAAGCTTCCTCTGACGCGGCAACTTTTGACATCACCCTGTTGTATAAACTCCTGCAACGTGTGTGTGGTCTGGCTGAGATGAATAACCCCACGTGGACCACTCCAGGGCCTCAGGGACCATCACTTGAGCACCTCATTTACAGCCTGAAGCAACACCGAAACACGTTGGCCCATGATAATGTGGGAATGTCAGAGCAAGATCTTACGTCAACACTGATGGAGCTCAGTGACTTATTGGCCAAGATGCTGGCAGAGGCCGGCGTCCGGTGTGGGGCAAACAGCCAGGATGTGGACCACGTGACCAGAGATGTCACCAAGTATATTGGTGGTCTGCTAGAGAAGGTCAGAGAGCCGCTGGATCCCTCAGATGTGGCGTACTTGCCACAGCTCCGCCAGGATATTAAGATGTTCAAAAGCCACATCACAGAAGAGATTAAGCAGATGAGCAAGCAGGAGCTAACTGACGGGTATAAACTGCTGTACCAGATTGTTCCCGCACCCTGGCTCCTCCTCATCATTAACTACAACCCAAGTCTTGCTTTTACACGACTGCGACTCCTTGAAGATCCCGTCATAGGGGCAAGACCCTCCCACGCTGCCAAGGGTCAGGGTATATACTATGAAGACATCTTGAGTATGAGACGAGAAGACGGAAGAGTCCCTCAGTGTGTCCTCCTGACGGGGGAAGGTGGTATGAGCAAGACAACTTTACTCAAGCTCATCCTCGAGAAGTGGGTAGAGGACCCTGATGCCATACGTCACCTGGGCACTGTGGACCTCGTTTTCTATGTACAGTGCAGGGACTCACATCTTAATACCTTCGATGGTCTCCTCCGCCAGTTGCTGCCTCAAACACTTAGTGATGCTGACACTGATTTCCAGCTGTTTAAGGAGATAATCTTGAGCTTAAATATATTAGTCCTGATTGACGGCTACGACGAGGTCAACGACCATTCAGGAAGGCTGGTGAAGGAGCTGTTGCACCTGCCTGGCAAGGATGTGAGGTTGGTGATAACCACACGGCCGGGGTGGGACCAACAACTGTCACAGCTCGTCCCACACACCAGACCTCGCTGCAACATCCTCGTCTTGGGCATCACTCCAGAACGTCGCGTGGAGTTCGCCGAGAGAACCATCAAGGTGCTGGTGGAGGAAGACTGCCAACGGAGTGTCATCGCAGGTAGATTTACCCAGCGGCTGGAGCAGATGAGTCAGTTCCTGGGTGAGTACCTCAACACTCCACTCACCTTGACATTGTTGGCGCTGCTGTGTGTCGAGGCTCCAGAAGAATTTAACAACCTCACCACAAACACTCAAGTCTACGAGAAGATTCGTGACTTCATAACCAGCAAATTAGTGTCCAGACTCACAGACAAACACGTGACCGAACCCAAAAGAAAATGTGAGGAAAATGTGAAAAAGTTTTTGAGGTTCTTAGAAGAGATTAGTTTAAGAGGGATCCAGAGGAAGGAGTACGACCTTTGGCCAGAGACGGAAGCGGAGATTAGGGAGAAGTGTGACACTTTGGGGCTGCCGCAGGAGGAGGTCTTGTCCAACTATTTCACAAGAACCGGCTACCGTCGGGGCCTCAATGTGGTGTGGGTGTTTGGCTATTTTCACGCCAGGTACCAGGAATATTGTGCCAGCAGGAGGCTGGTCGATCTCTTGTTGAGGGCTGAGCAAGACCGAGGTGATCCAGCATCACACCGTGTGTCAGGGGAAAGGTCTACAATCATTGACCTCTTGGTGGATGTTGTACGTAAGGAAAAACGCTCCTTGGGAGATCACATGAGAGGTTTCGAGTTTGATATTAGTGACGTGCAACAAGAGTTTAGGGAACGCCCCAGATGGCAGAACATTTTACTCAGCACTACCGGGGTACTGTGTGCCCGGGGAGTAGAGCACAGGTTCATTACTCACATAGCTGACCTGTGCAACATGGTAACAAATTCGACTGACGAGCTGTTGAAGCATGTAGCAGAGTCCCGCGGGAGTGAGCATGTCATCCAAGCCGTGTGTGAGAAGCTGCGTACATACCACAGATGGGAAATAGGGAGTGTTGACTCGTGGGTTGTCCTGCCGCTTGTTCTTAAGAAGGTGACACCTAAGAACATTTGCCTAATCATAAACGATACACCCCAACTAATGCCGTGTCTGTCTACACTGTCAGTGCTGGCAAAAATGAAGGTAACCATATACTTAGTTCTTGCATATAGTTTATACAGCAAAGAGATAAACAGTGATATATCAAAACAGTGTTTGGAGAGGCTGACAGCCCCCGGCAGTAAGCATACTTTAAAGGAGTTTCTTGGTGTCTTGCCTGAGGCAGCCATACCCCTCCTGCCTCACACCCTCGAGACCCTCAACCTGCGCCTCACACTACAGCAACTGCCCGTCCTCATGCGTCACCTGTCTCACCTTCCTCACCTGCAGACTCTTGGTAAATATTCATATTTTCCACCATAATTTTTAGGGTTATTTATTAATACCAAAATTATGCAAAGGGCTTCATTCGTCATGTTTAATATAGTAATTCAGATTTATATTGTTTACATATATGTTTACAACCTTATGGACGAAAGACTCCTTATATTGTTTACAAACATAATTACCTTATGCGAGACAAACCCCTTATATTGTTTACAAACATAATTACCTTATGCGAGACAAACCCCTTATATTGTTTACAAACATAATCACCTTATGGGAGACACTCACCTTATTTTGTTTACAAATATAATCACCTTAAGGGAGACAAACACCTTACATTGTTTACAAATATAGTCACCTTAAGAGTGATAAAACTTCTACTTCGATTACAAATATAGACTTATTAAGGACGACCACTTCATGAATAATAAATTTTCGAAACATTCCGCTGCTGTATAAATTCTTGTGCATAAATAATTTCATGAAATATTTAGCGACGCCATACTTTTGGTTCAGATGACTTACCACTTTGACTTTGACTCGTGGTACAGATCTCCTTTCACTGTGACCTAATTCCTGTTCAAGATGACCTTTCACTGTAACCTTATTCCTGTTTAGGATGACCTTTTACTGTGACCTAATTCCTGTTCAAGATGACCTTTCACTGTGACCTAATTCCTGTTCAAGATGACCTTTCACTGTAACCTTATTCCTGTTTAAGATGACCATTTACTGTGACCTAATTCCTGTTCAAGATGACCTTTTACTGTGACCTAATTCCTGTTCAAGATGACCTTTCACTGTGACCTAATTCCTGTTCAAGATGACCTTTCACTGTGACCTAATTCCTGTTTAAGATGACCTTTCACTGTGACCTAATTTCTGTTCAAGATGACCTTTCACACTGACCTAATTCCTGTTCAAGATGACCTTTCACTGTGACCTAATTCCTGTTCAAGATGACCTTTCACACTGACCTAATTCCTGTTTAAGAAGACCTTTCACTGTGACCTTGATCCTTGGTTAATTAGACCTTCCGTAACTTTGATCCTTAATTCAGGTGACCCATCTATCCCTGTGACCTTGATACTTGGTCCAGATGACCTTTCACTGTGACCTTGACTTAGTTTATATGACTTTCTAATGAGACCTTGACCATTGATAAAGATGACCATGACTCTGACCTTGACACAGATGACCTTGACCATTGACACAGATGACCTTGACCATTGATACAGATGACCTTGACCATTGATACAGATGACCTTGACCATTGACACAGATGACCTTGACCATTGATACAGATGACCTTGACTGTGACCTTGACCATTGACACGGATGACCTTGACCATTGAACCAGATGACCTTGACTGTGACCTTCACCATTGATACAGATGACCTTGATTGTGACCTTGACCATTGACACAGATGACCTTGACCATTGACACAGATGACCTTGACCATTGACACAGATGACCTTGACCATTGATACAGATGACCTTGACTGTGACCTTGACCATTTATACAGATGACCTTGACCGTGACTTTTAAAAGCTATTAATACATAGTTTAGATGCTATTAATACTGTCCAAAATACGGACTTGTCATCAGGTAATAAACCCAACAGTAAGGTGAGTGGAAGGCTCAGGATGTCTTCTTGTTATATCTTAGAACATACCAGTAACGACCGTGAATGTATATCAGTGTATGTCTTCAGGCATTATCCTGGACGCCACGGGCTACGTGAACCCGGACACTCTGGACGCCACGGGCTACGTGGACCCGGACACTCTGGACGCCACGGGCTACGTGGACCCGGACACTCTGGACGCCACGGGCTACGTGGACCCGGACACTCTGGACACCACGGGCTACGTGGACCCGGACACTCTGGACGCCACGGGCTACGTGGACCCGGACACTCTGGACGCCACGGGCTACGTGCACCCGGACACTCTGGACGCCACGGGCTACGTGGACCCGGACACTCTGGACGCCACGGGCTACGTGGACCCGGACACTCTGGACGCCACGGGCTACGTGGACCCGGACACTCTGGACGCCACGGGCTACGTGGACCCGGACACTCTGGACGCCACGGGCTACGTGGACCCGGACACTCTGGACGCCACGGGCTACGTGAACCCGGACACTCTGGACGCCACGGGCTACGTGGACCCGGACACTCTGGACGCCACGGGCTACGTGAACCCGGACACTCTGGACGCCACGGGCTACGTGGACCAGGATACTCTGGACGCCACGGGCTACGTGAACCCGGACACTCTGGACGCCACGGGCTACGTGGACCCGGACACTCTGGACGCCTCGGGCTACGTGAACCCGGACACTCTGGACGCCACGGGCTACGTGGACCCGGACACTCTGGACGCCACGGGCTACGTGGACCCGGACACTCTGGACGCCACGGGCTACGTGAACCCGGACACTCTGGACGCCACGGGCTACGTGGACCCGGACACTCTGGACGCCACGGGCTACGTGAACCCGGACACTCTGGACGCCACGGGCTACGTGGACCCGGACACTCTGGACGCCACGGGCTACGTGAACCCGGACACTCTGGACACCACGGGCTACGTGGACCCGGACACTCTGGACGCCACGGGCTACGTGAACCCGGACACTCTGGACACCACGGGCTACGTGGACCCGGACACTCTGGACGCCACGGGCTACGTGGACCCGGACACTCTGGACGCCACGGGCTACGTGGACCCGGACACTCTGGACGCCACGGGCTACGTGGACCCGGACACTCTGGACGCCACGGGCTACGTGGACCCGGACACCCTGGACACTCTGCCGTACCAGGGAAGGATACTCAACCTGACCATTAGGCGGGAACTCACTGATGACGACCCCGCCATAGACTGGTGGTGCCACCTGGCGGCTCAGCTGTGTCTTTTCTCAAGAGGACGGTATAATGTCCTGGACTTCTCTAGCACGCGTCTCACCAGTACGTATTGACTACATTTTAACACGTGAATATCTGTAACTCAGTTTTTTAATTCACAGTGGTTTCAAAAATATTTTTACATTAAAAGTCATGAATTAGAGAACTTATTAGGCTTCTTGAGTAACTTTGAGCACCGTTTAGCGACCAAGAATATTCATTAAGCAAGCTTCACTGCTTATAAAATAACACTGATCAATATTTAGCCCAACATTGTCTTGCTTAATACAAGCTAAATTTAGTTGATATAAGTTTTCTTTGGCATGAGTGTGTGACATAGACAGGTGTGGGTGGGGAGAGTAGCCAGGTGTGGGCTTTAGTGTTCCTTCTCATCTACAGGTGTGGGTCGGGAGAGTAGCCAGGTGTGACAACGTTTGTTTTCATGTATTAGCTACTATTATAGTGTGGGTTGGGTGTTGTCGTGTTGTTGATCCTTCTTTCTGGACAACCCAACCCACAACTCGGTAGAGTGTTTATACTTTACCAGGAGATCACCCTGGGCGCTTCTGGCTCTTGGAGAGGGGCTCAACGTCACACGTTTAGGGGATGCGGCTCCAATACCTAGCCTCGTTGTCACGTGCACACACCCACTCGAGCCGCTGTGACTCCCCACTTTCTCCTTATGGGATATGATCTCCTCAATCCCCTTTGACTTATTAGTATTCCGTCCTACCCTGTCCACAGCAGTGGTTCTTGGTTCTTTGTCTCTCTCTCTTTACTATTTCCTCGGAAGCCTCACTAGGACAAGGGCAAACACCAGCAAATTTGAATACATTTACTGGACAAAGCACATACACAATACATACACACATATAATAATAATAATAATAATGAATCCTACACTCTATACTATTTCAGTCAGGTTGCACTCCAACACCACCAGAACTCTATCATCAGCTTATCAAGTGGCATCCTATCTCCTGATTCACCACCTAATATTACCAACCTCCTCAGGTAGATCGTCTTATAATACAATGTTGTACTATCAGCAAGAGAATATATATATATTTATAAACATGTACAAGGAAAATCAGTGTATGAGTGCAATAACATATATATATCAGTATAAACGTTCCTTGATACACAACAATGATCAATCGATCACCCTATCGGTCCTAGAACACATACATCTGTAGGTAATCCAGCCTACGACTGCAACTCTATGCTTCAGTATAAACTCCTTGGTACAAAAATGGCAAACAATCACTCAACTTTCACTGCGTCTTACTGCGTCGAAAGCCAAACACTCTATCACCTCTACACAAGTGATCATTTAGAACTTCCCTTCCACATCTGGAAGTTCACTACCCTGATATCTTCAGGTTCTTCCGGGCTTAACTACCTGGATCCTCTGCAGCTCCTCCAGGCTGCTACCATGAAGTTTCCTTGGGCAACTATGGTGCTTCACTACCTCTACTAGGTTCCTCCACATCTCTCCTGGCTGCTACACCATGAAGTTCCCTCGAGCAACTATGGTGCTTCACCACCTCTACAGAAGCATGTGACACTTCTCCTCACAGCTCGAGGTCCTCTCCTCCACTACCTTGGAGTCTCATCAACTACTCCCTCTGTGCTGGATTCGAAGTTCTCAGCAACTTCTTCCCCAAAGACAAACCTGCAACCCATTGACACTCCAATAAAAATGTTGCCCCTTAAACACACAAACAAAAATAACCACACAATATGTTTGCTTCCAACATCTATCTGCTCTCTACATACAGTGAGAGTGGACTCCCCCGTTTTGGGCTGGTCCATGCTCCACCTCGCCCGGCGGGCCTCACTCTGCGAGGGGCCTCCGCCGTCGGGAGCAGGGTTGCCAGATTGGGCTACAAGTAGCGAATTGGGCTACTTTTGAGAGCCCCACGCTCCCATATTTTTAATTTCGCTACTTGCGACTTTTTGGGCTAGTTTAAAAGCAAGTTGGGCTACTTTGGGCTATTAATATTAAGAAACTCAATGATGAATATTTATGCTTTAATAATATAATCTGTACAAATCACAGCCGAGTCCAACAGCCTAATTGACTAGACCACTTACCGCAGGAGAGCCCGGGTCAGAGACCGGCCCCTGGGGACATTGATCCTAGGAACCTTTGAAAGAAAAAGTAACCGCAAGGCAAGGTAATCCTCCCCAGGATTACCTTGATTCGATTAGAATAGATTTCCCAACCTTAATTGTTAATAATACTTCATCCCAAAAGCTACACCTGGTTCCACAGATCTTCATTAAGGGAAGAAAGTGATCTAGAAATTTACAGATTGATAAATGATGGGAAAGATCCCTTACAGTTAATACCTTTGTCAGGAAGACGATGGTTGGCAAGGAGCGGTAGTGTAAAGCGGCCGTTTGATCAGTGGGGTTCTCTAACAACTCATTACCAAATAGCTTTTTCCTCTTGTGATAAATATGTTGCAAAGCAACTATTTTCAATGTACGCTGATCCCTCCAATAAGCTATATTTTATATGTCTCAAACCAATCCTAAATGATTTTGAAAGGATGAATTTACTTTATCAAAAGATGAAGCAGATCAGTATAGCCTTCACACTGTCTTAGAAAACTTCACTCTTGGAATACTCAGAAGAATCTTTCGTCCTCATCATGCAAAGCTTCATGTTAATTTGGACTACAATTCTATGTATCTGCGCCTGGAGAAAGTTGACTTTGGTTACGAATTTTCAACACTTCAAGCCACTAACAGACAAAACAATTTTACAACCCAGGAAAAGTTTCAAAATGTTCAAGAAAGATGTGATAATTTTTTAATGAAAGCTTGCAAATAGCTTCTTTCTCGTATTCTAAGTAATGCTGAAACTATAAAAAAAGGTGAAAAATCCGTTACCTATCATATGCCTTAGCTTACATGGCCACCATTTTCAGAACTTCCATTAGTATTAGCTGACCAATCTAAGCTTAGTGAAATTGAAAGTCAGTGGCGCCTACTGTTAACCATTGACTAGTCCAACATTTGTAAGGGACAAATTCTGACATCTGAATCGTCATTTTAGACCAAGACAATAACTGTCAAGAACACTGCTGGCGATCCCATACTGATTGACCTCGCCGAGTTTGTGTTGAAAATATACAGCTTGCCAATCAGTAATGCCCTGGTTGAACGGATATTTTCGAGAGTAACGTCTGTGAAAACTAAACTGAGAAATCTTGAATGGGAATGGGACTTGAGCTTTTGACATCAGTCTTGAGAATCAAAACATATCTTGAAGAAAATGTAACTTGTTGCTCGTCATTTGACCACTCGTGTCAATGCTTAAATATGAATCTGCAATATACAAGAACGAGGTTGTGGATGCAGATCAAGATCTTGGTAATCTTCAACTGTAAAGACGTGGAAGGACTCCACACCCATTAAGCTTCAAACAGTAAATATTGGTAAGTTATCCTATTATCATATTGGTTAAATATATATATATGCAGAGATAATGTTAATAAAATAATTAAAATCGTTTAATGTACTCTATATATCATAATAGATTACTTTGAAACCCGTATCAGTTACTAAAAAAAAATTGGGCTACTCTTATTACAAATGCGCTACTTTTAGACGTCAGCTCGCTACTTTTAGCAATTTGAATCTGGCAACCCTGGTCAGGAGCTCTGTCACCTGCCAGTGCTCAGAGGGGATGGACATCGCTCCGTGTTCCTCCCTCTCCACTTTCTTATTTTAGGCCACCTGCCTTATCAAAGCATGTCTAACTTATCAATAAATATTGCTACTGTCGCTGGGCACACGACCAACTACAAGCAATCACTATGAACTGGCTTAAATCGTGCTTACCACAGATTGTCTGGTCGAGGGCGCTCTTCCCTCTGACAGAGCCTGGTCAGGGCACTCCAACGGCCCAGGATAATGTCTCTGAGCGGCTTAATAAACACTCCTCGCCGTCCAGGACTTGAGACCACAACGTTCCCAGCTCAGTTCCACAGCTGGCACGTCTGCACACTTCTCTTCTCTTGGAGATATATCACTAAGGGTTCCTTTCTGACGGGAGCTCGAACGGAGCGCGGCTTCCCCCTGCGATGTTTGGCGCTCAAGTGAGGTCAAAGCCCTCCAGAAGCGAGCCTCATGCCTCCAGCAAATTATCCACATCTCCTAACCAGTCATTTATCTTTCTTATTCACTGCCCATAATCTTAAACTCCGTGTAAAATTTACCCAATTATTTTTACATATGAATCTTCATGTCTGTATTTCCGACCTCCTAGTCAGGTCAGGCTTGATAGAATAATTCTCAAAAGGGAGACTTGTTTTTCGGCTAACCTGGGTTCACAACACTACGTTATTGTGTGGTTGTAGATAAGTTGATACAACTTACTGCACAACTTTGGCTAAACAATTTTGAGACCGTGTGGCAACCTTAAATGTTGCATAAAATCGTTTTCCCGATTGATGGAATATATTTAAAAAATGTAGAAATATATTACAAATATATTTCTACATATACTAGAAATAAAACTGAAGCATAATAAAAGGTAGGTTAAAAATATTTTATTCATTACTTTCACTTAATGGAGAATCCATGGTAGTGGTGGTGGAATTGTTGCTGGGTTGTGGTTGGTGGCAGTGGTGGTAGGTTGTGATTGGTGGCAATGGTGGGTGATGTTTATTGTTAGTGGTAGTGGTTGGTTCTAGTGGTGGTTAATAGTTGTGGTTGGTGGTGGTGGTGGTTGATTGCTGTAGTTGGTAATTGTGGTGGCAGATAGTTGTGATTAGTGGTAGTGGTGGTTAATGTTAATGGTGGTTGTGGTGGTTTATGGTATTCGTGGTTGATAGCTCTGGTGGTTGATGTCTGTGATGGTTGATGGCTAAGGTGGTTGATGCTGGTGGTAGTTAATGGTTGTGGTGGTTGATGGTAGTGTTTGTTGATGGTTGTGGTGGTTGATGGTAGTGTTTGTTGATGGTTGTGGTGGTTGATGGTAGTGTTTGTTGATAGTTGTGGTGGTTGATGGTAGTGTTTGTTGATGGTTGTGGTGGTTGATGGTTATCCCATATTCCCAGTAATATTTGTACCCAAGCCTGAGCCGCATGTGCGCAGTCACTCCAAGCATTTCTCCTTTTACCTTAAGTGAAATGAGTGTTTAGACTCACATACATGTAGTGTTGCATGGTTTGGCTTCTCTCATACATTATATCTCTCCTCTCCACTTCTGCCTGTGGCTGAATATTTCTGATTTTGCTTCTTATTTGTCTCATTGTGAATTCACATTCGATGTCAACTTGTGGTTTTAATGTGGCACGTTTGGCCAAGTCATCCGCCACCTCTGTTGTTTATAGTATGTGTGAGTGATTTAGATTCAGGTTTGAGTAGCAACGTTTGCGGATTTGCCGATGATGCGAAGGTCGGTAGGGAGGTTGATTCGGAGGAGGACTCACTATCACTTCGGGTTGGTCTGGATAGGGTTTTGAGGTGGTCGAATGATTGGAAGGTGCAGTTTGGTGCTGATGAATGTGGGGTTCTGGGGCTGGGTAGTGATGATGAAGTTGCAGGATACGAGCTGGATGGTGTTGAGATTGCGAGGTCGGATTGCGAGAGGGATCTGGGAGTTGTGATTGGTAGGAATTTGGAACGGAAGGATCAATGCATGAATGTTCGTGGTGGGGCGAATGGGACGCTGGGATTTGTTAGTCGGAGCGTTGGTGACACCTGGTGTGGTTCTTGAGCTGTATCTTGCTCTGGTTGGGCCCCGTTTGGATTGTGCAGTTCAGTTTTGGTCGCCGTATTGTACAGTGGATGTAGATTCACTTGAACGTGTCCAGCGTGGGATGACTGAGTTGGTTCCCCAAGTTGGAGGTCTTTCATGTGAAGAAAGATTAACAGGGCTTCAGCTGCATTCACTGGAAAGGCGAAGAGTTGGTGGTGACATGATAGAGGTTTGCAGGTGGATGAATGGACGTGACAGGGGGGATATTAATAGGGTATTAATAATATCAACACAAGACAGAACACGAAACAATGGGTATAAATTGAATAAGTTTAGATTTAGGAAAGACTTGGGTAAATACTGGTTCAGTAACAGGGTTGTTGATTTGTGGAACCAATTGCCGCGTAACGTGGTGGAGGTGGGTGTTACGTACTCCTAGCAGAATACGTATATAAATTTAAAATAAATTTTATTTTATTTTATCATTGCATGTATATGTACACACATTGTGTTTTGGTAAATTGTCGTATGGTGTGGCAGCGTCAGTGGACAGGAGCGGGGTTGCGTTGCACACGTCTATTACCTGATTGATACGGGAAAGCTGGACCTGTTCAGTTTGAGAGTTCCAGATGTCACTTTTATTTAGTATATATAATTGTTATAGTCTGTAATTAAACAGGTGGCATTGTACTTATATATTTTGTAAGTAACTATTATCTGTAAATTGCATTCTTGTGTGTTTTAAGAACAAGTGGTTGTTCAATTAGTTTAAAATATTAAAAAGTCCTTAGTTTCCATCCCTCATCCTGGGATGAGGCAGACGGGAGGTGAGAATGTGGGTAGCGCCAGAGCGAGAGTCAGTAGCTTCGGGGAACCAGGAGGAGTAACATGTGGGAGATAAGTCTGTTATTTTTTGTTGTGCCATAGTTTACTATTATATATTACGTGCAATGACAATACTTTCATTTGTGGTATAAGTTAACTTAACCATCTGTGTTTTTATATTATACTGTCTTGAATATATATCTATATAATGCAAACAAGCCTGAATGGTCCCCAGGACTATATACAACTGAAAACTCACACCCCAGAAGTGACTCGAACCCATACTCCCACAACTGGTATGTACAGGGACGCCTTAATCCGCTTGACCATCACGACCGGACATAAGGAAGTGATAGCCGAGGCTATATGAACCACTTCCCCGCCGGCACACGGATGGTAATCTTGGGCATAGCATTTTATCAAATCACCTCATTCTTTGGGGCACACGTGAGGAACACAAATGCAAACAAGCCTGAATGGTCCCCAGGACTATATACAACTCACGTGTGCCCCAAAGAATGAGGTGATTTGATAAAATGCTATGCCCAAGATTACCATCCGAGTGCCGGCGGGGAAGTGGTTCATATAGCCTCGGCTATCACTTCCTTATGTCCGGTCGTGATGGTCAAGCGGATTAAGGCGTCCCTGTACATACCAGTTGTGGGAGTATGGGTTCGAGTCACTTCTGGGGTGTGAGTTTTCAGTTATCTATATAATATTTTGTATCTATTCTTCAGTCCTAAAGGAAGAGTTTTATTTATGTGCTCATTACTTATCAAGGGGTTATACTGGTGACGCGCTTTAGAGAGCAGCAGTGATATCCCTAGACGTAATTAAAGCTTGGCTGCTGTAGGGTCACGAGCCGTAACGAACGATAGGTAACAAAGAGTCATGGGGGCCTGTCCGGGAGATATTGTTCCCACTTAACCTTAATTATGCTAATCTAACCTTGCCTTCCTAGGTACCAGTGTGTTAAGTGTCTGTGTGTTTCTTAAGAACTATTCCATGTGCCAAGCAAGCCTTAATGTGTGTCAAGTAACAACGTTTCACGATTTTGAGGTAAGTCATCCTATATATTTTGTTTGTGCAGTGAGGCCAAGCGAATTTTCAGTGTGGTGACAATTTTACAGTGAAGTGTAGTGCAGTGCCATTGTTTTAATTATTTTTGTGAATCAAGTGCCAAGTGTTAGTAACGATGGAGGAGAAAGTTGCCGCGTTGGTGGCTCACCCAGACTTTGAAAGGATTCAGAGCCTTAAAAAGACTGAGTTAATACAAATGGCAAATCAGTTGGATTTGACCGCCAACAATAGAATGGTTAAAGCCCAAATATTGAAAGTCATTGTGATGCATTTTGTTGAGAATGGAGAGTTAGATGAAGAATTTCTAGAAGAGTTAAGAGAGGAGTCGAGTGATCAGATGACGTTAATGCGTCTTGAGTTAGAAGCTCGCCAATTAGAGCTTGAAGCTCAAAAGGAACAGAAACAATTAGAGCTTGAAGCTCAAAAAGAACAGAGAATAATAGAACTTGAAGCTCAAAAGGAACAAACTAGGCAATTAGAGATTCAACAACAAATGGCTGACACTAACTTCAGGCTTGAATCACAGCGTATGGCAGCTGGGCATGGAAATAGTAGTAATGTTTCAATAAATAGTGATAATAATCCCATCAGGACGCATAAGTATATAGAGTTACCAAAGTTCAATGAGGAGGATCCTGAGGTTTTCTTTGCACATTTTTATAAAATTGCCATCAGTATGAACTGGCCAAGGGATCAGTGGGTAGCCATTATGCAGTCTCAATTTAAGGGGCGTAGTCAGGAGGTTTTTACATCCCTACCTGACGCTCATAGTTTTGATTACGAATTTGTAAAGAAAAGCATCTTAAATGCTTATCAATTAAATCCAGAGGCACACAGGCAAAAGTTTAGAAATCTAAGGAGGACAAGTGATCAGACAATAGCAGATTTTACTCGTCAGAAGACGAATAATTGTAACAGATGGTTAAAGTCACTTTCAGTCACTGATTTTGATGCTTTAAAGAATCTTCTTATAATGGAAGAAGTATTGTCATGTCTCCCAGACCAGTTGTCTACTTTTATGGCAGAACAAAAGAATGTAACAGACATTTATGAGCTGTCAAAGCTCGCGGATGAGCATGAGTTGTTGACTAAGGCCCAGTTTACGGCCACTTCACCTAAGTCTAGTCGTAGAGTAAATTATAATGCTCACCGAACTCCTTATCAGAATCCATCCCGTCCTAGTACTCCAGTTACTCCCATGAGCTCTTCTCTTACAAAACCTAACCCTGCTACTTCATTGTCAGGAATGTCAAATAATAATAAGGTTATATCTAAACCTACAGTTGGTTCTACCAGTGTGTCCACTA